>NC_048407.1:11779768-11881964 GCF_013103735.1 Etheostoma cragini | reverse complement strand
GGGTCCCCTGCTGGAGCTGCTGCCCCCGCGACCCGATACCGGATAAGCGGTCGAAGATGGATGGATGGATGGATGAATATTTTAACAACAAATTGAGGATATTTTCCTGGCATACAGTTAGTATGTGACGTATGTATTATGGTGTCTATAACAAGCTACTTGTTGATGCCTGATAGTTAGCAGAGTTAAAGAATTAAAGGAGAATTCCGGCCAATTTTTGCGTTAATCTTGATTGCTATAAATATGTGTGTACTTTTGATTTTTTTTTAAAAACGACCAGAATCGGTGCAGGGAATATGGAGTATCTGCAGCTACATGTTCAAGCTTCCAGTGAGCTAAAACGACAGTTGCGGGGCAAGTTTTAGAGTGCCTTTGTGCCTCTTTACAGACACAAAATGCAATTAAAACATCTGTGATTAATGAACGGGGCCCTTATGTGACAACTATATGTGTTTTCAACTCAGACATTGTTTTAATTCACCTACCCTGTCTCTATCATGCCGGTAGCTAGCTCACCCTGTTACCTGTTAGCTGCTAGTGGTTAGCTACTAGTTGCCAGAACAACCTCACGGACAGCTTTCTGTTTTACACTATGTAGCCCTTCCACTGACTGCTAGCACTATGAACAGTTACATCAATGTGATGTAATATGCATCCGTGTCTGCTGAACACAATTGATGAATATCTGCAAGGACATTCAAATATGTACATATTTACTGTATGGCATTTATTCATAAAACTGACCCACAAACCAAAAATGTAAGACGTTGCACGAGGAGTAACAACAAAGTTCTTGCCTGGGTAAAATACAAAGAAACTGATAACCAGCTACTGTAAAATTACAGGTTGCACTCAATGACACAGTTGTACTCCAGAAAACAACTGGTAACTTTTCTTCATATATTAATACTTAAAAGTATAAATATCTTTAGAACCACTTTCTCCTTTAAATCCACAAAGGCAGCACATGTCTTTCTAAACAAGGCTCTGCTTTCTCTGGTACATGAACAGATATGGAGAGCAGTTAAGACTGTGATCCCTAACAGCTGTTCCTGCATTAGATGGGATCAGAGTATTCCCCCGACAGTGAAGCACAACGCCAGTTCACATTCTCTAACAAGGCCGATTACACCAGCCCTAATGCATCGCAACGGCCTACGACATCATGAAGAGTGACTACCAACACATGCATGCTGTACTCACTTGTACTACTTCATCATTGCTTAATATTTGAGCCGCTAGGTTTGTCACTCACTCATCTCACTCAGGTCGCATTCATTGCTGTGGGTAATACCATTTATTGAAGGAGACCAAGGGACATTAGCAACCTCCGTCTAACACCTCAGACCAGGAAGAGGCAGCAATGACTTCCTGAGCTGTGACCATGTGTCACCTTTTACTGCACTAACACTCCGTGTCACCAGAACCCAATGAGAGAAGCTTTAAAGAGCCGAGCAGAGTGGAAGTGTGTGGTTGTGTGTGCGTGACACTGAGTATGTGCATGTGTGCTCTGATAAGAGAGTAAAGCCTGCTGTCACAGACTGAAAATAGTGAGTACAGCCTAAACATTTAAAATATGTTGTTTTGGTGAAACAATATTTAACTTGCAAAAAAATGCATTTTTGGACACCTTTGATTTGTATATAGCAATTTAAGAGAGAAACAAATATGCTAAACTAAATAAATAGCGAGCTAAATCATCCTTTATATAATATAACTTTTCATCTAATTCATAGGCTATGTGATTGAGAGTAGGTGATCTTGGCCTGGAAGAGACATGATATTGACAGGAAAAGCACAGCAATCCACATTAATTAGGTAGTTTGGTTCTAATGTGTTGTTTCCAGTGAACTGAAAGTCTTTCACTTTTTGAACTGAACTGTTCAATTTCAACTGTTTGCTGCTATTTTTCCAAAAAAATCCTTTAAAAAATATGTATTTTATGTGTGTGTGTGTGTGTGTGTGTGTGTGTGTACAGTGTTTTTACAAGCGTTTGTGTGTTTGTAAGCTAGTTATTTATAGTTGGAGCTAATGTTGAGAGGCTCCATCCCTAGAGATCCCCAATTATCATGGAATTTAGAAAGCAAAAGCTAAACCCAAACAATCTAAAACAGTGCTAAGAATAGACTGAGCTCAGACATAACGTATTCTCCCAGCATAAATGCAGTCATATCACTAGAAGAAAGGGTAAAGAGCACAAACACACACAACACATATACAGACACAGATACTCTTCTCTCTCCAGGGATGCTTTTAGAGTGTTGAGAGCAGACACTGTGTGTAGGCAAATGTCTCTGTAGTAATAGTGGAAACTATTATAAATTCTGGCTAAAGCGTCATGTGCTAACACTCCAAGAGGTTCTTGAGATATAACACAGTAATATATCACAAAGCAATATTCCCGTCCTGTGCAGGAGGGAAACAAGTTGTTGACCAACTGCACAGCAAGTGAGCCTTCAGACAATGAAGTGAAGTGTGATTTGCATGACAACGGTTTTATTAAAACAAGATCCCGGAAAGCTTAGCCCTACAACATTGTATATTGTTCATAAAAATAGTGACTTAATCAACAAAATATGTGTACCTGTGATGCTGTAGACTCATCAAAACCATGCAACAAAAAGCTAACCAAGACAACAGTACTAACAATAACTCCTAAAACCCATAAATTTTGATTTTAATTATCCCAATGATAACTAGTAAAATGGTACAATGGTGCAGGAAAAGTTAGACATGCACCTAATAGACATTTGAACTTCCCAAAAAGCAGCAATGAGACGAACTAATGATAATTTCACAGTGGGTTTTTGTTGAATAACGCATGCAGACACACAGCGAGGCTCTGAGACTGGAGCTGGAGGATAGTCTGACTTTAGAGTTGGAAAGGGATTTGAGTTCATGATGAGCTTGAATGTTTGCGTGTTACACTGCAATCCTATGAACCCCCACAGCTCCAACAACATCCAAGACAACATTGGAGGATGGAAATCAATTAAAAGAAGTTGTAGGATTTTAGCGACCCACTCGTCAAAACTGCAAGTAACTAGAAAGAAAAAAGAGAGAAACAGAGAGATAAACAAAGAAGTGAGGCAGACTGATGAAAGTGAAGGCATACGGTCGATGAAATTTAAAGAGGCTCAACCACCTAAGTCCAGAGTAACTGCCTCATGGCAACTGCACTTCCGATGTTACTGTAAGGTCCTGATAGAGCTGAGCCTTTGATCCTTGGACGGCAGCAGACGACCATCAGACTGTAAAACCAATCTACCTGAAAGAACACACATACATAGCTGTTTGTACACACATATATACAGAGACATATAATATGATGTTTTGATTACAGTGTATACATTATACATGGCGTGTCAACTGAGGACGCACATGGCATATTAGTAGCCCGTTGAAGTAGCCCGTTGATATGTTCTTATTGCAGCATTGCAGCACTTTTAGCAATTTCCCTTTTATTACACTAAGTAAATCTACTACCACCACTAATAAAACAATTATAACTACTACTACTACTACTACTACCTACACTAGTTTTATATTTTAGTCTTAGCTTTATAAAAGACGGAAATAGGAAAAAGTGACAAATTAACAAAAAAAGCAAGAAACAAAAGGCAGCTAAAAGAACTGTCTCCAGATGTTTTTTTAAGGAGTGATTGCAAAATCCAATATAGATGTGAATAAGTTGGTCCTCAGGCAGATCATTTTACAGTCTCGGAACGAATGGGCTGGATAGAATACAACAGTAAGATACATTTGACAAGCAAAACGGGACTACTTTAATAATTAATGCTTGGGAAAACAAGTTCCCGTAACAAAGGTAATTGATTCGTTCAGAGGATAAAAACTGATCTGATGTGAAGTCAAAGCAAAGGTCACATGATTAAGCACAAAAACCTGATACTCTATGTTAAAGGAGGTTTGCAGTCTGCCAAGTTTACAACTTACTTATCTCCTCTTTCCTCATCTTGTATGGTCAACGATGCCCCACTTAACCTGTGAACTCAGGGCTTATGTAAGTTCTCTGGAAAGAGGTGCATTTAACTGCTGCAATCAAATAGCCCAAGAGCTGTTTCAGCGGCATGCTGTCGGACCCTCAGCTCCCTAAATTCATAGCTTCACTTTATCACATGACTTTGTTTTCAATAACGACAGTAAAGTTGTCACACATGTCAGCGGCCTCACTAGACATAATTTCCTTGTACCCCACTGACAAGGGTTACTGATTGAATAAATTGTTATGTAGTGATACATACACTACCCTCCATTCATCCAGCATCCCAGCCTCATACCAAATGCAATGAAATGGTCAGCATGTGGATGACAGATAGTACTGGAAGTGACATTTCCCCGAGACGTTACTGATTGTAATGTGAGATGTGATGGAGTAGCAAAGCCTTCCCTCCTTCCATTTTACATTGCACAACAAGTCTGAGTTGTGGTGGCAACATGCTAGGAAAATAATCCGAAACACCCTTCTCTGGAGCCATGTCAAAATCCGTTGGGGAGACCCTGACGTGTTCCCATGCCCGATAGAATATACAATCATTCAAGCACACACTGGATCAGCACCAGGGTCTGCACCCAGCTGAACATACCAGAAATACCACCACAGGGAAACATACTGATCAGATGTCTGACTCAACTCAACTGTTGCTCCTTTTAAAATAAAGGAGCAACAGTTCTGGTCTGAGTTTCTTCATCTCCTTCCCCACTAAGAAAGTGACATTTAAAAGCCAAAGATCAGTCCTCCAAGGGTACCACCTGTCGTCTAACTGGCATGGTACTATAACCCAACGCAGATCCTTGCAGGAAGTGAGCTCACATGGAGACCCTGTGTTGTTTTGATCACGAACAGGCCCAGCCGCTAAGGTCTCAACTGCAAGCTCCCCTTAAAGAAATGTTTGCAAGAGGGGGCCCCAGCTTCCGGAATTTAGGCAAGGTCATTGATTTCTGTTTAGGCCAATTCATTGGGGTCTTAGAATGACCTTATCTGGCCTTTTTCCTGGCACAGCTCCTAGGGTCACAGAAACCCCTCCTCCATGAGAAGTTGGCAATTTATGGGTAGTGGTTCTGTAAAATTCTTATAAACTAATGAAAGTAGTCCACCTGTCTGGAAAAATATGTTGTGATCAAGAGTCAAACAACAAAAGTATTGCATATGAAGTACATGTACTATATGTCATGGAATTGCATTTCTATTTACCATTAAATGTTAATTTATGAAAATCTAGAATGTAGCATTCATTTAAATTTCTAGTTCTCTGGAATTTTTAATACCAGAGAACTAGAAATTGCTTCCGGACGTTAGGCGTTAAGTGATGTTTCCTTTGCCTATGTGCTCTGAAGACCAGTGTTTGAATGGTCTTTGAGGTGATAGAAGGGACAGATGACTAGGCCAGAGTGACACCTAATACAGAAGGTCTTTACGACCGCCTGTTAAGAGAGGAGAAGGAGAACTACTGCGGCCAGAAGTCTCTCTCACAGGCCTGCAGCGCTGACCTCCACAGGGGAGCGCGTTGTTAGGGCCCACATAAACTTTTGAAGTCGTGAGTCCAAGGAAAGGCCAGGTATGTAAGGCAATAAATTGTGACTTTAAATACAAACACAAAAAGTGAAAGAGTGCATGACCCCTTGACAAAGAGATGACTACTTCTGAGAAGACATGTCTTCTGTTTTTCTCCTCTTGGATGGATACCTGTCAGCCATAACTTATTGCTTCCCACTATAACACTCAATGAGAAACTGAATGGGGCTTCTTTGAATTTGTTTTACTCCAGTCAATAAATCCTAACCAATGATTCAGTGCAGGCAAGTAAACCCACTTTTTAATTAATTCTGACATTTAAATTGATAGGGAATACATTCTTTAAAAAGTCATCACGAAATCTTAATGTGAGTCATAATGAGATCAGTAACCAGCAAAAAATGTTTGGGTGTCAGGTGTTTTTTGGTATCGACCGATTGTAGAAGGTTCTGCAAGGGTGAGTGTGCATGCAAATGTTCTTAAAGTATTTCGGAGGGCATACCAAAGAGAGTCTGCTGTTATGAGCGTTTATAGCTCCCTCTCATGTCCAGTGGGTGGGTGACAGCGAGAGGCAGGCAGAGGGTGTTTCTCTATTGCATCTCGGCCAGGGACAGCTGACTGGTTGGGATCTAATTGCTCTCAAGTGAGGTCAGCAGGAGGCATTTATCTAAGCAGAGTGCACAGCGACAGTGGAAGATGCACATAGTCAGCCTGCCAGAATCAGGGAGACATCTATGGGAACTGACAGAAGCTCCCAGCTCTTGCCTAGCTTCACTGCATTACTGGCTTGCTTTGCAACTGAGACTACAGCTATAGAACTACAGTCTTCAAATTAAGACTCTCTCTGAAAGGAAACACACCTCTGACAACTCCTGTCATCACTCAGAGTACATGTAAGTCATAAACTATAGTTTGTTTTTTTGTTTTGTTTTTTTATACAAGAAAAGCAGCATAGTTGGTTTTAAAGTACATATTGTATGTATGCTACTATAGAGAAGATTACAGACAGACTTGTGAAGCAAGTGGGACTTGATGAAATATTTAACTGTTTTGGGTCCATGACAGGGAGACATATGCCTGTGAAAGTACACCACAGGACTTGTGATTAATTGCTTGGAAATATTCAAAACATATTTGTATGAGTACCAGAATCTCTTTGTAAGGTGCTTTGTTTTGTGAATTCTACAAGGCTATAGAACTGGCTGAATCCTAGTAATCATTTATTAGTTTTTGAAGTGGCTTTAACAAAAATCTCAACCTGTAAGCGAATCTGTGAGTTTGATTTTTTTCCAACTGCATTAGCTAGAATCAAACAGTTTTTTTTTGTTTGTTTTTATAGTGACATCCTGCTTAACATTTCCTGACCTGGATTATGACCCCCATTGTCGGACTATGGTCTCTAAGGATGAAACCGTTAACGCAGATCGTCACTGAGGACTAAAGAGAGACATCATTTCATAATACTGTCACCTGTCTTCAGACCAGTCAACAGTTTTCAGCCAACCCCAACCAACTAAACAAAGTCTCCTTCGCAACCACCCCATCTCAACGTCCCACTAGAAACACCTGATGACCCGGAGGTCACAACACAAGTCTTACAAGTCAGCGATCAGGGGGTTACTGGGCTGAGGGATAGTGCACAGATCTCTATCTCACATTTAAGTATGTTGTTCATTGATCCCCACTGCATTGTATTATAATGCACAAATGGATGCTGACATGGAACCTTCAAAATCTGTTCTCGGGACTGTACCTGCATGTGATCTTCTTGTTCAGCAGTGTGTGTGTGGTCTACAGTGACTGCACTCCAGAACAACTTTCCGCCATCATGAACTGCTCCAAACATGAGCGCCACACCAGGAACTACGACTACATGGAGGGAGGAGATGTGCGTATACGGCAGCTGTTCAGCCGCACGCAATGGTTCCTAACAATTGATGACTATGGCAACATCACTGGGACTCAAGATCCCACCAACTGCTACAGTAAGGATGACTTTTTATCTTATTATAAAACCAATGCATCACTATGAGTTCCTCTGCATTTATTAGTAATGAACAAACACCACTAATTTTACCAGAAAATATTTTCCAAATGTGAATCAACTTAAATGTAGGTGTGAGCTTGAGTCGTAGAAGTAGAAAAGCTGTTATTTTACAACGCAGAGTTTAGTTGTGAGATGTTTCCACTGAGTCAGTGAAGAACTTTTGGCCTGTCAAAGTGACAGAAGCACATGGGAGGTGTTTGTACAAGAATTCTCCACAGTGTAATCACAATGTTAATGGGTCATGTGACTCTGTTAGAGCAGCCAAAGTGACAGAGGTAAAATATAGCAGGTGGGGGATTGGCTTGTTAAACCATAACACCATCTAAACACAGGCTGTAATGAAGTAAACTAAAAGGTCTTGGAGCCTGATGGGTGCCAGGCCCCTGTGACCTCTGGCTCATACCGCCACAGGCACACATTTGTTCAGCCTTATTTACTCTCCCAGAAACTTGCAGTTTCAGAATGAGATCTTAGGACAAAGAATTGGCATGAATATTACAAATGGGAAAATTTGTAATATTAACCTTCAGATAAACCTATGGCTAACAACTGACATCCCACATAAACACCAACAATTCCTGTTCCATACAATTAAAAGCATAACTGTCAAATAAGGTATGCCAGTTTACTACTGAGTGACTTACTTTATATAATAACCATGATAATTCTAATTTAACTTGTTAAATTAATGGTTAAATTTGTTGCTTGAGAGCCAATGTTTACCACTGGAAATCTCTGTTACGATGAGGATCTTTTAAGTAGTTATCATTTCCTCCTATCGGATTCTGGCTGGAATGTTGTCTTGACAGGGAAATGCCTCAAAGTGGATGAAAAAGATGCTTGTGCAACAATTGGCAAAAAAAGATATACACCCATATGTGGCTGACAGTCGCACACTAAAAGCACACAGACATGTAATCAATAAACCATTGATGAGACCAGCGTGGTGCAGATATATATGTAATAAATCAGTGAGTCATACTTTTTGGCTGCAGTGAAGAAGTCCCAAAAAGCTGATTGCATGAAAGCCTTTTTTTTCTTTACAAAAAAGAAGCAACCAAAATGAGAAACTTGGAGCTCTGTTTTTTTGGCCTCCCCATTCTGTGTGTCTCTGAAACAAAAATACAGGCTTACTTCCAGTAAACTCATCTGTTGCCCTGCACAAGTTTTTACCAACTTTATTGCATTTCAAAGGGTTGTTTTGATAAAAAATCTAATCATCTAAGATGTAGATGTTGTTATTTCTTTGTAGCATTTGTATCTGCAATGTATAGAGAACTAGAATGTCTAGTACCGATATTGGGCATTATGGAAACGAAAGTGTTGTGCTGTAGAAATGTTTCTGAAAAAGACAACGGTATGTGTGCATTCTGGTGATTTAGGAGCATTGCAACAGTATCCAGAACAATTTTGTTATGAATGTGTAAAGAGATCCTCAAAAGCACACAAACACGTTATGTATAAGATAACTGACTTATTTCTAACCAAACTGTTAAGAAAAATAATTTTAAACAAAACGTTAAAAGCAGCAAACAGCAGATCTACAACTTACAAGTAGGCAATTAACAACTTCTAAACCACAGCATGACAACTAAATGAAATTAGTAGTAGGTTTTAACCTAGTTTCCTGCCAAGTCCCTCAAATGCAGCCAAATAAAAATAACACCTGTAATTAAATTCACTGTATTTTGCCAAAAATGAAATGCAGATAAGTTCAAGTTCAAGTTTATTGTCATATGCACCTTGGTACAGAGTACCACAGCAATGAAATACAATATGCCTTTTTGCACTCTCTCAGCACGTGTCAGTAGAAACAGTTAATAATAATAATAATAATAATAACATAAATAGAATTTAAAAAACATCCAAAATAACCAAGCACAGTAGACCTGGTGACTGAGTGACTAAGTACAGGCCAGTGCCCTCCTTCCTGATGTGCCATCATTCAGTAACCTTATTACCCGGGGGTAAAAACTAGCCCTATACCGTGATGTGCATGTTGGGATGCAATGCATACGTCTCCCTGATGGAATGTGGGAGAAGAGGTTGTGTGCAGGATGACTACAATCCCGCATAATAGCTCATGCCTTCTTAGTACTGCGTTTCCAGTAAATATGTTGCAGCAGTTTCAAGTGGAACGCCGATGATTTTAGATGCAGTTTTGACCACCTTTGTCAGAAGATTAAGGTCATGTGAAGTAGCCCTACCAAACCATACAACAATGTTACCTGTCAATATACTCTCAATTGTACAACGGTAAATATTCTGTAGAATATTTAGGGACATATCATCTTTCTTAAGACACCTCAAAAAACATAGCCTCGCATGTGCCTTCTTAATGGAATACCTGATACTAAGCGACCATGTGAGATTCTGAAATATGGATGCCTAAGAATTTAAACGTGTTGACAATTTCAACTGGAGAGCTGTTAATATAGACGGTTGTATGTGTGAGTTTGTTCTGATAAAGATATGGAGTATGTTGTAATTTTAGTACACATAGGGTTGTTAAGCTATTTAGTATGAGGCAGGCAATATCCATCTCAACATCAGAACATCCTTAGAAGATAATGTAAACAATGGATTCAAACTCTGGTGAAAGTAAGATTAGGGATTACCTACAAAGAAGTTTACTTAGCTAGAGGCTGGACCAGCAAGTGATGACTAATCTGTTCAAACTGAGGTTAGCCTATCTGCGTCTGAGCCAAAATGTAAACAATATGTATGTGTGCATGCATGTGTGTGGAAATGTGTTCCATCTTTCCACAGTAGACCAAACAATGGTAGCTGTTCCATGTATTATTATGGAAATAGCATTTCCATGCTTCTTACCAACCATAAAAACAAACTAAGCATGACTCATTAGGGAAATCCCTACTTGAGAAGTAAACACACAGTTGCATTTACAGTTCCCACCAATATATATTACAGTTAATTAATGATCAACTGACTTAAAATTTATAAGGGCTTTAAACATAAAGATGTAGCTGCAACAGTGTTAATCTGAACTTCACCTTAGGTCTTATTAAATAAAATCAAACAGGGGAATATAAAAAGCAGGGTTAAATACATGTGAGTGAACAGTCAAAGGGCAGTAATATTAAGTCAAACATCAAGTGCAAGCAGAGCAAAGCACACACAACATTCCAAATCAAGATTGGGTCACTGCCATCTGTTTGTGATGAAGCAAATAAAATGCTGCATGCTCAATGTCAGTCTGAGGAGCTTTAATGAGTTTTTTTCTCTGCCTGTCAAATGGAATAATTTCTGCAAATGGAATAATTTCTGCAATGCTTTAACATTAAAAGCAAGATATCTATATTACAACGACAAAAACAATAAATGAGCTGGACTTTGTTAGTGTTCTTGTAATGCATATTTGTGTGTTATTAATCATAGTTTTACAAGTTATAGTTTTTGAGTTTTGGACATAATGTTAATTCACCATATTCGTAACAGTAACATCATACCTTTAATCACAATTTTTCTATGATGCTTTTCCCATGATACGCCCTGACAAAGTGATGGATGCCTTTAGCCTGAAGATACATATATATATATATATATATATATATTGCATAACAATATAATAAGAAATCACTAGCCAAAATAGTTAGGCATAAGTGTTTTTAGTCTCCCACAGATTTTAAGAACAGACCTAAAACATAGCGTGCAAAGCTCATTCAAGGAGGTAGTGTTGGGGAGGAGTGAGGATTGGACCCAAATGCAGAGATGAGGACAGCAGGCAGGCAGGCGGGTGGTAACCAGGAGTTTATTGTCCAAAAAAACACAAAGGAAGCCTCAACGAAACAAACCACCCAGAATACAAGGCAAAAAGCAAACATCCAAAAAAGACAAAAGCATATAATCACCAGGACCAGGGAAACAGGAACAAAATCGGGGACACTGCGACAAAGCGACGTACTGACAGGCGAACAAACCAGAATGATCTGACAAGAGACAAAGGAAACACTGGGGTTAAATACAAGAGGTAATGAGGTCATGAGGAACAGGTGAGACGTCAGGTGAATCACATTAGGGCGGGGCAGGACAATCAGACAAACAAAGTAAAGCTGGACTAGGAAAGACAAGACAGGAAGCTGACTGACAAAAAATAAAACAGGAAGTAGAACAAACAAGTACAGAGAAACACAAGACAGGACCAGCAACAAAAGACCAGAGAGAAAAACAGACAAAAACACAAGGAGGCCAATGAAAAAGGGAAAATGAACCCAACTAAAAACCCCAAACCACAACAGGTAGTTTCCTCGATCCCAGGAGAGAGAGGCCTAATCTTTCTCCCATATGTGCTATGGCATAGGTTGTGGTTTGTGTAATGGCCACCGAGGCCAATTAACAAGGTTTGAATAAAGCCAGAGAGACCACAGACTGATTTAACCACAGGAACTTCCATCCAGTTTGTTAATGAAGATGAATGTTGTAGAGCTGGAGTGAAGGCTGGATGTCGATAGTCTCTTATCTGTCCAGTAAAATGTCTCTTTTTCCTAACTGTGTGAATGTCTGGCAGGTATCCTGGAGATCAGGACAGTGTCTGAGGGGGGCATACTGGCCATCAAAGGCGTGAAGAGTCAGTATTATATCTCTATGAACAAGGCTGGACAGCTGCAAGGCAAGGTAATCTTCTTCCTCAGTGAAAAAAGGCATACACTTTTAGATGATCCAACTAGAAATTGAACTATTGCAAAACATCCATTTGAAATAAGAAAGACCAAGAACTGCCACTAAAGACAATACTATTGCAGTAATGTCTGTCTCATCCTTTACAGAGGATCTACAATGAAAACTGCAACTTCAAGGAGGTTTTCTTAGAAAACTACTTCAACGCTTACTCCTCTGCAAAGAGGACTAAAAATGGCAAAGAAATGTTTATAGCCCTGTCTCAGAAGGGAAAGCCGATGAGAGGGAAGAAGACCAGGAGGGAGCACATAGCATCTCACTTCATCCCTATGAAGTGCAGGGAAGAGGAGAGGAGGGTGGACTGACAAAGCCGAGGACTAATGAGTCGCAAATTGTGTATGATTTCAATCACATGTTATATCTGTTAACAGACGCACATAAACTCATTACTGACAATTCGCTCCACTCTCCTCCAGTTATAGACCAGTTATGTAATGTTCAATAATATGTTGTAGTTTTCATAAGTAACAGATATCAGCAAACTATTCCAAACATCCTCAAATAAGATATATATTTGAAATAACTGGTACACAAACTGTAAAACCACTAAAGTCTACTCATTGTTATTGTTATTTTTGAGTTAAATATTATATTTCCTTATAAAACAGTTATGTGTTTACTTATAAAAAAGTAAAATGTATTACGCAGTCAGGACTGTATCCTTTTCCAAAGATGATCTGCACCCAGCCAGATAAGGAGACCTGTATGGTCAACAGTAAGGTCCAGAATGCAGATTTGGCTTGACCAAGATGTGCTGAAGCAAGCTGGACTTGTCTTTCTTTTACTGATACAAGTGCTCAGAGCACACAAATCAGAAGCACAATAAACTACAAATGCATGTTCAGTAAAATTACAATTATGTTGGCCAATCTGTTTGTCAATGATCTGTCTGTCCTTCCTGCGTTGAAGACCAGACTGTAGCTATGTTTCCATCCACACGTTTTTATCCAAATTAAGTGATATTGAACGAAAAAAGCCTTATGGAAACAGTAAAATTCGAAGGAGTTACATAAATATTGACTCAAAGGAAATACGTATCAGATTTTATCTTGATCGATTGATGGAAACGTTATTTGCCGAATAAATAACGAATTGCGATTAGTTTTAGTTTTTTTCCATTTCATGGTTGCAACCCGCCACAAAACGAAGAAGAAGTTTTAGTTAATTTCCGCCCAGTATTTCTCTCTTCTTTATCTCTGTTAGCACACATGGCGGGTGTCAACAAAGACAGATATAAGTGGACAAACGAGGAGACAAAAGACTTTTTAAATTTAACAGGAACCCGCAAAAGGAAATGGCCAACAAAGGTTACGTTAAGCCGTTGGACGTCCTCCGGAGTAAATAGTCTCACTCAAACAGCGAGACATGTCTCAAAAAAGAGTTGTCTCGCAGCGGTGCCGGAACGGAAAATAAAAATCAGTGCGATTCAGTGCGAAACTGGATGGAAACACCATAAAATGTCTCAAATCAATTTGACACACCAATTTGATCGCAAAACAGCTTGTGACGTCATTAAGCACAGGATTTTATTTGCTTTAAAGCCGTTGGATGGAAACACACTTTCACCAGCTTTATTCGCATGAGTTTGTTTTTACCAAACTGCAGATAATTCAATTGCCATGTGGATGGAAACTTAGCTTCTGGTCAAATGCATCGTAGCTGCTCACTGATTCCCTCTTAATTATCAAGGTGTGATTTTGAAATGCTAAAATATTCTGCTGCTGCTGGTGAAAAGATATCCAGATTAAAATACCAAATGAATGACATAATAAATGTGTATGCTATGCAATCTCTTTCTATCAAAGTAAATAACCCTGTCCACTACAAGATCACATTTTTATTTATAATCCTCTTTATTGATCCCCTATGAGGAAATTACAATTTACACTCTGTTGTTATTACACACTACAAATAGGCCTAAATACACACACATGCTCAAATATACATGTACCAATGGAGAGATCTCAGAGTGAGCGGGCTGTGACTGCTGAACAGGCGCCCTTAGTGGTTCAGGGCAGTTTGGTGCCTTGGCAGAGCCTAGGAGGTGAACTGGCATCTCTCCAGCAGCTACCGGACCACATTCCTTACTTTGGTCTGTACGGGGACTTGAACCAGCGACCCCTTATACTAGACAAATACTCATTTGAGATTTAAAAGGCCAACTCTACCTGCATGATATCACTGCAATTTCCCCATACAGGTGAAAAACGTTAGAGCTCAACAGTGTGTAGTGAAAGTAGAAGTAAAACCCCATTTATTTTCTCCATCATGTTTTATGCGATTATTCGTCTAGCTGGCAGAAGGCCTCTGGGAAGACCCAGGACTAGGTGGAGGGATTATATCTCCAACCTGGCCTGGGATCCTCGGCATCCCCCGGGCGGAACTGGTTAATGTGCCTCGGGAAAGGAAGTCTGGAGTCTCCTGCGGGAGCTGCCTCCGCAACCCGACACCGGATAAGCGGATGAAGATGGATGGATGGATGTTTTGTACTTATTGTACCTTTGTCTTTTTTGCCTATTTCAAAATGATGTTATGCCCCATATCAAATGTTTTGAGGTCACGACTCATCTGGCTGACTTGATTCCAGACTTAAAACTCTTTACATAAGCATTTACTTACTAAAGTAATAATTATAATTTAATATAATTATAATTTAATAATACTTCCCGTAGTGAGTTTGTAATTATTTGGCGTGTCCTCCTTGGCTACCAGCTGTAGACTACTGTTTGTGCACGGTCACGAAAGGCTTGAATCATGTGGACGAGGGCTATTGAAAAATGAACTAGTGCATTACCCAAATCGCAGGGGGCGCAATATTTGTTAAAGACAAAATATGTGTCAAACCCTTCTGAATGAAGTATTGTGGTGCTGCAGAGAAGCCCCCGCATACAAATCCTATCCTACAAGAAAAAATCTCCTGGCAAAAAATAAATAAAAAAAATCACACTTTATTTAAATTTTTTCAACGACAATAGATACAATAGACAAGATATTTTCCCAATATCGTGCGGCCCTAATGTGGACGCGCAGACAGTTTTGTTGTCATTACTATAACAACAGACTATAGCTTTAACTTAGGTTGGGGAGCGGGGACACGCCTCAACCACACCTCTAATCACCCGTAAAGCCTACACATACCTCTTCTACTGCACCTGCCCCGTTTGTCTCAGACTGCTCGACCAACCCTCACTTTCCTTTCTCTTCATCCCTTCACTTTCCCCCCTCATCCCTCCTTACATTCATCCCTACACTACTCAAATAATCATCTCCTCCCTCATCCCATCATCCCCTAGTCCTTCCTACACTCATCCCTTCATCCGTCATCCCTGCTACCCTCATCCTTTCATCTTCTCATCCCTCCTACCCTCATCTCTTCTAGCCTCGTCCCTTTCTCAATCCGGTGCATACTTCTCTCATGTCTCATCTAGGTACCGTCTGGGGGGTTCGTAATGTGCTCGGGTGAAAACTCTTTGGAACCACCACACTATGTCTCCGCCACCCGGTCTTCTGTTTGTCCTTCCAGACCGGCCAATCAGACGTCATCCTTCTTCTATCTTCCCCCTTCACCTCTTCATCCATCTTCTAACGTCTATACTTCTAACCATACGTTCATTAAACTTCTAAATTGTGACATAGTCCCTGCTAGTAAATGTGGAAGTGATTTGGCCTCATTTTTGCTACATGACCAAACTAAATAAGTACAAAATGTATGCTCTGTTATTTGCTGGGATTTTGATCTCATTAGAAAATGTTTGTTGGAGGATTATTACTAACCTAAGCATTTGATAAAATTGTGGTTATTCAGCCTTTGAATCTATAATTTGCACAGGCATGTAGAGAAAAGGTTAAGCCACTACAGTTTTTCAAACTTTGATATGACTGCAGTCCTCTGGAGATATTAAGCTATCAAGTTCCCAATTTAACCGATTAAATGACAAGATTATCAAATATTTTGAGCTGTTTATGAAGATTGAATAGACATTTGAAAGATACATGTGGGAAACCTTTAGTGTCTTTGGATAATCCTCCACCTATAATATGCATGAGTAAGATTTCTAAATCTGATAAGGGAGGTTGAGATGTGGTAATACAACTTTGGGATAAATCTATTACTTTATGATGGAAGATACAAACTACATAGACATGGTTCAAATGCTAATTCACACTGGGTTTATATTGCATGTGTGAGTATATGAGTAGAGTAGTGGAGTCTTGTCAGTGCAGAAATTTATCACAGACATATTGGCAGGCTGCCTACACCCCCCCAACCACACACACACACACACAAAAAAAAACTTTTTCCTGAGTTCACATCTGGTATGGAGAACCCCTTTCAGATAAAGACAGTCAAATTCAGAGAGCAAACCCCTGAAATACATTTGACCCAAACAACATCTGAGCAAGGTGAAGGCTTCTGCCAAGTCACGCAAAGTTAGTCTTAGCAGATAATTTGTAACATGCTCAAAATATAAACACATTTCAGGCTCAAGGCTGTGTATTCCCACCAGGACAACGAGAGGCTGAATCCAAGGAGAATAAGAGAAAACTGTTATAGACGTGAAGCAACAGACTTCCAAGAGAATAGACGCAACACAGGCACACCAGACACATAAATTATACTTACAAGGTGTTCCAACTCCTAAAGATTTTGTTTAATAAATTGGTCCTGAAATCATAAATCCTTTTAACGTTTTTTTTCATTTCAAAAAATGTGGGATTCCCGTTTACTTTTCTTCATCTGCTGTGCATTAAAGTTATCCAATAGCAAAATTATGAAATCTGGCTGTACTTTTTCATGCAATGAGCTTTCAAGTTTTTGACTAGTAAAATATATAGTTTATAATGTCGTCACTGAATATCTGCCAATACATTGCCTAAACAGCATGTCTAAATTGTTTTCATTTTGTATTATTAATAATTACATATTGGTAATGCTTACCAGATGCAGTCACAAAATAGGGTCAAATGTATAGGTTTACTATAATCCATATTAGCTGATATTGCTACTATAGCTACAATAGTTACAGTGGTTACTGCTGTGGTTTTTAAAGAACAGCAAAAGGACAATTTTAGAAATTATAATATCAATTTAGAGCAGTTTTGCTGATTGCATGTCTATACTTCTTCATTTCCTTTGCTCATAAAGCAGCCCGAGAGCTACTGTGCAGTTTGATGTACCTCCTGGGTTGAATAATGACTTGATGACAATGATTTACTATTCATTGCAATACTTAAAAAAACAGCAGTATTCTATTTGCATTTGTGTGGAAGCATGAAAACAGAAAACCACGTGTCCCATATTACAGACAGTATGTGCAGATGAGGGCATCTACGGGGAGGTTGAAGGAAGCCTGAACAGGCTGTGAACAGCACCGCAGGAAAGGATGGAGTGAGACAAACAGAGAGGGGGAGGATGAGAAAGTAAGGCAAATGAAGATAAACAGGGAGAGAGGCTGGGGAGTCTCGTGCGATGTGGAGAGGTGGCTTTGGGGCAGCGGGAGAAAGGGGAGGCCATGACAGGGAGGGGGAACATGCAGCTGAACTTGATACATTTCAGGGCCGTAAACCTTCATTTCCCCAGAAGAAATATGTGGTTATGCAACATGGGGAATTCTGTTTGCAGTCCTTCGTACGGAACCCCCCAGAACACCATATCATTGGGAAAGAGGGACCTCTACCGCAATATTGCACTTACCAGACCAGAGATTATGCTTAAAAAATATATGTTTATATTCACCTACATTATTTAAGACTTCAAAGACAACAAACATATTCAGTCACCACCACTAAGTCTGCCGGGCAATTTTACTAAAAAAGACAAATGGCACTCCTGGCTTACGGTACATATATAAGGAAGGCTATAGTTAACACTTGTGAACTGAGATTCATTGGGAAATGACTGTAGTAGACTACAAACAAATAAAAAAAATACCCAATTTTAACAGTACAGGAGCAAATACTACTGTTTAATGGCCAAGATTCCACTGGATTGTAGACCACAATTTTAAACATGCATGTTCTAAATGGTCTAACATGTTGCAGGTTGCAATGTCAATAGCTGACAGGTTGGACCCAAGTTATAGCAATACAAATCCAGTGAAACGGCATAGTGTCTGTCAAAGTTTTCAAATATAACATGAATGACTTCTTTGTGTTTTGCCATGAGGACATTAGAGATTGCTTTCCAGCCAACCCCCAATTTATGAAAGTTCACTAAACGTGGGGGGAAACTCAAAATGTGGTGCCACACATGGGCCAATTGGTTTATTGTCAACAAACAAACAGAGTCACATGGACAGCCTTAAAATGCTAGATAGACCTATATAGATCTGTTAACATATTTAAGATTTTGAAACTTTCTCAAACTCAAGGTTCTGCTTTCAGTGTTCATTTTTGTAATTTACACATAATCACATAGATTCTTTTTGGCGTATCATGCTTAAACAGGCATTTTTTCCCCCAACATTACACATAGTTTGCAAAAACTAGCTTGTATATGTCGCCTTGGAGTTGCAAGGTCAGTTGAGCAGAATTGTTTGGCCCCTGCCCAGCAATGAAGAAAACCCAAGACTCTGCGTATATAATTTGTTGACGCTGCCATTCGTGGTACCAACACCAGCTAGCTCGATGTCACCTACAACATTGCCAAGCCAAGTTCCTCTAACACACTGTATTAATGTTACTGTTTTAAACACTTTCCAGGTTACTGGGGATGCGTACTGCCCAAAACCAACATTAATAACATAGTAATCTTCCCTCAGCGTTTAGTTTTGTTGCTAAACTGTGTGAATGAGCGGTGAGATTAAATCATCTGTTTCAGGTAAAAGCACCCTAGGGTACCATCTATTTGCTGGATTGTTCCGAGGTAACGTTAGCACATAAGTTACTGTTGATGTTCAAATTGGCCTGTTTGTGTGTTTTGAGAAATATCTTTATACTGCAAGGTTCTTTTTATTTTATTTATATTTATATATTATTTTATTGCCATTACCAGTTTTACCTGTTTTCATATAGAAGTTTAGTTTGCTAAATATATCAAATTTGTTTAGTTGGATATTGGATTAGAAAAGAAGGAAATTGTTTTTCCATAAACGTTGCACTTTAGATGTGAGTGAATTTCCCACACCAGGAGTAATTTATATACTTCTATTTCATAGGCATCAATTATCTGTTCAAAAAATGTTCTATGCAAACTGTAAAATGTACTATTAAAGAAAAGATAGAAAATAAATATTTGTGTGTACTTAAAGCAGTGACAAAATATAAAATTGGAATCGGCTAAAATTGGCATCGGCCGGCTAAACTCAATGAAAAATTCGGAATCAGCCTAGAAAGTGGTAATCGGTGCATCTCTCCTAAAAATCACGTGTCCATCCCAAAAGAGGCCTCTGCTACTGTATTTGAAAACAGAGATGTAAAGTCTCTTAAAAAGTGATCCGTTTTTATAATACAAGTTTTATTGAACAAAATAACAATAACTGTTTGATTGGTCTCAGATTTACTTCATTTGTAGAATGCAATCACCAAGAACTTAACGGCCAGTAGATGTTGCCGTTTTGACTGTATCAAATGCTTCGAAACAGTAAACCCTTTTAAACACCATTGCTTCATAGTGTTTCAGTGCTTCAGAAAGCACTGAATTACTAGGTAATGAGTCATTGAGTCTTTATCACAGTAGTATGTTCCAGCAGCACTGAGAAGTCAGTGAACTGACAACCTAGCTTCTGGATCAAATTTGGCTGCAGACTAATCTACAAGCTCTGAGTCAGCATATGTGAATGGACAGTTATTGTTTGAATGCTGTTTCACAGTATTCAGTGGTTATTTTGGGCGCCTGGCAATATCCATCTTCATCCGAGGCGTTCCCAGGCCAGGTTGGAGATTTAATCCCTCCACCTTGTCCTGGCTCTTCCCCAAGGTCTCCTCCCAGCAACGAGCCTTCTGTTCCAGATGCTGTTCCAGATGCCTCCTGCGTCCAGGAGGCATCCTTAACAGATGCCCGAACTACCTCAACTGGCCCCATTTGATGCGAAGGAACAGCGGTGGCTCTACTCTGAGCGCCTCACGGATGACTATGTTTCTCACACTATCTCTAAGGGAGATGCCAGCCACCCTCCTGAGGAAACGTTAAAGGTGAAGGTACCACAGGGCCTGAAGGGCTGCAGCCTCTGCCGTGAAAGAGGCAAAGCAGCGGTGTTGGAGAAGACATAGAGAAGGACTTTTGGTCGGCACCAAGGGGCTTCTGGAAAACCGTTCGCCACCTCAGGAAGGGGAAGCGGGGAATCATCCATGCTGTGTACAGTAATTATGGGATCCTGTTGACCTTAACTGAGGAGGTAATAGGGCGGTGGAAGGAGCACTTTGAGGAACTCCTGAATCCAGCTAATACGCCCTCTATGGTAGAGGCAAAGCAGGAGGACAATGGGGGATTGTTGTCAATTTCCCTGCTGGAATACGCATAGGTACTTAAACAACTCCACAGTGGCAAAGCCCCAGGGGTTTGATGAGATCCGTCTAGAAATGCTGAAAGCTCTAAGGGTGAGGAGGGGCTGTCTTGGTTGACACACCTCTTCAACTTGGCGTGAAAGTCTGGGACAGTGCCTAAGGAGTGGCAGACCGGGGTGGTGGTTCCCCTCTTCAAAAAGGGGGACCAGAGGGTGTGTGCCAATTACAGGGGTCTCACACTTCTCAGCCTCCCAGCTATAGTCTACTCCAAGGTCCTGGAAAAGAGGGTTTGGCCAAAAATCGAACCTCGGGTTAAAGAAGGACAATGTGGATCCGACCTGGTCATGGAACAAGGGATCAGATCTTCACTCTCGCAAGGATCTTGGAGGGAGCCTGGGAGTATACCCAACCAGTCCATGTGTTTTGGGGATCTGGAGAAGGTGTATGACCGCCGTCCCCCAGGAGATACTGTGGGAGGTGCTCCAATCTCTGTATGACCAAAGCAAGAGCTGCGTCCGGGTACTTGGCCGGGTTCCCGGGTCCGACTCGATTCAGGTGAGGGTTGGCCGCCGCCAGGACTGTGATTTGTCACCAATCCTGTTTGTAGTATTTATGGACAGGATATCACGGCATAGTCGGGGTGGGGAGGGGTTGCAGTTCGGTAGGCTGAGGATCTCATTGCTCCTTTTTGCGGATGATGTGGTCCTGATGGCATCATCGGCCTCGGACCTTCAGAGCTCACTGGATTGGTTTGCAACCAAATTCGAAGTGGCTGGGATGAGGATCAGCACCTCTACATCTGAGGCCATGGCTCTCAGCAGGAAACTGATGGAGTGCCTTCTTCAGGTAGGTAATGAGTCCTTACCCCAAGTGAAGGAGTTTAAATACCTTTGTGTCTTGTTCGCGAGTGAGAGGACAATGGAGTGCCTGGAAATAATCCCTTGCAAATACACTGCTCGTTCTCAAAACTCAAAATAGAAGTTATTGTATTAAAAGATGAGTGCTGACATTGATCCGCAATTTTTTTTAACCCTTTCTGCTACACTAAGGTTAGTTGAAACTACATTCTATGTAAATAAATAGTCCCACTGAAAACCTTTTACAGTAGGGTCTGTGGATTATCCAGAGAAACAGAGATGTTGGAACCATCAGCTAAAGGAGAATTAAACCTAATATTAAACAAGAGATCTCAAAGGAAAATGTTTCTTCAGATTTTTTGCCTAAATGTAAAATTCCAATCCTGATCCACCTCTGAAAGAAAGGGAAGCACATTTGTCCTCAAACAAGACCGTTTTACAGCTGCAGCAAGCAAGTCACACGTAGGTGTTACTGCACAAAAAGGCCAAAATGCCAGGAGGTCCTGGATTCCCATTGGACCAGGGGACTCCAAACACAGCCAGGGGTCTTGAACTATAAAACGTACTGAAACACAGATACCTGTGTCTTACCTTGGTAGCTTCGGCTGCTAACAGTTTGTCACGACAAACGCTTGTGCGAAATAGCTCTATTTCTAAAAAAAAGTGGATGTACAATATTTCGTTGTTCTGGAGAAGACTGCCGGATCAGGTTTTTGGAACTGCAAAAGAGAAAACAACTTTGTACCGGAAATTCAGATACCAGTGGACACCGTTTTTCTTTTTCTCTCATTGAGTCGACTAGCTTCTCTCCTGCTGCTTTTGGGAGGGAAAGCGTTCCTCCGTAAACTAGACCCGTCTGTTTTACTGTGGAAACCTATGGACAAAACTTACAACCTGCACACACAAGAATGATTTATAGTGTTTCTGGGAAGAGAAACAGGTTTGTTTATTGAAGTGAATGGCCGCTAATGCTGGCCTGCACACCTAAAAGACCATATTTCAAATTTTTGGTTTTATATTTAAATTTCTGAATGACATTTTATTTTCGGACTGCTGTCTACAGTTAAACAAACATTCCTGGAAATGCAGCTGCCTGTCAGTTTGTTTTTTCATTCTTCTGTGTTAGACTAAACAGAAAAAGAAATGAATTTTAATGATAAGACATGTCAGGAACAGTCAATCCATTGATATTTGATGCAGGCGGATAGATCTCAACCATGCTATTGTTGTGTCTAGCTATTTGACAATTTAATGCCGAATGCAGCACAAAGACCAAAAGATCAGAAAATCCTATCTATGGAAACTAAAGTGGAACATTTAAAACATTATGTAACGTTTTAGAGAGCATAATTACCTTGAACCTGTGAACCAGGTGAAACCACCAAGTGATTCCAAGATCCTGAACATCACAGCCTGCAGGAAAGACAGGTATGCATGGTGTGAAAAAAACAAATTAATACTGATAAACTATGTTTCACTGCATTGATTCTTAAAACCAAACTAGCACACAGTACACTTTTTGCAGATTTCTGATTGTTTGTAATCTAATAATCACAAGCACTGGAAGATCTCATTCAATACACATCCGTTTGCCATGCAAGTCTGCATGCAAATGTCTGTTGTCATAAAAAGTGTGATAGCTCAAGTACCTTTTAAACCTGACAAACAGTAAAGCAATCTGTTTCACATCACATCAAGCACATCTGGCTTTGGATGAGACAATGCATATTAATATTTTACGCTAGTTTCACCTGAACTAAACTTTCAAGTTTTGATCAGCCACATTGCTAATGCAACATGACTTTAAATAGTACCAGCTTTGTTTGGACTAGAGCAGAGATCTTCAATAGGGGGTCCGGGGACCTTAAAGGGTCCTTGGAATTACTGTAGGGGGGTGCCACCACCTTTTTATTAATTTTTTAATTATTTTCAAAAAATAAGTGTCTTAACATTAATGTAACATATTATTAACAAATATAAAATCAGCCTTTTTTGTGAAAAAAACATTGATGAAAGGCTTACTGGCCCAAGTCAATCCTAAGGATTCACTGTGCCATATGTTTTTTTAAGTTAGCTTACTTCATTGAGAAATATAACTTTAGCTTTCTCCATGAAGCTCCCAGCTAAGCCCCTATAACTCGCAACGCAGTTAGGCTAACAGAACGAGCTAACTATTGATAACATAAGCATTTGGTCTGTAATTGAAATAATATGTTAGATTAATGCTGCCAGAGCTGTCAGAGTTAGCTTCAACTTCATACATACTCCCTTCTAACAGCTGTATTCTCTCTCTATACACTGTACACTCAGTACATTACACAATATGATTGCTTGCCAGTTTGTAAGAAAGTGGGAATCATTTTACTATCAGTCATATCATAACCTTGAAGCTGGCAATGCGTCACACAATAAGGTAACGTTAACATTGCAAAGCGACCTGTAGAAAACACTGTGTCCCAGTCCAACAACTCAGGCTACAAGGTGTTTTGCCAAAGTTAAATTGCAGTTCATGATCACAGCACAGGTAATGAGTAGTATGAAAAGCCAAAATCTGCCCAGGGGGGTTGGTTGGGATGGTGGATGGGTCGAACAACACAGGACTTTCACACCGAAAACAAGGGATCGTGTCCCGCGTGTGACAATTCATTTCCCAGTTCTTCTTTTCCTAAACCCAACCGTCCCGTTGTCCCACGTCCCCAGAGACCACCCGTCTCCCGCGTGTAGCGTTTCATTTCCCCATTGCTTTGTCCCCCAGAGACCTCCGCCGTCTTCCGCGGGTGCTGTTTCATTTCCCGGTTGTTTCTTTTCCCAAAGACCGCGGAAGTGCACGAAAACAAAGAGATGTTGGTGTACACAAATCAATTGATAAAATGGTCACGATAAAAATAACGTGACCATTTCACTAATTGCCGTGAGACCATGTTGATCCCTGTGTTAGCCGTGATTAGGGATGGGCATGATTAATCTACAATCAATAATTGATCATTAATAATTCGTTGATCACGTTAATTTGTTATCGATTAAACTAATGCAGGTTGCGTTGCGTAGTGTGAGTCTTGAAGTGATGAAATGAATTTCACTGTGTGGCAGTAATTAAACATTTTACCAACCGGGGGCAATATTTGACGCCATACTCAGTTACCTGCGAGTTTCTCTTTTGATTTCAAAAGTAATCATCAAGAGGTCACAGCACCATTTTCGGGCTGCACAGTTAATCGTAATTTTATCCAAATCGCATTATGAACTAGTGCAATATCTAAATCACAGAGGGGAGCAACATTTGTTAAAGGACAAATCAAACCATTCTAAAATAAAGTATTTTGGTGCTGAAGAGATGTCCCGGCCTACAAATCGTATACTACAGATCAATTAAAAAAAAAATTGTTTTGGTACAGATACAGAAAAAAAAAATCAATAATTTTTTTGTTTAATGAAAATAAAATTATGAAATGATATAATGGATCATTCCCTCCTAGGGCTGCACAATTAATCGAATTTTAATCACAATCACGATTTTGACTTCCCACGATCAAATTTGCATGATTGAGCAATTTTTTTTAAATGCGTCATTTCATAGAATGTTCCTTTTTTTTTGCATAGCACATCTACCGCTCCGTAAACCCCTGTCAGTTATTCCCTGCATCGCGCAGCTTAGTTTCAAAATGTAGACAGTCACAGAGGACAGAGTAACAGGAGGAAAATGCAACAGATCGCAGTCGTTTATGCGTCGGCCTCAAGGTTTACCAGTTTACCAGTAAACGCAACATTTTATCCCGTCTGTGTTATTCAGACAACAGCGGTGAGCAGTGCTAGTCGGTGGTGGTGCCAATTAGTTTCTGTTAGCTCACAAGGCTCTAGGGTGCTAGTAATATTTTTCTTCTAGGACACACCGGTGCACATTATGTCCTCGCATCCGCTGCAATGTTGTTATATTGACATGGTTTCATTTTGCGTTACATGACCCATTTCTTCTGTAAAGCCGTGCCTGTGTTGGATCTCTCCTCTACTCTCTCTCGTCTTACTCTCCGCGCAGCCCTGCCACACAGCGCCGGTCCATACTTCTGACATTTGTCTACAGTTTTAATTGTTATTAACAAAGCTGTATATTGTTAAATATGAGGGGCAAACCTGTATTTGTACATGTGTTTCCGCTGGTAACACTGCTATCGCGGCCGCCACGGCGAAGAACACGGAAGAAGTTATTGAAGGCAACTAACTTCAGTTAGTAGAGTAATAGTGTGTGAGACGGAGCTGCTGGACCTGGGCCAGAGATGTGACCCATGGCCAGAATGTCATAGTTAATAAAAATGCAGCGCAGTGACGATACAGACATTTCATACACACACAACGTGAGTATACGCCATTGGACCCGTGCTGGACCTGTTCTTAATGAGTCAGCCGTCTCTCTGAGCCTATGTGACAATAAAATTTGTTTTGGTTAAAATCAACAAATAATCGTGAGAATAATCGTGATCACAATATTAATCATATAATCGTGATTATCATTTTGGCAATAATCGTGCAGCCCTATTCCCTCCAATATCATCAATCATATTGCAATCGCTATATAAGTCAAAATAATTGCAATTAAATATGTTCCTAATATCTTGCAGCCCTAGAGCATTTAGATTTTTTTATTTTTTTTAAACGACTTAGTTCACTGCAAACACTGTGATGCCGTGTATAGGTAAAACACGACCAAGATTCAAATGATGTACTACTTAAACAAAGTGCATCCGACCCTGGTTAATGTCGTGGCGGTGCATCCTGCAGTGTTTGGTGTTTTTTGCCCCCAACATCTCCTTTGAGGCAGCGCAGCAATGATTATGTTTAGGGTTGAGGTTAACTGCCTGGATGGCGACGTTGGAGGAAAAAAAACACCATCGAGCACATTCTGCTCTCAGCCTCAAACTAGCATCAAGTCAGCATTGGCACAGAGGAGTTGCGATTGTCGAGAACTGATAAATTTATTGGAATCAGCCACGTCCATCATCACGTTCTGTCAAGACGTACCATCACCTGACTGGTAGAAGCAGGAGCTGTTAAAAGAATTGAGCACAGCCAAGAAAATTAATAATCTAAGTTATTGCATGTGTTCATGACAATGCGGCCAATATTGTTCCTGCCAACAGTTTCAAGAGCGCTCTGGATTTATGTTGCCTGCTTTGCACACACCATTCAAATGGGCCTTGCAACTCACCGGCATATTCAGTCGTGTAAAACACAGTGGAACTCTGTGTGCGAGATGTTTGATTGGCGGAGTTGGGCTGTTGTTGCTGTGTTGTCAGACCGAACCGTGACCAAGCTTCAAGATGCCAGGATCCTGAAGTTGAAGGATGAGTAATGGCAGCTGATGGAGGACACAGCCTTTGCTGTCAGCACTTAAACGTGCCACCACGGTTATGACCTGCAGAGAAAGACGCCTCCATCTTGAACACTTATCCCGTCACCTTTGGCCTCATCAATATCCACCTCATGCGCAGTGAAGGAGATGGGCCCAGATTTTTGTCTTTGAATTCAAAACATAAGTGCGTTCCTCTCTCATCTAGCAAATGAATGTAAGCTAAACTTCTTATCTTAGTTTACATGATATACTGTACCAAATAACATGCATACTTGTCTGTTATCTTTGTTGTGTTACCTATTTAGATATAGCATTTTTTCTGATTATTGATTCCCCCATCACATATTTATACAGGTTCAGTCAGGTGAGTTTGTGTCAATCGCCCCAATGATCTCAAAAATGCTGGATACTCTTCACAAGCACCAGGAGTCTCATTTATAAACGTGGTGTATGCACATTTTCAGCTCCGTTTTGTGCATATGCCACGTTTTTAAATGAGACCCCTGGCAGACAAAGGTTGTGATATATCAAAAACAAACTTGACGGGAGATTGCGTTTACAAAGTAGAATAATATTCTGATTCACATACGCACCTTGGGGTGGGTAATCTGTGATTTATAAAAGGGAACGTTGGTTTTTGCCCAAAAAAAAAGAAATTTTGAGTTTGTTTTAATTAAACCGTTTTAAATAAAAAGCCACAGCCTTCCAGTGGACATAGATCATTCCTTTTTAAAGAAACATTTGCAAAAATATCCCCATATACAACAGCCAGAAGGGCGACAGAGCAATTTGGGTCAGAAATGATCAAACAGCACCACTGTGTCAGTTAAACCCTGTAAATGTACCGGTATTTATTTCAAATACAGGTACTACAGTACTGCTGGTGAATTACAATAAGAGCATACAGTAGTTACACACCAGTATCTGATCAACGTTACAGAAGGTAGCTAGCTAGCTTCGTTTCTAGCTCCAGGCTAACTTGTTTCCTCACACCTCCAGCTAGCTAGCCGTGTTCTACTCATCTCGTCGACTCATTCTTCTGTTTCTTACAGTCTCGGATTCTCCTTGGGTCAACGTAGAACTGTCTTAAAACTTTTTTACCCGGGTTTTCCTCTGCATACTTTAAACTCTTCTCGTTTAGTTACTGAAAAGTCCATCATTCTCTGCTGTCACTAAATGAAACCCGTGTTACATCCAATGCAACTACTGCCATCTATTGGCACCTGTACATTACTACACACTACACTTGGCTGAGTAACACATACAGCCGCACTGACTAAAATACCGGTAGGACAATAATACTTCACTTTACTTAACCATAACCCAGAAAAACAAAGCATGAATATATTGTGGGATCTGTTAAATTAAATTGGTAGAAATGTACATTACGATAAACTTAAATGCACAATATATGGAAGACACTTAGGAGATTATCCCCATTATTTTTTCCCTGCCTTTATTTGTCCGTGTTGAACACGCCCCCAGCCACTATTAGAGGCCAGCTTATAATTGACTAGTGGTCTTTATTTGAGGAATTACGGCATATAGGCTATCAATTTAATTATTAAATAAGGTAGAGTCTCCAAACCTCAATTATAATAATAAGTCTCCTGCTTGTTGTACTACAGCACTTACTTTAAAAAAAATAAGCATATGCTTATTTTTGAAAATGTTTTTATTTATTTTTGGTGTTGTAGTTTGTAGATAGTCCCGAAGCACTCCTTGCAGTATCAAAACAGGAACTAAAGACAGCTGAATTAGCACAACTTTCATGCATTTCTTTCACATCTACATTAGTAAGATTCACTGTGTTCCCTCAGAAGGAATGGGCACATGAGTTGGGTACTTTTAATGACATTTTGAAGATGTTTAGAGGCTATGACACGTTAAAAACTTGCCCTGTTTAAGCCTGTTGGGTGCAAACTTTAGCTGGAGGATAACATGGTGTAGGCAGCACCGATTGGCTTCATTTTTCTCTCTACTGACAGCACTCCACAT
Organism: Etheostoma cragini; assembly: GCF_013103735.1. Classification (NCBI taxonomy): domain Eukaryota; kingdom Metazoa; phylum Chordata; class Actinopteri; order Perciformes; family Percidae; genus Etheostoma; species Etheostoma cragini. Next base: position 11,853,042 of record NC_048407.1, on the reverse strand, counting down.
TTAGAGACAACAGACCTACGTGTTGGAATTGACCGGTATTCTCCTTTAACGGTAACACCATTAACAACACATTCCGATGTGATTGACGGAGTAAAATCAACGTTCCCTGACGCTTAGCTAGCTAGCTAGCTAGCCAATTTGAACTCTACCACTAGCTAGCTAACTGATAATGGTAACTCAACACGTATTGGTTCATTTAACTAGCTATCACCGAGTCCTCCGTTTACAGGAACTAATGACTTGTATTCAATTAACATTATCTAACAACGAGTTATTCTCGTTTGCTATAGCGTTAAGAGGGTTACCTATCGTGCAGTACATCATATGTCCACCATCTGCAGGTAACATCCATAGACCGTTAATAATTTACAGTCTAATGGTAACATCGGCTCGCGGTGTTTAGCAACAAAGTACTCTTTCCTTTATATTGGAACAGGATTTCCGGCGTAGAAGAAGTCATTCAAGCAGTTTTACAACGTTGCTGCATACCGGTAAACACGTTTTTAACGAGATTGATGAACAAGTGGACAACGCATTGCTTGCAAATCAACTGAACCAAACCAGCTTCGTTTTTCTTTTGGTCTTTGCTATTAGCTAACCTACCTAGCCACTATGATCTGGGTCTGCTCGTAGCCGAAGCTAGCTACAGATGTGCGTATCTCAAGCTTGCTAACAGAAACTAGTTACACTAGCTACTAGTGACTAGCATGATCAGGTAGTGTGGACTTTACTGTAACGTTAGCTACAGTATGTAAGATGGGGCGGATGTAGCTACAGTATATAACGCTAGTCTACTGTTAAATCCCACTAAGTTTAAGAGGAAAGAAATATTACGTCGCCTCAGTACTCAACGTTAACTAGCTAGCTACATGCTGTGCTCTTTAACTTGAATGTAATCCCTGAGCTGTAACGATATGTAGCCTGTGTTTTGCTCACTTTACATTCATTCTCGAGCTAGCTATCACACCCAGGCGCACTGACATTAGCTAATACTCCATATGCACCTAGCCATGGAACAACCGTCTTTCTACTGACTTTTGTCAAGTGGTAAAATTCTCGTAGCTAATGGACTGAACTAAATGTCGTTTAATGCTATTGCGTTAATGCAACAGCATGTCCCTCCATCACTTTTTTTAATCTAATTTGTCAGAACTCTCTGTTAAACTGGTCGATCGTGACTAAATCAAATATCAGGATGTTTTAACTCTGCTAATAATGTGACACCAAATCGAGAGTGACTGTTATTGCTTTCATGTTTTAACGAGGAGTGGATTAATGTGATGTCAGAAAATATTATGTCATTATCGTGGAAATAATCAAAAAGAGCATTATTGATAATTTCACTCTGAACAGTCAAATGAGGTATAAAGTCATTATCAGGTAGGTCATTTCCGAGTTGATGGAGACGAACAGAAAGCTTGTGATATGACACTATAAAAACAGCATTCAAGCTTTCAACATCCTATTATTACAGCTAAAATACTAGACAACATTACCCAGTCTGTTACATTCATATGCACAATATCTCCTGGCCAAATTCAACTAATTTGGCTGAAAATTTACTACTGTATGAGCTTTTTAGTAACAACCCTTGTTTATTGGTTTTTCCACATTATTGAGCCACTCAGTTTGAAAGGAATTTGTTGGATTATTTCTGTCTGCCAATATTTCCATCATTTGTATTGTCATTATTGTTCAGCGATGAATGTAGGGCTCACATACCTAAGCACTGGTTCATCAACATTTAAAGAGCAAACATGAGCAGCTTGGATCAGAACCAGCGTCTCCATCCCAGTTGCCGTGACAAAACAACAGTCTCTAGTGATTCATCAGACACTTGTGAGCCTGCCAAGCAGCCTCTCCAAGGTCTAAAATTGGCATCGCATGCAGTGCTGGAGAAGGCACAAGAGAGGGGCAGGTTGAAATGCTCAAAATGTGGAGGATCAAGGATGTTCTTCTGCTACACATGCTGCTCATTACTGGGTGTCAGCCTGCAAGAAATCCCCGTAATCACGGTCAGTAAGAGGTCATGACCTTCTTGATGTTCTTTTAAGAGAGGCCTTTAGGTACATCATGGAGTTGCTGTAATAGTAGTATCCTAATGTTGTGGAAATGTTAAGTTCTTTAGTGTAAGATCTTTAAAAGTTTGCACATGGTTTGGTTGAAATGGAACTGTCTGCTGGATGTGACTCTACAAATTGTATGTCGTGCTCAGCTTCCTGTGAAGATAGACATCATCAAGCATCCCAATGAGACGGATGGCAAGAGCACTGCAATCCATGCCAAGATCCTCGCACCCAATGACGTCACCATATACACGTACCCCTGCATACCTGACTACGAAAAGGACAAGGTTAGTTTTTGTCATGAATGAATGGAGTTCATTTACCACTCACATTTTTTAAACACCTTTGAGTGTCACTGTACCCTCTGTGGCCAACCTAATGATTGTTTTTATTCTCAATCTGCCCATTATTTTTCCCAGACTAATTGTTTGGTCTATAGAATCAAAAGAGACAATTTTGCTGCCCGTAACATTTTTTTCAAAAGCCCAAGATAAAAAAGAAATTACGTCTTCACATGTCTTATGTCCGCTCAACATTCCAAAACCCAAAGATATTCAATTCGCCATCACACAACACAAAGAAAGGCAGCAAATCCTCATAGTTAAAATGCTATTTCTTTTTATCCATCAACCAATCAACTAATTGTTTCAGCTCTAATGCTCTTTATTATCTTCATCTTTCTGATGCTTGATTTTCTTCTTTTACCTGTTGGGAAAAACTTTATTAATTCATATTTATTTTTTAATAGTTGATTGAAACTATACTGTTACTAACCACTTAATCCACACTGTTATAGAAAAGTAAATGTACGTTCATGTGCATGATGTACTCCTGTATTTGTTGTAGTATAACTCATTTTAGATCATGATCCATACTGGATAAAACAAAAAAGTGTGGAATTTGTAATTCCTTTAGAGGATCCTGTCAGGTGCTGCATTTTCACATTTCACAAGTTTAAATTTCATAGAACTAGTTTTATTTGGAAAAATCCAATACTGTAATTTGACTTGACACACAGTCTTACAGTGGCTTTACTGCACCAGCCTTGTCTGTTGATTGTATTTGACAGTTTCCAACTTTGATTTTTCTCCCCTTTGTGCTTTCATCTATTTGACTGATTTCAACTTTATTTTGCTCCTACCAAAGTGTATTTCTCTCTTTCAGTGCTTCCTATATGTAGCAAATCACCACATTTTAAAAACCCAATTTTTTTAGTACTCTAGTCTTGGTTTGTATGATGCTGTTCCTCTCTGAATCTAGGTTGTTCCTCTGCTCTCTCCAGGTGGTGTTGGTGTTCCCTGGTCCTGGGGCTGTCTCAGTTCAAGACATGATGCAGTGTTTGCTTGACATGACCGAAAGTAGGTCACATGGCTCCTCTCATGAACCCTGCGTAAAGAGGCTGAAAAGTGACGAAGTTCAAGGCGCCACACACACCGCAGAGAGCCCGGAGTCAGGGAACCCAGATGAAACCAAGGCCTTGGAGTCAAGGGTGTATCCCCTCCAGAGGGTGGTCTTCATTGACAGCACATGGAACCAGACCAACAAGATCAGCACAGATGAGAGGCTGCAAGGTAATCATGAAAGATTGTATTTGTTCAGCTTTTCAAAGAGCTCTGACTGCTGGTAATTATTTACAAATTTACTGCTCTCACAACGCTGTTTAACATGATGTCACTCTGTGTTTGTGTGTCCCTTCTGACGGATGTGTTCTTGTCCAGATTTGCTCCGGGTAGAGCTGAAGATGAGGAAAACGTGTTTCTGGCGCCATCAGAAGGGCAAACCAGACACCTATCTAGCTACTATCGAGGCTATTTATTATTTCCTCAATGACTTCCACATGCATTGCCTTTCCCGGGAGTACCAAGGAGAATATGATAACCTTCTCTTCTTCTACTCATACCTGCACTCAGTTGTCAACAAAGCTAAGACTGCTGCTGGAAAATGCTGAGAAATGCTGTGAGGAAAAACTGAAATCAGCTACAAGAGACTGTTGTGGGCTGTAGCTGAAGAGTAGATTCCCATGCAAGCCCTTGTAAGACTGGAGTGTCATTTGGAATACTATTTGTATATGCAATAAAAAAAGGGTTTGCAGTTGCCAAACATGAATAAGGTGTGTTTTAATACATGAAGAAATACAAGGCATATAGCTCTGAAATAAAAATCCCACAGTTGCAACAAACTGGATAATAGCAATGTAAAAAATAATTTAATAGTTAATTATTAATTAAGTTAATTATGGTATATTCAAATCCGATGGGAAATAGTCTTGGTCCATTCTTATTAAAATGTTATTCAGACTTAAAAATAAATGCATGTTTGACATTTGTGTGAAACTTAAACAATAGTCTTTTCCCTTTGATCCATCTAAGTAACATTGAGTATGATTTTCCTATTTAAATCTTAAATTGTACTCTGCAAGAAAAAAAAAGACGTAAGATACGTTTCCATATTTTTATTTACAAATAAGTACACATTTCTTTTTGAGCGATTCATTTCCCTTATCTTCAAAAAAAAAAAAAATCATGAATCTTGGGCATCTTTGTAATTGAACGTTTGTTTCGGACTGCATAAATCTTCTCTCCATCAATATATATATATTCTGAAATGCAGTACCGGTCAGTGTGCCTCTGTACTAAAACTACTGTTGACAATGGTCAGCTAATGAAGAGTTACTGGTAGAAGGCCTCTCTGATCTTCGCTTGCAGGCCATCACACGTCTTCTTGGCATCTCCCAGCAACATTGATGTGTTGGGTTTGTAGAAGATGGGGTTATCTACTGCAGCGTAGCCCACGCCCAAGGTACGCTTCATCACTACCACCTGGAGTAAAGTTTATATAAGTGCATGTGTTCACTTTTTGTATCACATCTAAATAGAGTGATGTGATGAGCAACAATCAAAAGGTAATGAAAAGACCTACCTGTTTGGACTTCCACACTTCCAGAACAGGCATGCCGGCAATTATAGAGTTGGGATCTTCTTGTGCTGCAGAATTCACCGTGTCGTTGGCTCCGATCACCAGTGTCAAGTCTGTCTCTGTGGGCCACAGACGTTTACACATTTATATACAAGACAGACAAACCGCTGGCAAAATGCTCTGCAGTTGCCCTAACCAATGTCAACGGGTTCCCCAGCACCACACTTATCTCCCTCTGTCATAAACAGAACCATGTGTTTCAAGACTGCATGCCTGGTTGCTAAGAAAACAAGACCGTCGCCCTGATAACATCACACGTCTAAATATCAAGGCAACACGAGGCTGCCCCAAGTGCGGATGAGATTATTACACATAATTGATCTTGTTTAATATCAGCTCACTCTGTCTAAATTTGTTTTGTTTTTTTAGAGTTTACCTGGGAAGTCCTCGTTGATCTCATCCATTTCCAGGACCACATCATAGGGAACACCAGCCTCAGCCAAGAGAACGTTCAGCTGGCCGGGCATACGACCGGCCACTGGGTGGATGCCAAACCTGTTGGAGGGGATGGACGCAAATTATTACTGTTCATCCACACGTTGATTTACATTACAAACTCACAGCTCCCTGATCAATGATGCCCTGCTCTTAAAAATGCACAAGTCACTTTCTAAACAAGTTTAGATTTGTTGTGAAACACATAAAATCAAAAAAGGCAGTAGCGGAACATTCAGTAGTGTAGTACCGAAGTATTGCTAGTACTTTTAGTAAAAGTAGCAACATACCTATCATAATCGTAGAAATAGAACATTTTGAGTTTAATACCTTGCTAGAAGTAAAAATCCTATTTAAAATCATACTTAAGTCAAAGTATTCGAAAGTAAAGGTTCTACGCAGCAGAACGACTTCTCAGTGATGTATATTATTTTATGATTAATACTGACGTATTATCATGCAAGTAGCATTTTTATATTGTAGCTGGTGGAGATGAAGCTACTAACTTATTTATATATTGCTGGGTAGTTTGATCTATAACACATTGACATGTTTATTATGTAACGTCTAAATCTGAAAAAGTAACTATAGTAACTTGTCACATAAATGGAGTAAAAAGTAAACTTTCCTCGGATATGTAATAAAAATATAAAGTGGCATTAAAGTTAGAATACTCAAGTCAAATCTGAGAAAAGGACCGTACTAAAACGGTGCTTTTCTCTGTAAGTGAGTACAGTAGCGTACTTTGTAGTTTACTTTAAAAAAGAAAAAGAAGAAAAAAAAAAAAAGTACTTTTCACTTTCCCACTTTGCTAATGGCAGATGATGAAACTATTTCTCACATATCAGGTTTTGGTAAGGACTTGCTTTTTTGGTTAGAGTGCCTCATTTAAAATAATATTAAAAAACAACAACAAAAAACATTCTCATTCTTTTTTTATGAACAGGAGATGAACTGCAAGATGGCAGATATTCACCAGTCTATATCCTTGGCGTTCCACTTCCGGGATTGCTTAGTTGCCGCCGGATTTCACTCATTTAGACCGGATATCTATTGCCATGGGTTTCCTTTGGTTTTCCTTTGGCATTTTAAACTCTGCTGGATTTCTAAGGGCTATGGTTAACGGTTCCTCGGCTCTCTGCAGGGTAAATCCAGACAGCTAGCAAGACTATCTGTCCAATCTGAGTTTTATGTCATGACTAAAACAACTTTTAAATGTTCTACCAAAACAAGCTCTTTCCGAGCCTATTTTGCAGCGCCACCGTAGCTTTTCTCCGGTGCTTAGCACCACCCAAGACGATTGTGTTTGGTTTAAAGAAATGCCAATAAACCAGAGCATGTACCCCCCATCTCCGAATGCTATGTGGTGTAGCCAGACCCTCCTCCAGCGCACTTTGGAGGAGGGTCTAGCAAAGCGAGACTAACATTCACCTGACGGTCTTGCCTTGTTCCTTCAGCATCTTCACCATGTCTGCAATTGGGTACTGGGCTTTTGCTGCACACAGACCCCAACCTATGAACAAAAACATACAGAGAATAAACATGTAATAGCCTGAAAACAGAAGATTTTAATCTTGAATCATGTTTGTTTTACTAAAATCTAAATTCAATCTATAGTGGCTGTAGTTTATTATCCAATAGCATTTCCTATTCTGGTTTTGTGTTTTGTTAATGGCCATGTTTTAATAAATTTTATAGTTATTGTTCGTTTTTAAATGAAAGCACAGCAATCCAGCAGGGGTTTTGACAACAATAACACCAGTGATTCCTCTACCCTTCATTCTTTCTTTTGTCCTCATCAACCACAAGTCTCCTCTCTGTATTAAATTGTTGGTCTGAGGGGAATTTTTCTTCAGAAACCTTTCACATGTGTGGTTTGAATTTGGGTCCCCTGCGTGCAAAGAACTTTCTCTGTATCTGCCCAACCCCTATTTAACTCTGGGGGTCAGGTGTCTTGTAGAGTTCAGCATTACCCCTAATTGAGTTTTTTTTAAAGCTAGTTGCCATTAACCCGGATCTTCTAATTCCCCGGACAACTAAGCCTTCTGTTTCCTCACTGCCGTGCTTTGTATTTGACAGCACATGGAAAAATCTTGGGTCTGGACTCAATTGCTCTTATGACTTTTCACTGTTTCTCTAATCTAACCAGCATGTGGGACCACACAGCTGTCCTCGGGTTGGTTTGGAGCCACTTGAAAACAACAGCTATCCAAGTTATTCAGAGTGGTTCCTCTTGTTCGGGCCACTCGGCAACTAGTCAGTTGTCAGACAAATCTAGCTTTTTCTTCTTTAATAAAAACAGGATGTTGTGACCATCTCACACTCAAAAATTAAATCCATCATCCTCTTTGCTGATTTTCCAGAGCTGCTGCGAATCCCCATTTTGGAAATGCGCTCAGGCTCTGCCTTTTTTTTAAGATGAAGTTAAATCAGACTAGAGGTAGATCACAGACGTGATTGATCCAGACAGTCTGAAAAGCTGCAGCTGGAGTGCAGTGGAGGCTCCACACTGTCCAGTGATGAAAGAATTTTATATTAAAGTTGTGCTCTACCTTAGTCTCTGATGCCAACCCAAACCTCATTCCACACCTATTTTTCAGCAGTGTCTCCACTTTCTACTGGGAAAAAACTTTTGCTACTGTACTATATGTATGCGTGTTGTAAAATTACTTTAGCTGACTAAAAAGGACAAAAAGTATGACATTTAAATGGTTTGGTTTTAATCCAAATCAGCCTATCTTTCCTATTCTCAAGCCATACATATGTTCACTACGGTGCAGTCTTTTCAACCATGAGCTATTTAAAATAACGCTGTTTCAAACATTCTCTTGATTAAGACGTCTGTTGGACTCGGGGAGTACAAATGCATTGTGTGGCTCCAGACCTACGGCAGGGGGTCAATATGTTAATTTTGGCCACTACGTTAAAAATACCCAGGGGAAATCACAAAAGTCTTGTGTTCCATGTAGTGTGTACCTGGTGTGATGATGATGCTGTTGGCTTCTTTGATTATGTCAATGGTCTGGTCCAGATTGACCTCACTGTGAGTGCCAACAATCTCCATGGGTTTACCGCCGGCTGTGGAGGTGGTGCCGTACCCACCCAGGATCACATTGGGCAGGGAGCGGTTCATAGCCTTGGAAGAGAAGAGGAGGCGGGCTCAGGTCATTGTGCCGAGTACACTGTACAAGATCACCCATGTGGCTGGATATTAATGCATGTGTCTACTCACCACACACATGATGTAGGAGAGGATGGCACCGGAGGAGCCAATCAGAGCTCCGACAATCGTCATCAGATTGTTATCTAGTAAGAAGCCTTCAGCACAGAGCGCCCATCCAGAGTAGCTGTTCAACACGGTGATGACCACAGGCATGTCAGCGCCCCCGATGGCTGCTGTCAGGGTTACACCCTGTGGGGTGGTTGAAGAAGAAATTAAAGGAAACATATGATCCACTTAAGCCAACTAAACCCCAGCATCTGCCTGATCTGTAGCAACAGCAGGTAGTCTAAAATGAGTATTGTTGTTTATAATGAAGTTTCTTAAGTGTTTAAATAGTATTACATCAAATGTTTTCACTGGGTGCACAGAGTACCAACTTTTGCTCTGAGTAAACATGTATTCCATGTTTGATATTAAAGAGCGATTGACATTCTAGCACAATCCAAATCCATTTTTAATATGAAATTGATGAAATACATTTTTACCGACAAAAAGTTGCATATTTTCGACATCATCCAGTTATTTTGAATATGTTTTTTGCTTCACTTTTTCTCAGCTTAGTGAATCGATGGAACTCACCATGATAGTGGAAAGCCCAGACACTCCTATTAGACACCCCATGCCAGTATCATAGCTGGAACTGAGCATAAAGGGCACCATGCCTCCCATTGACGCCGCCATCAGACCGGCGTTCAACATGTGTCGTCCTGGCAAATGCAGGGGGGCGGAGTTCAGGATGCCTACAACCAGAAACATTTCCAACAAATATTCAGAGAAGCCAGAAATGATTGTCACTCATTTTGTAAGGCTGAAGGGGAATACTTTTACAAAATAAAACATGTAAACACACTTTTCTCTTAAGCAGTGGCATGTGTCTTTGAACTCTGAGGCCTCTAATCAGCCGTCTAAGAGTCTGTCCCATCCACAAATCAGACAGCCGCCCTTCACCAACCAAAGCCACGCAGCCAGTACCCATTACAAATTACCAGAAAGCTTCTCATGTGTTCCTCTTGATCAGTCACACTGCAATGTAAATTAGTAACTGCTGACACATGCAAACAATCCCCCGCCTCCCCCCGAGTCCAGGCCTGGATTTACCAGAAGATCTTTGGCTTTAACTAGATGAAAGAGACAATCAGCACCAGAGGACGCAAAGCTCAGTGTGTTTACATAGATATTAGTGTATCTAGTGTGTCTGTGTCAATTGGAGAACAATGATCAGACTTGTAAAGGAAACATTCTACAGAATTTAAAACATGTCACACTCAAAATATGTGTATGTACTTATATGCTGTTCACGTTACAAATATTCAAGTTACATCCATTACCTTGAAGCTTGCCGTAGGCCACCAGTGAACCACTGAAGGTGACGCCTCCGATGTAGGTGCCCAGATACGCCACAGTCTTGAGTACACTGGCGGCTGGGTGAGTGTCCAGGTGGGGGTACTCAATCATGAACTCGGCAACGCAGGTGAAAACAGCTGCCAGCCCCACAAGGCTGTGGAAGGCGGCCACAAGCTGCGGCAAGTCTGAGATTTCAATACGCTTGGCAAGGGTCAGACCTGAGATATGAACATCAGACAAACAGCTTCGAGTAAAACTCTGGCAGTTACTTGTTTGTCTAGGCTAAGTCAAGCACCAGGCGCCACACTTCTCCTGCACATTGGCTATGTTTGAATACATAAGAATGAAAATATTAAGTTTTTAAAAAGCAAAACAGTTAAACGGCTTTCATTAACTTTAATCCTAACAAACAGGGCCTGGTCATCAAAGACAATCTAATGAGTCCTAAGTTAAGTATTTAAGTGCGTTTCCTAAAAAAACATTGGGTCGCTAATTTATCATTGCGCAAACCCTCATGTTCTGCTGCCTGCGTGTGTGTGTGTGTATGTTGATTAAAATGTAATTTATCATCCTGCTTTCTTAGATTACTATTAACATGTACAACAATCACACACGAGGACGGAATCCACTCATCTTTGTATCCAGACAGGATGATTGATGTTCTGTTATGAATTAGCAAAATATTCACACTCTTCAAAGACCGGAGGAGTCGCATACAAAGTTAATAACGTGTAACTCATTCATGATGGTCTTGTAGTTTTCTAAACAAACTGTTGGACTTCAAAAGGAGACATCCATCCATCCATCCATCTTCATCCGCTTATCCGCTTAAGGAGACATGCCCAAGCTTTATTATTTTTGTTTCTTTTTAAATGGAGACTGAACCCCTCCCTGGTTGGTTGTGAGTCTCCTTGCCATGATACAGAACAGAATGCCTTCTATGGGCTTTAGATAGTAAACAACAACAAGATCTGTTCTGAAACTTAATCAGGCAGTGATGATAATCAGTGCCAGAGTTGATCATCACATGTATCTCAATTGTAGATCTTCTAAAAAGCAGGAAGCTACCTACCCAGGGTCCCCCCAGTGGCCATGGCCATAGACATCTGAGACAGCAGCTCCGGTGAGGGTTTGAGGGCACCGAGCGTGGCAGCGATGCCCCCTGCCACTCCCATCATGCCCAGCGTGTTTCCCAAGCGGCTGGTTCCCTGGGCAGAGAGGCCTGCCAGCGCCCCGACACAACACAAGCCTGAGCCCAAGTACATCATCTGGGTAAAAAAACAAAACACTAGTCAGACTTGTAGGAATTAATGAATGGATGAATAAATAACAGCTTAATTAAAATACTGTTAATGTAAGTAAATCAAATATCTTTAGGTTATATACTATTGGTTTCACAAAACAAGTTAAAGGCAATACTCTGGACTTTGGGGAATTGTGACGGACATTTTTTTTCTCCTATATTTTTCAGGACAGCTGAAGGCACGGGCAGAGAGCGGTAAACCTCTATATGTGGGCGCTCGCTCTAACAGATGAGCTACCCAGTCGCCCGTGACGGACATTTTCAAGTATTCTGACATTTTATAGTTTTAAGGACATGGCCACCCTAATACTCATCAATTCAAATATCATACCAAAAGAAATTCACTTTCAACACCACCACAGTCATCTTGAGTAGCCCATTCCACATTCACTGACAAGCTATGTAATACTGGTTACAAAAAAAACAAGCTACTTGTGTATATTCTAATGAGAACAAATGTGAGTGGAATAAAGATATATTTATCCCGTGACCTGCTCAATGTTGTACCCAGCAGCCATCGAGGCTCCATATCCCCCAACAAAGGTAACCCCAGGGAGCAGGTACAAGTAGTTGTACTCAGGAGGGTCAGTCGGACGCTTGAACATGTCCAACATCCTCTGGGTGATCAGGAAACCACCTGCATTCACAGAAAAAGAAAGGAAACACATTTCCAGAAGAAACTCCATTTTTCATTTGATCGAGCAGGTGAAATCTTGGTGTCTCTCGTTAATTATTGTGTTTGGGAGTTGAACATCAAACCAGCAATGTTGATGGAGGAAACGAAGGCTGCAGCTAGAGCGAGACCCTCGGGAAGGGTGGAGGGTGTGAGACCTCCACCCATCAGAACCAGACCTCCAACTGCTGTCAGACCTGTCGGAGAGAACAAATGCATACAGGGAGGAAAAAAGATAAAAAATCACAACAACTAAAAAACACCTACACCACGTTTCTAAATTTGACCACCACCATCTGATATTGACTTCTTACCTGAGATGGCGTTGGTAACTGACATGAGGGGTGAGTGCAGAGCGGGGGTCACGCCCCACACAGTGTGGTATCCCACAATCCCAGCCAAGCCAAAGGTGGTGACCATCTGAGTGAAGGCTGCGTTGGGGGAGATGATTCCCAGAGCCAGACAGGTGGACACACCTACACAGAGAGCAGTGTTGCTTGTGCACAGTTCTTTCCATATTGATGTAATGGAAAAGATATGCAGTTACGTTTTCCAGTCTCATTTGTTTTAAAGACTATTTTTTGGCCATTTTAGGCCTTTATTTGACATGACAGATGAAAATATGAAAGGGGAGAGAGAGAGAGAGAGAGAATGACACGCAGCAAAGGGCCGTAGGCCGGAATGGAACCTGGACCTACTGCGTCGAGGAGTAAACCTAATCTATCTTGACGCCCTGTTTTTTTTGTTGTTTTTTAACCATTAAAGCAATGGAATAATTAAAAAGGCAAAAACACAAACACTTTTATTTACAGAACAGATTATGCATTTGCGATGATTCATAGTTTCTCCTGAACCTGTATTGTTACTGTATTCTCCACTGTGCTTCATTATTAGAGTGTCCCCATTCAAAAGTTCCATTAAGGTGGAAAAAAAGGCAACAAATGTCCAAATAGGTCATGTGATATTGTTTTGAACTACGACTGCAACAAACAGTTGTTTTTATTATCAATTATTTTGTACCGATTTCTTTTTTCATTAATCAGTTAATTTTTTTGGTCAATAAAACATCAGAAAACAGACAAAATAATTCCCCCAAGGTGATATTTTCACGCCCAGGGGGATGTCTTTAAATTGCTTTTTTTTGTCCAACCTAAAGATGATGTTTACTAAGATGTAAGACAAGGAAAAGAAGCAAATCTTTCTTACATTTAAGAGGCTTAGATCATCACAATGTTTTACCTTTTTACTTGAAAAATGTACTTAAACAATTGACCAATGGTCAAGAGGGTTGGTGATTAACTTTTTCTATCACCTAGTTGTTTGAGCTGTGTTTTTAACTGCTTCATATTGTACAATCAAAATGTGATGCTTTGACAAATTTTTAACAAGCAACTGCTGAGCAAGTTAGGCCAAACACACATTTATAAGTCAGTATACGCTATCCCGTTAATTTTGTTTTTTTCTAAAGTAGAAGTTTTTTTTTCCAGAATTGGAAAAAAACAACCTCTTTCCAATTCCTTGTAAAATAACTTCATTGCATGCAAAATTTAGCCAAATGTCTGTTTTTCTGTATGCATCTGTGTATTCGTATCCGACCTGCAGTGTAGGCGCTAGCAGAGGTCAGGGTGCGTTTGAAGGGAGAGATCACCGCCTTTTTCTCAGCCTCCAAATCTGCCACTGTTTTCTGTTTCACTGGGGCTGGGGGGGCTGTTTTTGGAAGAGGGGACGGGAAAATGTTCTTGCCCTCCTGGACACATTAGAAAACACACAAGAGGACTAGTGTGAGAACACAGAGGACATCCACAGTGATCCACATTTTTGCGTGAGAAACAGACATCAAGACTTCGAGTCTTGCATTGTGGGAGATCTCGGCTCCATGGTGGAAGCACTGAAAACACAAACTCATGGACCACATAGGAGATTACACTGAACAAACAGCAATCACGAACCAATTACCAGTGGTTTTTAAAAGATAAATTCTCTTTTTAAGGGGCCTGAATAACGCTTAGTTTAACAAGGGGTAACCTGATATGTCCTATTGAGGTTGCATGCTTTCTCTGCCATAAACAATGTGTCGCAGCCAAAATTCCTGGAAAAGTATATTTTGCAATGTTCATAACATTCTTACTGGGAACCAACATGAGCTATTCCCAGCTGGGATTTGTTTTTAGGATTTATTTGGCACAGTATCTTAGCATGACAGGACCTGATGTGCCAAGAGGGAGGGAAGGATGCCAGCGAAGAAGGAAACTGCCAGTGGACAGTTACAAGAAAAAGAAACCCACCTTCATAACAAGAGTCCCACGGATGACATGGTCAATTGTTCCATAGTCAAATTCATCTTTGGGCTCATAGTGGAAGTATTCCTTGTCTGGGCTTATGGCCTTCAGCAGCTTCAGTACGTTGTTGGAATACAGAGTGCTGGCCTGGGTGGCCATGCGGCTGGGCAGGTCTGTGTAGCCAATGTGTGTTACTCCCTAGTAAACAAAAAAGAAAGTACATCATTGGTTAATTTTACACAGGGGTGAACAAAACATAAAACCAGGGTTCTTTCAGATTTCTTTGTTCTTCATCCAAAGTCTGCTGGCTACGCAGAAACCTCACCTTGTGAACATGCAGCTCCCCAGGCCTGGTGGTCTCGATGTTGCCCCCTGCCTCTGCAGCCAGATCCACGACCACAGAGCCATCCTTCATCGACTCCACGAACTCCTTCTTGATCAGAATGGGAGCTCGCTTCCCTGCATGGGAACAGGAAGCACAGGACAGATGTGATGCATCTAATGTTCATTATATCATGCAACCTAAGAAACAGGAAAGTCAGAGGATAGTGGCTCCACATTTCTATTACTGGCCACAAGGGGGCTGAAAAACATTTAAACAAGCTTGTCACGTTGCTTTTGCAAATGTTATAGCAGTTAATTGCCTACTTTTACCATCAACAGACACACAGCATTTGCATCTATTTGAATTTGTGTATCTGTCCACCTGACATTGTTAGTTCAAATATTTATGTAGCTTTCTTTCAGCTTTGTTTTAATCTTCACCAACGTCTAAGAAAAATGTCTGGATCTTCACCTGCTAAATCAAGTGTGTATGTTCCCCACCAGCCAATCTGAAACTTTGTCAGTTTCTGGCAGGTTGCCTACAGGTGTTTGTTAGCTTGAAACAGCTGCCAACAAGGATTGATGTGAACAGCTGGTTCTCTACTGTAAAAGTATATTTCCAGGCCGCTAACACAAAAGGCCTTGTAGAGCTCGGTAGACGGTCTCAGTGGGTCCATCCCACTGGTTCCATGTTACTATGTAACAACTATTAATTAATGCGGCTTTAAACAACAAAAGATAGAAGGCGAGAGGCAGAAGGTACCAGTGCTACTGACCTGGAATCAGGGCAGTGCTGATGAGAATGTCCACCTCTTTACACTGTTTGGCGAAAAGGGCCATCTCAGCTTCAATGAACTCCTTAGACATCTCTTTGGCATAACCTCCAACTCCATCGCCAGACTCCTTGATGTCTACCTCTAAAGGCTCTGCCCCAAATGATTTGAACTGCTCCAGGGCTGCTGGCCTGATAGCCGAGAAACAGTCAGGTTATTGTCAATGTCACGATCATCACAACCACCATCACTCAGCCTGCAGTGTGAGACATAATGTTCCATTTTATACCTTGTGTCAAACCCTCTGACTATGGCTCCCATCGACTTGGCTGCACCTGCTGCTGCCAAGCCAGCCACTCCACCTCCAATAACCAGGACCTTAGTGCAACAGAAGCATAATTGTACAAAGTGGGGACCTTTGAGGTCGATTGAAAAGAAAAAAAGGAAAGACTGTGGGAAGACAATCATGTCGACTTGTATAATATGCATCCAGTTACCTTAGCTGGGGGTACTTTTCCTGCAGCTGTGATCTGACCAGTAAAGAACCTGCCAAAGTGGTTAGAAGCCAAAACCACAGCCTTGTACCTACAAAACAAACATTCAAGTTACACCTAGACATTCCTAACAGCAGCAAAAATGTGAATCTGCACATTAATGTATATTTTTCTTTACCCAGCAATGTTAGCCATGGAGCTGAGTGCATCGTAGCCCTGTGCGATGGTGACTCTGGGCACCTGGTCCATGGCCAGCACGTTGCTCCGCCTCTCTGACAGCTTCTCCATCAGCCCTGGGTTCTGGGCTGGATAGATGAAGCTCACCAAGGTGGAGTTAGGCTTTAGGAGGTCTGCCTCGGTCAAAGTGGGGGCTCGAACCTACAGCAGACAAGGGATGTTAGAGGAGTAGAAATTCAGTATTATTTAGACTCAAACTACAGAACACAGAACTGTCTTATTAACTAAATAGCAGCTGTGTACCTTAAGGACCAAGTCGGAGCCCAGGGCTCCTTTGACATCCGTGATAGTGGCTCCAGCATCTTTGTATTGCTGATCAGAGAACTTGGATTCCTCTCCAGCGCCACTCTCCACCTGCACGTTAAAGCCCTGTTTGACCAGTGCCTCCACCCCCGCAGGAGACAGCGCCACACGGCGCTCATTCTGAAGTGTCTCCTTAGGAACCCCAACCACCAGGTCCTTGTAGAGCACACCTGAGCACACAAACCAGCTGATAGTAAAACATAAAAAGGTCTACGAAATGCATCAACAGCGCTTTCCTAAAAACTAAAATAACCATTAGAAATACAAAAAGCAACATCACTTTATAATAAAATATAGGAGAGCTTTTGTTTCTTTATGTTTTTGTGCAACTAAACAGGCCAGTTTGCGTGTACAGCCGAGATTGTGTTGCTGGAAACTGTGTCAGGTTACACATTTCTCCCCATACTTGGCATGGTGACCTCGCCTCCATTATTAGCAGGTGATTGGCTCGGAGCCAGCACAAGCAGAGAGGCCTACACTCCCACACAGAAAAGTCTCAAAATTCAAACTTAAAAGCACTCAGTAAATCGCAGAACTCTCCCAAACACTTGCTGACATGTGCCCCGCAAACAGACTCCATAAACAAATGTGTGAACATTATCTGCCAGACTGCTGTTACACTTTCACATGTCACCTTTAACTGACCTCTCATATGTTCTCACATGTTAGCAGCAGCTCCTACAGTGAGCATAGCCACAGTCTGCTTCACTACAGCTTTCCCTATTTTGGGAATATCTCTAGCAACCTGCTGCGAACAGCTGATCTGTGGAGTTTTCCATTCTTCTGGCCAGTGGGAAAGTGTCCTTGAATAAACTCTCAATCCTCAACTCAGAAGCAGAGGAAATCCAAACCAAAAGAAAGCATGTTGGCAAAGGCTCTATGAAAGACATTGTAAGGTTAAGCAGAGAGACTTTAATAAAGCTGTACGTTTCCTACCTCTAGAGGCCTTTTGGTCCCATAACACAGGGAAAGTCCTGAAATGCCTTCTTGCAGGTATCCTCTGGTGGACCCCTCGCTGGAACAAAACAACAGAAGAGCTGGAGATGCAGCGCAGGAGGGTCGACATGGCCACTCAGTGTTCTCTTTCTGGCTCTTGAATATGGACACAAACAAGCCGAGGTAGGTGGTAAATGATCACTACTTCTGCACCTGCTGTCCAATAACAAAGCACATCATAATCCCCCTTTTGCAAGTAGGTCCCGAGTCCCCCTAGTCACACACTCAGGGTGCCTAGTGCTGCAAGGCCTACAGACAGCAAAGTGACATTTCAGCTCTGCTGGACACGAGACACACACACACACACAGGGCCCAGGGTTGATTACACACTCCGGGCTTGTTCGCGAGATCTGGACTTATGACGGCACAGGGGGGGGGGCTGTGCCAAGTCTGGCCTGGTTGCTGGGAGCTGTTGGATACAGTCTATCAGCAGGGTAGAGAATCCGATCAAATGTTGTTTGGCTAGAGGGGACAGCTCAGGACTCAGACACACATCGCTGTAAAAAGGTGTTAAATACTGGTCTCTTAAACATAGTTTCATCACCAAAAAAAACACATACAATGTGGCAACTTGTAGTCCTCTGCTTGTTGTTTTGATTTCAACTCTTTTCTCCTTGATGGACATGAGTTGTAGCTCCTATCTTCAGCTGCTATAGGAAGGAGCGTCGTTTGTGTTTCAACGTTTCGCTGATGAGTTATTAATCAAATAAAATCTGTGAATATCATTACATCTGAACCGAATTTGTTAAGACAAATATATTTGCTATTTTATCCATTCATGCATTTATTCACTCACTGAATCACACAGTCAATTATGTTTTCAGTATCCACTTTTCCTAAATCATTAACACGTTGCAGGATTTGTTGATTGCGTTATTATTGTACATCTGAACCGAACTTGTTAAGACAAATATATTTGCTACATTCATTCATTCATTCACTCACTGAATCACACAATCAATCATGTCTTCAGTCTCAATTCATTAACACATCGCAGGGTTTGTTGATTGCCTTATTATTGTTCCGAGTCCCAGAAAGAGCAGGTTTCTGATTGAACTTACTCTCAGCAGCAGCAGGGTCACCTGTGAGACGTCCTACCCTTCCTCGTCTGCTTGCAGGAGCAGACCGACGAACGACCTTCCGCGGTGTAGAAATCGCTGCCACACTATTATGTATAAATAGAAGGTCATGTGGCTTCACTCATGAACCACCCCTGAAGCAGATAAACTCGCTGCCAGACGCCCTGCGATTAAAGGCTGGATTAACATGTTTATCACAATAGTACTTGGTAAATGTATTAAAAAGGTACTCACACGCGGTCTCGCGATAGTGCCTCTCTCTCCCTAAGCAGCTCTAAAACAAAATATATATATCATAGTTACACACAAGCACACACGCATAATTGGGGTTATTTACTCTTTGTTTATTTTTGTTAAAATTACTGCATTTTATTTTCTGGACGCAGGGTGACGCCAGAGACGAAGGTGTAAACGGAATAAATTGTTGGACGACCATAACTATTTCATTATTTGTGTTCCAAACTATTGGAATATATTTCATATTATTTAAATATATAGGCCTCTTAAATATGTATAATAACTATAACAATATTATAATAGTAATATTTTAATCATCACAATACGCATTATTATTATTATTATTATTATTATTATTATTATTATTATTATACTAGCGGGGATCATTCACCTTTTGGCATGCATGTATTTATTATTTAATTGATAATTCATTTTATTATTTAGTATTTATTTCTATTTCTTTAAGTAGTAGAGGAAGTTATAAAACCAAACAGACGAAATATTTTATCAAAGCTACAAAATAATTCAAGTTTTCCAAATTGTCAACTTGAATAAAATGTTTAACTACTGTAGGCTATTAATTAAAAATTGTGGATTATTTAATTATTTCAATTTACCATACTCATGTTGTTCTTATTAGGCTGTGCAGTTTAATGTGGTGAATTATATTTATTTCACTAAAAATAATTCCACATTCTGGACTTGCAGAATTAAGTTGTATATTGTCACATATAGACAATAAATATAATGTAAAAAGATTTTTTTTTTTAAACCAATTACAACTTGAGAAAAGTATAGTAACGGTGTTACGGAACAGATCATATCCTATAACTTTTAAGATAATACCAGATATGATTTATTTCGGTGTAAATTCATAATACATTTGAGAAGCAGAAACCCGCTTTAACAGTTCAACACGTCTCGTCCACAGACAGGTGTCACTGCCCAATGTGAGGCGAATGCAGATTTGAGTTGCGCATGCGTCGCTTGGCGACAATAGCATACAAGATGCTAACGAGAGACTTCTGTAATGTCAACACAGTAAAAATGGACCTTGTTCACTGTTGGCTAAAAGCTAGCAATCAAACACAACAAGGCTGTCAGTTTAATGGCGTTTTGAGCAAACGTAAGCAGTCAAACAATCATAGATAGCTAAAAAGTTTGTGAAAGGATTCCCATCTCCTGTTATTGTTTGTAATGAGAAAAGTTTATTATTTTATGGATTTCACAAATTTCAGTATGACAGTTTTGTCTTAAACTATTTAGCTAAATCGGAGTATGCGCAACAAACTACATAATTTGCGTTTGAGTGAGAGACTGTAAACCATCTAGCACAGGAAAACGTTTTGGTTGGCCATCTTTCTTTAACGCCGCATGGATCTTGTAAACAAGTGCTCGGCCAGCCAAACCCACGTTTTGGCCCCCATTCACTAGTTTCACCCATTGTCCGGTATGTAACTGTCTCACTGTTTGTGTTAAAAAAAAAATAGTAATTGTAAGTAGTAACTCTAGTAGCATACACGTAAGCCTAGCTAGCTAAAGTTTACACTGCAGCTACAGTAGGTAACGTTAGCTTAGCCCCGTTGTATCGCTATTTGCTGCCTTCACTTGTCTGTCGCTGTTAGCTGATGGACAGGAATGTCTCTGAGGCTGCTGTCAGTGGATCCATCAGACCGGGGCTCTCAGAGATGCAGGCTGGGTGCAGGCTTGATGTCCGCGCTTGGTCTGAGTCTGGGCTCCCCTCTGTTGGTGTCTGTTCCCGGGGGGAGCTGTCTGTGCACCGCCTGGCCTCGGCCTGACCTGGCGGAAGGTTTCCTTCAGATGGACCTGAAATGTTCCTCTCCCAGCCTGATCTCTCACCCACCCTCACATCTCAGCTTGGACCCTGGCCAGCTGACACCTTTGCCCTGTCCCAAACTGAAAGCTGTAAAGATAACTGTGGTGGTCCAGAGTGTTGATTTTAAAAAACACACACCTCCTCGACTTGTTCATGAGCTATTGAAGGACATGCTTAAAGGTGTGTATGTCCACAAGAAGAATGTGATAAACCTGGAGGATTTTGATACGGAGATTAAATATGTTATTATTGAAAGCATCAATTTGGATTCTGCCAATGCTGGATTCATCACCTCAAAAACTGGGGTGGAGATAGCTGGCATCCAGACAGTCCGACATTACATGAGTCAGCTGCAGGACCAGCACACGGTCCCACTTGGGGGACTGGAGGAGGTCAGCACATGTTCACTGTAATGACATTATTGCTATTCATCCAGAGTGTGTATTTCCACTGTGTGACACCTAATTTAGATTTGTACCGTGTGGTAGGTGAGCGCCTCCCTGAGAGAAACACTGCAGCTGCCCCTGCTCTATCCAGGCACCCTAAGCTCTCTGGGTGTGTCATGTCCCAGAGGTGTGCTCCTGGTGGGGCCGCCAGGTGTGGGCAAGACCCTGCTAGTCCGCAGTGTGGTGGGGGAGGTGGGAGCCAGCCTGGTGGTGGTTAGAGGTCCAGAGGTACAAAAGTCAAAATAATAATAACTATTATATTTGAATGTGTAATTGTTTTCTGTAAAGCCAATTTGTATTCTGATGTCTGAATCCGATATTGATATAAAACCTTCCCCCTTTTTGGCAAAATTGGCCAAAATTATCCTGTGGCAAAACCACAGATATTAAAGGCTAAAACCAAGGTTTTATAAGAGGATTTGACCATTTATGGCTGTCAGGAAGTCAGTTCCCCTTCACATTTTCAAGTGTTCTAAAACTACTAAGAAGGCATGTTCTTTTAATAATAACGCGCCTTATGTTTATTACCATTATAGGCTTCAAGGAGTTGTGCCAGATAGATTGAGATAGCTTAAAATTAATTACTTCTAATTATTAATGTTATATTGTGATTGATTATTTCAGGTGGTGGGCTCACGGCCGGGTGAGAGTGAGGAGAAGTTGCGTGCTGTGTTTGAGCGGGCTCGATCTGCAGCTGAAGAGGGTCCCTGTGTGCTGTTCTTAGATGAATTAGACTCTCTGTGTCCGAAGAGAACCGGCTCGTCGGCGCCAGAGAACCGCCTGGTTGCTCAGCTCCTCACACTTATGGACGGGATGAATCCGTCAGATCGCTTCCTCATCGTCGGAGCCACCAACCGGCCGGACAGCTTAGACCCAGCACTGCGCAGGCCTGGAAGATTTGACAGAGAAGTGCGGCAGACAATAGACAAGCATTATGAAAACCGTAATACTAAATGTAAATGCATCTATAAGGCTCTGAGTTTTTACCTTCTTTCCTTCAGGTTTTTATTGGCGCTCCCACCGTGCAGCAGAGAAAAGCCATCTTGTCTGTTCTGTGTGCGAGGATGCCGGTGGGTCCCAGTGTGGACATGGCAGAGCTTGCACAGAGAACCACAGGCTACGTAGGGGCAGATCTCAGTGCCCTGTGCAGAGAGGCTGCCATGCAAGCTATACGGGAAAACTCAAAGGTAAGCAATCAAACAGTTTATCACATAGAAACAAGATACTAATGGTTTATAAATTCTAGGGAAACATTGCAGCTCCCTTCAGAGCAATACTCACTTATATTATATTATATTATATATATATATATATATATATATATATATATATATATATATTTATTATTTATGAATGAACAATTTGGCATATCTAAACAAAGTCAACAACAACCAGTCACATGCCTTAAGATCTTTGCTAATTTTAGCAAGTCATTGCGTTTAAACTAAGAAACGGCGAATATGTCAAAAAATGGACCATTATATAACAATTACAGGCCTATGCTTCACTCATATTTGTTTTTATATGTGGAGCAGAACAGGATTACTGTACAGGATTTATAGCTGTACAGCCAATAACATTAGTTATTGTAAGAGTATTATGGTGGTTATTTAGCGACCCAACATGTGTGTATGCATATTGAAATTAGTGTCTAAGTTGTGGCACAGTCAAAACAACTGTTTTGGCTGTGTGATGTGCTGTATAGGTTGACCAGGCATTCATTTTGAAAAAACAGAATGGGGGAAAAAAAAGATGCACTTGCATTCATGCTACATTGCATATATGGACATGTGTACCTATTAAACCTAAAATGTACCCAGGACTCCTTGGAAGTTTGTATTAATACTGGTTGGATTATCCTGATAAAATAAAGTAAATTGAATAGAGCTGAACTTTGAGTGTAAAAACTGATTCCATGCACGGTTGAAGATTTAGGAATGTTTTGTTTCTTGCGTTCTTATTACTGCTGTGTGCAGAGTTTAGGAGAGCAGGTGTTAGGGATGAAGCACTTCCAGGAGGCCCTGAAGGCGGTGCGTCCGTCCTGCCTGCGGAGCAGCCTGGGCAGGACGGAGCTCGCTTCAATGTCATGGGAACAGATCGGAGGCCTGGAGGAGGTCAAACTCAAACTCAGACAGGTAAACGAGCGGCGGTGCTTGAATTATACTACATAAAATACATACACATGTCATCTGAGCATGTCAATCTGGAATTAAGTACTCAATCAATCTACAATCTGCCCTTTTTTGTATCTAAACATCCAAGAGCATTGAGTGGCCGATGTTATACCCCGAGGCGTTTGTCCGTCTGGGTCTGTGTCGGCCCCGGGGCGTGCTGCTCTACGGGCCCCCAGGATGTGCAAAGACGACGCTTGTCAAGGCCGCGGCCAGCTCATCTCACTGTGCCTTCCTATCTGTCAGTGGTGCTGACCTCTACTCTCCCTATGTCGGAGACTCCGAGAAGGCTTTAGCGCAGGTACTTTCTTTTTTTACAGTCTATAATAACAACTGGGAAATGGGTGCTGTGTTTGAGTCCTCCTGTTTCATCCATTAACACCTGCACCTGTCTGTCCACATGCAGCTGTTTCGCCAGGCCCGGGCCTGTGCTCCCTGTATCCTGTTCCTTGATGAGATTGACTCTCTGATTGGCTCGCGGTCAAATAGTCAGACACCGAACAGCGTACAGACACGCCTCCTGTCTGTGCTGCTCAATGAGATGGATGGAATTGGCCTGAAGACGCTGGAGAGGAGAGGAACAGAGAAGATCCTCCAGGCAGAGGGAGTGGAGGAGAATCACAAGCAGGAAAAGGTCTGTCACTCCTCCCTGCATTACTCAATGTAACACATCATGTGATTAGTATGAGATGATTTAGTCAACACTTTATGCCAAAAACTGTTTTCTGCTCTTTGACAGTTGGACTGCCAGGAAGTGTGCAACAAAGATGTGATGGTTGTAGCCGCCACTAACAGACCTGACTGCTTAGACAATGCCCTCCTCAGACCTGGCCGGCTGGACCACATCATCTATGTCCCACCCCCTGACCAGCAAGTAAGCCATTTGTCTCAAGGGAATAAAAAGTTATATGCTAAAGCAATCTTGTAAGAACATTTCCGGAAGTGATTTATAAGATGATAACCGTGCCTTTTTGTATCAGTGTATCTTTAATTAACTAACCTTCAGCTAAGCTTGTACATCCGTGTATCTAGGCCCGTCTTTGCATCCTGAAGTTGCGTACAGACTCGATGCCCGTGGGTGCTGATGTGTGTTTGGAGGAGCTGGCCGCAAAGACAGAGTTTTACTCTGGAGCTGACTTAGAAAATCTGTGTAAAGAGGTAATGTGAAGACCTTTCTTTCTGAAATACAAAATAAAATCCTGGTACCAAATGTTGACATAGACAAACGGAAAGCACTGTACGTAAGCATGCCGCAAAAGTCTTTTTCTTTTTTCCAGGCTGCTCTGTTGGCGCTACAAGAGGAGAACATGGAGGCTTCGATAATCAAACACACATACTTCCTTCGGGCCCTCAGCAAAATGAGACCCTCTCTCACTGCTCAGCAGATCCAAACATATCAAAAACCTCCCAGATGACAAATCACATATGACCATGTTCTCTGCATTGATACAATGTATTACAGAAGAAATGGTTTGAAAATAAAATAAGTAAAACTTGACTTTTGCTATTTGGTATTTTCTTTTGTTTTTGTCACTGACAAGCATTTCAAATGTCTTAATGTTTGTGATCTGCACTCCAAACCACCTACTGAGCCATTGACTTTCAGTTTTCAAATGTGACCACAAGAGGGTACTGCACACCCAGAAAATGCATTGATCTTCAGCGAATTAGATATGTAATGGATTGGACGCCACTGTAGCATTTCAGTGCAGG
This sequence comes from Etheostoma cragini, assembly GCF_013103735.1. Lineage (NCBI taxonomy): Eukaryota > Metazoa > Chordata > Actinopteri > Perciformes > Percidae > Etheostoma > Etheostoma cragini. The sequence continues at coordinate 11,828,133 of NC_048407.1, read as the reverse complement.
AAGCTGTGTCTGTCTACGTGCCTTTCACCTCGTCCTATCTCACGTCATTCAGCCTACATCAGCCCGGCTCACAGGATGCTGTGCTAAGAGACATCAAGGACTTCTCGGCAACAACAGGTGAGACCTTCCACACAGCTGCCTCTATGACTTATGGACTTTAATTAAGTGAACTGACTATCCGCATCATTAAGTGGAAATATGATCAATTTCTCTTTTAGGTATTTGAGAAATTTCCAAAATGGTGGGATTTTTCCAAATGTTGAGAAAGAAAAAGGAGGTGAGCTGTCTACATTTTTCCATGTTAAGGATTCTTTTTCTGGATATTGGATTTGTAGCCCATTTAGAAATATTACATGCATTTTAATATTATGATGCACATTTTTTGTATTTCAGTTGATCCCTCTGATAGGGTTCATGGCTTTTGCGGCAACAGGAGCCACCTCTGCTGCTACCTACTTTCTATTAACCAAACCTGATGTTATGTGAGTGTTATTGTACTTTTTTCTAATTTTGATAAAACTATATTCCACTGTATTTATTCTTAAAATATAGTGTGGTTTATGAGTATATGTGGTTTGAATTAGACATAATTAATTTCCCCATTTTCCTGCTTTATTTGGACTTCTAATCAGTTTCTGGGATGTAAAAAATGCTTAATGATGAGGCAACGATTTCATTCCCTGTTTTTAGCTTGAATAAGACCAGAAACCCAGAACCATGGGAGAGACTTAACCCATCCAAACCCCAAAAGGTAATCCCTAATATTCCTCACATTTTTATAAAATTTGGATTGTTATAATTGTATGGTGTTTAACAAGCCCTTGTATACTTATTGGCTGAAATAAAAAAGAATCTTCCAGCATGCAGACACAATGAGCTGAGTCACTGAGGAAGCAATGTCATCAAATTAGTATCAACCTGCTATTGCAACATCAGATTACTGTTGTTTATGTAGCCACACATGTTGGTGCATGCTACTCGTGTTACAAGTCACTTTAAGGGGATATAACACTCGTAAACAGATCCAGCAAAGCCTCCATTTTTATTTCTGACATTTTGCTGCAGCTCATCACCATCAATCAGCAATGGAAACCAGTGGAGGAGCTGGAGTATGTAAAGAGCCTCACCAAGTAAAAGAAGGCGGGCATCTGCTAGAAAGATCCACAGTCTGGCCGCCTGCCTGCCCCCCATCAGTCTAACAGAATCCTTTCTGCACAAACTAGGATGCTTTGACACTCAGTGTGCGGAAATGCTTCTGCTCCACTGTTGGGGTTTCACATGGCTCTGTAGTGGCCCAGCCTGAGGACATCCATCCACAACAGTAGAAAACTATAGTAACTGTTACTCATACTGCCATAAACTGAAAAAATACTATCTTACTCCAGGTTTCTGTCATTATAGCTAGAGAGCTACATTTACATTAAATAAGCTGTGGTGTTTAATTGCTCTCACAGCAGATGTCAACGTATGATAGTTTCTAAATGTGAAAGAAACAAAATGTTAAAAAAACTCGTAAGATTATAATGCCCTAATAAGTAATGTACTGTACAGTGTCAATAAATTATTGTGAACATCAGAGTGTCGTTTGTTCAAAAAGAATAAACATTATTCATGCAGGAAAATTTGTGTTCTTGTCTTTAGACAGATATTCTTAGTCTGGAGTTACTGAGCTAATAGTAATAACTCCTCTTGGCATCATTTGTCTCACAAAAATTGTCTGACATATAAATGCAGTGTTAACAAGTTGAGTTTGGCTAGAAGAGATGTTGCATCGATCCCCCCTTTTAATGTGAACATATAAAAAAAAAAAGAATATTATTTTTTGTCACCAAATTCCAAAAGACCTAAAACTAACAATGAATGGATCTCACTAACAAGTATTGTCTGTGTTGCCAAAGCCTGATTTAGCTTATATTGCTCTGTGCCATAGAGCTCCTTCGGCCTTCTTGACAGCAGACATTTTGAGCAGGAAAACAACAGGTGTTACTGAAAGCATTAACAACTGCTCCATTATATTAACGTGTGACAGTGAGCATGCATTCACATTACAAGGACCTTGAAACCAAGGCAGCTACAATTCAGCCACCATTCTATCATTGCCACCTTTGTGACATGTCAAAAACAGACTCATAGTGGTCCCCAAACACATAAACGAGCAACATATTGGTATTTTCTCACATGTTCTTCCATTACGATGAACATTTGCACTGTAATTTATTATGAATCAACACCATATGCACTGTACAGGTATTGTGCATACTCACTAGAACATTAAAATGTAGTGTAGAGAAACGCCATTAAAAATAGTCAGTGTAAAATCCAATATTTAAAAGCTGTAAAACACTACAGTGCCCAGCTGTTCAAGCCTTTTTTTTAATTGAAATATATTTTTGTGTCCCGAGGAATAATTCGACAGAAAGGGTTGACACTTGACATGAGCACCAGCAACCAGTTAGCTTAGCATTAGCTTAACGTTAGCTTAGCGTTAGCTTAAACAGCTTGCCTGGTTCCATCAAAAAGTTTCAGTATATCTGCCTGCTAGAACCTTCTAAGCTCTATGATCAACATGTTATATCTTGTTTGCTTAATAACAAAAACTATGTAAAGGCTAAATTGTAAAAGGAAGTTATTGCACCTGGACAAAAATTATTCTTGCAAACATACCCCCCTTTATAACCCACAATTTGTTGTTTTTACTCTTTGTATTGATTACACATCCAAAATACAGCGTTAATTAGTGAGCTTTAGAGCTTCTGGTAGTGGAATTCTGTTACCTTTTGGACAGAAAAGTTTCCCCCTGTTTCCCCTTATTTCCAGTCTTTATGCTAAGCTAAGCAGTCTGCTGGCTCTACTTCATAGCCATTTAACGTGCAAACATGATGAACAATCTTCTCATTTGACTCTCAGTAAGAAAGCCAACAAGTGTATTCCCCAAAATGTCTCACTATTCCTTTAACCCTCATATTGTCCTCGGGTCAAACTGACCCGTTTTCCTGTATCAGTGTTCTTTTTAACTACCCTAAATAACAGGATTTATCCACACGACGCTCTTTGGCAAGTACCTTTTGGGGTGTCTTATTCAATTTTATAGCATTTGAAAAGAAATTGAAGTGGTTTTGAAATAGTTTTGAGTAAAAGTTGACATATTCCAGTCTGTGATTATCCATCAACATCCATTCATTTAATTTTGGCCTAAATAACTCCTAATTTCTGCTTTTCTAACTCAAACATTAGGTATAATTTCCTGTAAATGAGGTTTATTGACCATAAATTCCAAAAATAACTGTATGCTAAAGTTAAGTTAGTGTTACGTAGTGTTGAACATTGAAAAAAGCATCAAAAGTGTTGGAAAAAGGGACAAATGTAAGAAAAAAGTTAAAAACATCGATAAAAGTGGTGATTTTAAATTTTGACGAAAAGACAACACAAGAGTTAAAGAGTTATGTGTTAAGTGGGAACAAATGGGCATTGTGGCTGAGTGCCTCAGACAGGCTGGGGAAGTCAAAATGTATTCAAAATTGACTAATGTCTTGTTGATTTTAGTCTTTTCCTAGGATATGTTGACGTTAAGAAAGATTAATGCCAGCCTATGCTTTCGAGTTGTGATTATGTTCAGTAAAAACATCATTAAATAGACGTTTTTCACAGCAGACAGTTTGACTTAGCACAAAGAGCACAGTTGTGACCACAGGCGTAGCACAAAAGTCTCGGCCATGTAGAAAGGCTTTCACTTCATCCACAGCAATTCATTCTAACATCTTTATGGGTACTCAGTCCCCTTTCCACCCCAAATGTGACAGCCATGGTTGTAACTAATAATTGTAAGTTTTGGATGATGATCTCCATTTAGGTGTCCCAGTGAAACTGGCCAGGAAGCCAACATTCACAAAACGAGTTAATTGGAATGTCAAAATGTCTGTCTTGGAAAAGAGTCCTATGCTTTAAATGAGTAGGTTAAAATTCCAATATTTAATTGACAAAAACAATCTCACCTCAAAGTCCCACATGATCTTCAACAGCAGATTGAGTTTGCCAAGATAATTACAATCCTATGAAAAATGAGCTAACTCCTGAAGATCATATACTGTACAACAACAATTGAGGAGTAAGACACAATTAACCCTAAAAGCCTTATATCCTCCTACAAGGTAAGTTTAATAATGTCAATAATGAACTTTGAAACTCCACCAAGTAAAACTTTTCTTTTTCATTCTACAATCTCCACATTGTATTTAAAAGATCCAGTCAATAGTTGTTTGAAGGTTGTTTGCAACAAGAAAAGGGTGAATTGTTGCCAGCTAGGACAGCCGTAAAGTAATTACTGCCATGAAAGCAATGGGAAAATGCACTCATCTGCTTAGTTTATGGCTGTATGGACATTCAGTGTGTTTCATAATAACAGCCAATCCTCTTAACGTCCCTCTCATTTCTCAGAAGAGACCAAAAACATCAGAAAATCCACCCTCCTACAGTGTCTGACCATGGCAAGATCTAGAATACACAGCCCATTGGACTGTTGAATCTGAAACTCTTTAATGAATTATTAAGCAAAGGGTGTAGATTTAGAGAGAGAGAGAGAGAAAGGCAATGTTTCCTGATCTGTTGCTTTTTTTCTATTTGGTTTCACTTACTGTACGTGCACGTTGGGTTATACGTGACTTTCTCTTTATTGCCACTGTTTAGATCCACTCCAATATGTTACTTTTAAATGTGCTTTAAAATGATTCCCAGCCACGTCTAATAAATAGCAGGCACTGTGGTATTTGTCGCTCCCCTGAATTCTATCATTAGGCGGTCAGCACAATGTGTATTTGTTTATACATTTACCCTTTATTTGTTATATTTTCCACAGTAATCATTCTTGCAAAATAATTACTTTTTAATTCCCAGTTGCTGAACTGTAGGTTATGTGTTCATACAGTATGTATCTTAAATTTATATTTAATATAAGTAATCCACTTTTACTTTTTAATTTTTAGTCTATCTATCACTCTATCTATATAGTATCATGTAGTCAAATATATTGGAAGGTGAGAGAGAGAGAGAGACAATTATCTTAACCTGTCGAGCCTGTGCAGCTGAAAGGTTATTTAGGGAAACAATGACAGAAGAGGAAGGATACAGCGGTGCTGGAACTTGCGTACGTGACTCGGTCGCAGACATCATGACACCACAGAGCATGTGACCTGCATGTAAAGCAGGTAGTGCTGCTAGCAGTGCATGAGAAGTGAGAGACGGAATTCCCCATGTGTTATCTAGTAGTATACTTCCATGCTTCAACTATGAAAACACTTTTAGAAAGTGACCTCCTTTGACCTGCATATTGTTTCTTTAAATGGTTTGTTCACTAGTAGTCTCACATTGACAGACCTACCACAGTCTACTAGTGACTGTGGAAAGGCTCATTGCAGCAGTTTATTTTAAGCCTACTCCATTATAAGGAAGAGCAGTCAGGTGGATAGCTGTTATATTGGCTCTGCTGTAAAACAAACAAAGGAGTTGCCTGGAAACTGAGACACTCCCAGTTATCTCATGTTGTCAATAATAAAACATTGATATGTCTACATTTATTTACTAACCTTGGTTTGTGTGAAAAGCCTCAAATTAGTTGTTTCAAATATGTTGTGAATACATACACTTATAGTTAGTTAGATTCCTCTTCTTTGACATTTTTAAAGGCCCAATTTAGCAATTTCCAGCCATATATTTATGAATTAGTTTTGCACATACATTTTTGCCCCAGAGAAAGGCTTTATTCTCCACCCAACCCGTGGAACCCATAATGCAAAAAACATGTTTTTAAAGCAGTTTCTGAATAGCAATTATGAATAGAACACAAACAGAAATGTGTGTTTCATGCTACAGTTCAGCCCATGGTCGCAACATTTAAGTGGTTAAATAGAATGTAATGCAAACTATATTAATACATGTTATCTTATCAATATGACCAGGCCATGAAAACAATATTCTCGGGTATTGTAAAAGGACACCACCTAGTGTTAAAAAGTGACAGGAACATATACAGCACTATCCTCATTCATTCATAATAATAATAATGTATACTTTATTAATCCTGCAAAGGGAAATTACAATTGACACTGTGTTTACACACATTACACACAGGCCTTAATTACACACAGATGCTCAGTGCCTGTACATGCACTAAATGGAGAGATGTCAGAGTTCCACGGGCTGCTCATGGAAAGGCGCCCCGAGCTGGGGGTTGGGGGTTCAGTGCCTTGCTCAAGAGGACCTTGGCAGTGTCCAGGAAGTGACCTGACACCTCTCCAGCTACAAGTCCACCACCATACTTTGGTCCGTACGGGGACTTGAACGAGCGACCCTCCGGTTCCCAACCCAACTCCCGACTGACTGAGCTACTGCCAACTCCTCAGTATGCTGTCAGCTATCACACCAACCGTCTCAAATTTGTGCAAATTCTTTCTTTTTTTAAATTAATAGGTACTCCTTTGATTGGAATTTTAAACACATTTGTGGCCAAAGATTGGACCATTTATAACAGTTCAACATTCAGTGGAAACAGCTATCCAGATAAGAGTAAAACCTTCAGTTCAGTTATTTAAAAAAAAAAAAAAAAGGATTCTGGATAAATTGTGTGGAATAATAGTTTCAATTTCCTAACATGAAGTTTTCCAAAAAAAACAAGATACAAAGAACCACACTAAAGATGAAATATTTTATTACAAACAAAACAGTGATCCAGTTCCTGATTTCCCTTGATTAATATCAGAGATGTGGAAATGTTGACCATAAACCCCCACAGCCTCTCAACACTTCACAGAGAAGTACTTTAAACTCTAACACTTTAACTTCATTACTGGCTAATTTTAACTCACACTTCCCTCCCTGAAATCATAGCAACTCTGAAATCCTGAAGATTCCACAAACCTGACTGTATTATCATACGGTCCATTAATGATTCGAACAAAAGAGGAGTATAGAATGTGAGGCTAAAACCATACTGAAGTAAAAAACGTTCAAAGTCAGTCACGCTTTGATTGTCAGTTGGGTGCTCCCTAAAATTAATTAGGAGAAATAAAAGCTAAGCTAGAAATAAAAAGTCAGTGATGAAAGTGTTGATATTTTAAGTGTTGGTCAGTGCAGACTGCTCTAAGATCTAAGGTTTTTGTCTTTTTAAGAATCTGCCTTACAACAGACTTTGGCTGAAGAAAGTAATGATTTTGTTTAATGAGATGTCATGTCTACTAAAGGACACAATGAGAAAGTGCCTCACTTTTGCCTGTGGTGACAGCTCACAGTATTTGCAGTGTGAGAAAAACCATTTGCTGCCTTCCTCAGTAAAATAATCTATTCCTAGTATACAGTACTTGCACCTAGTAAACAAAAATTACATTTGATAACAAAACATAAGTTGGAATAAATCAAAAAAAAAAAAACTTGTTAAAATAGGCTTTAATGGTGAATTAAGAGCATGTGTTTTATTCGTTCTTTTCAGCTGAGATTCTAACCCCCAACTTCCACAGGATGCGTGACGGCTGCGTGTCGGCTCCGTGCTTCACCGTCTGTCAACACCCACCGGGTCTGGATTTGATGCGGGAAAAGCTACGGCCATGACGGACAGCTGAAGTCACGAGGACCCACGAGATCTCGCAAATTTATGTAGAATAGAACCACAAAAACACCAGACGTGTTTCCATCCAGAGGAGTAGAGAGGAAACAACTCTGTGCTGTGTTTTCAAGGTGTAGTGCAGGGAAATATGATCCACCGTTAGCACTATTCTATTTTATTTAGAAAACTAAGCGGATGTTTTATGTGTTTCTGTGCTCAACGTCTGCCGTGTGCTTAACTGCTGCGGAGCTCTCCGGCGTCCGGCAAAGATAGAAGCTCTGCGTAACTGCTCCGGAGGGCTGCGGATCGCCGGAGCTGGGACGGAGTTGCAACGCAGCAGTTACGCAGTCCTTGGAAACGCACACGTTGACTTTAATGGAAACCTAATGACTCCGCCGTCGTTCCTGAGCGGAGCTGCAGGCGTTACGCATCCTGTGGAAATGGGAATTAGCTTTGCGAGCATAAGGTCCCTGCGGCTGTAATGATCTTTTAATTGTGGGAATGCTGTACAGCATTCCAACTATTGTTATTTCAAATGTGCATCTTCTGTTTTTCCACTGACTGTCCTTTTGCACCAGTCTTTTTTGCATTTGGCACCTGCTATGGCACTGAGCTGTGACAGTGGTGCGACATCCTGGCCCTGTGTGTACTGTACTCTCTGCCATCTGGCTCCATGAAATGCACTGTGGAAGTCAATGTAAACATTAGTCTCTCTCTTTAGTCGCTGGGCTGCTGGCAGTGTGTACAACTGCGTACCGGCCTCAGCCTGTGTGTCTGGACCTGCACTGTGCACCTGGTGAGACCGTAGGTGTGAAGCAGCAGGTGGCGAGCCTTCGCCTGGACGTCCTCCCAGTTGCTGGCGCTAGAGGGCGCTGTGAACATTAAAAAAAATACACTTGAATACAATGTATTCATTGTGTCTATATTGGTTCTGTTTATAGGGTGTTTATAGTGTTTTTTTTGTTGTTGTTTATTTTGTATGAGTAAACAAATTGTAAGCATCAATAATCCAAAGCAAAATTCCTTGTGTTTGTCCTCATATCTGGCAAATAAAGCTGATTCTGATTCTGACTGACATCTTGCAGTATGTCCCAATATATCTTTTTCACATGTAATAGCAGGAAATCCCAGGTGTAATTAATCAAATTATTAACTGCTGCATTCAGATTAGGCGAGCCAGTTTCAGGGCACTGGTGCTGACTCAGACTACATTTACACGTAGCCAGCTATTTTCATAAACGGACAGTTCAACTTCTCCGGTTTCAAAAATAACATCGTACACAGCTGTCAGTTTTCAGAAAAGTGTTCATTTATAGGTACCCGTGCATATATGCTGTCAATGGCGTCAAGAGCATGCCCAACTTGTAGGTGGCAGTGTAACGAGACGCTCAAGCCCACGTTGGCCAATCAGAATCCCGAAAATAGCAACAACCGCAACAAATCCCTTCCTCTCTCTTCTCTTCCTCACTTCCTTGGCTGCAAAGATGCAAATGAAGATTTCAAAAATCTCCACTCCACCCTGGCCCGAGTTTTTAGAAAGATTCCGCCACGTCTCCGTTTGTCAAAATAACCACGTACGGTGTCCGATATATATTTTGTGTAGAAGCCTTAAAGTCGTGGCTGATCTTGGCTCTCTGCTCTTCCTGACAGTGTGAGTGCCATCTGGCCTGATAAGTTTAAAAAGGACTATCAAAACACTGGGGGGAAAAAATCATCAGGAAGATCAGAGAGCAATGAAGCTGAGTTTTAATACGTAAAAAGTAAGATATAGGTCATAGGGTGACCTGGACTCTACCGCTTTGGGGATGGCAGAAGATAAATTGACAGACTGTCTTCATGGGCCCGGGAGTGGGAAAGCAAAAAGGTATTTCAGGGCTCAGTGTGACCTTTCTTTTGATGATCTTCATGAGAAAAACTGGACCTGGAGAATCTCCAACTGATATGCAAAGACAAACCCCATGAAGGAAGCAGAGCCTGAAGTGAATAAAAGGCTAGGCTTTATGTTAGAACGGGGTCAGACCTGGAGAGACATTTTGGAGGTAGGATGAAGGACTTCTGGACCATATAACAGGGCTTGACATGAACTTTTTGAGGCACTTGTCCTTTGGACAAAATCCCTTGTCTGGGTAATATTTATCATTTTTGAATTTTTTGTGTGTTTTCTAAGACAAACAGCTGAAAGCATCCCAACAGTATCAACATTAATACAATTCAGTTAAAAGAAATGTTTCCCAAAATAGATTACTCCTTCAACAAGAAAAAGGTTTCCAGACTCCAGAATGTAAAGTAACACTTTGCACGCCGGTGTGCAGTGTATCACCAGAGTTGATTGTTAACTTTTTTTTCTTCTTTTTTCTACACTTTTACTTTCTTCCTGGCAGAGGCTGATTTACCAAGGGAATCTTTAAAAGGTGTAGCTTCTTTACAGTTGATTATTGGATGATATTTAATCCGGCAAGTCTTGGAGCTGACGTTTTAGATTAACTGACAGACAAACGAGCAGTGGAGGAGCAATGTTCTGAGGCAGAGAGCCGGTCGCTAAATGAGTTACATTAACTTTATGCTTCATCCACACAAATTACACTGCTATGCCCGCGAGTGAGATCTGTATTCGGCTCGTTTTCTGTCAACGATGAGGCAACGGGGTAACGTTAAGGCGGAGTTAGCAAGGTAACGGTAGACAACTAAAACCAACTGGCGGGCTTGCTGGTTCCACCGTGCTTTTATGCTGCATCACTTACAGAGAATCAGCTGAACAGCGGGCTGGGTATAACGTTAGCGGTTCGCTAACCCGTGGCTGCTGGGTATAATGTTAGCCGTCCGGTGCCCCGGATTGTGGTGAAAAAAAATGTAATTTGTTTTGGAGTTTTTACTTGTCCAGTGGGGCAAGTAAATTTCTCTTCCACTTGCCCTACAAAAAATCTGCTTGTCCCAGACAAGCCTTAAAGGTGCTTTAAGCAATGTCACGCGTGTTTTAGGCTAGAAGATTTATTGTCATATACAGAAAACATCTCCTCACTAGCCGCAAGGTACCTGTCCCCAGAACACACTGAAAAAAAAATAAAAATACGGCAACAAAAACAAACTGTGCCCAACTGCACCACGAAGCTACACCAACAGCGTTCCAGACAATAACCAACATGAAGGACATGGGGGTGGGGGGTTAGTGCACAGAAGCAAAGAAGGGGGGGAGGGGAGGGGAGGGGAGTTTTTGTTTGAAAATACATCAAACATCAACAAGAAGTAACGTCACCCAACATTGCTTAGGGCACCTTTAATGTTGAGCCCTGATTTTTTTTAGTTAACTCTGTGTACACAAACACTGTTCTCAATGCTGGAGTTCATATAGAGTTCCTGGTGATACTTGGAGCAAAGTTTCATGTGTCGAGCCTTCTTGAAACTTGAATGGATTTATTCTCTCTAACTACTAAATGTCAGCCACAAACATACAACAAAACATAATTTGACAGCACATGTGCAGCAGTTAGGAAATGTGCAGCAAGAAGTTCGCAACACAATGACAACTGATTCCAGGGGACACTTAAAAGTGATGCACACAGCTGGGGCATGCTTGCTGCTGCCATGGTGTGTGGTTCATCAAGTTATTGAAGGGTTAGGGTTAGGGCTATCTATTGTTGTGAACGCATTCTTCAGATGAAAACAATTATGTTTAATTTTAGTCTGTTTGTTCTCAGTATGTTTGTCTTCTTCTTTTCCTTTTTGAGTATATGTGATTGCGACAGTTGTGTTCAGTACGGGATTGGAGGACAGATTAAGACATGAGATCAAAGGTTGCAGCATTTTGTTTAACTCCTCTAACTCCACACGTGAACTCTTCTGTGACTCTCACTTCAAATCTATGTCATCAATCAGACAGAGCCGCAGACAAGTCACAGCAGCAGGTTGTCTACATCTGCAGGTCTGAACTAGAGCTGCTGCTATTACTTTTGTTTCCTATAGCTGACGCAGCTCACATGTGTAGAACTGCTTTGAACATGAGCAAACAGCTCCCTCTTGTGAAGAATCTGGACCCTGCCAAACATAAATATGAGTAAACCAATAAATCACTACCGGTTCAGAGAATCAGAACCAAATACCAAAGACCAACATTTTTTTAAATCTCTTCAGTAAAGGTTTACGCCCCATTTGTTTTACATTTTGTGGTACCACAGCTTGAATATAAACTGGATCTAAATTATAGGAATTTTGTCACTAATCTACACAATGATCTTTTTTTAATATGAGCGGTGCAAGAATAAAGTGAGATATCAGAGGGAAGAAGTGGTTTCTTGAGATATGAAAGGCGAAAACATTTTGTGGCCTGATGAAATTAAAACTGAAGTCTTGAGCCATACTGCAACGTGCTACGTTTGGCAAAAACAACTCTCAGTACATCATTCACAGAAAAGTAATCACTGCGGTGAAGCCTGATGGTAGCCGCATCACCGAAACAAAGACTAAAGCCAAATAAAAACAAATTCCAGAGCAGACCTTGCTACAGAGGGATAAAGACAAAGTAGTCAAGCCAGAGGCAGCTTAGCCAGAACACTGACAACAGTGAGAATCTGTGCCAAGACTTGAAGACAGATGTGCCTGGACACTAGCATAAATGAGTGAATTTGAGAAAATCTTAAACAAATGATGTGCCCAAATCAGGAAACACTAAGCTAACAATCATGTCCAACAACACTTCAAGCTACAATCACTGCCAATTGTATTTATAACACGTGTTGACATACACTACCGGTCAAAAGTTTGGGGTCACTTACAAATTTCTATTTCACTCCATTATAGACAGCATACCAGCTGATCTGGGTGGGTGGCTGATCTTTAATGCAATATCTACATTTCCCATTATCAGCAACCATGTTCCAAAGGCACATTTTGTTTACTAATCTGATATTATTTTAAAAAACGAACTAAGAAAACATTAAACAACCCTTTTGCAATTATGTAAGCACATAATGTAATCTGGAAACTGCTGCCCTGGTTAAAAAAAACAAGGCAACTGATCTCAGCTGGGATTCTGTCTATAATGGAGTCCAATGGAAATTTGTGAGTGACCCCAAACTTTTGACCGGTAGTGTAGCTGTTCTAAATCCCATTTTTGAATATAATTTTCAGTAACCATACAATTCATTGAGTTCTAGTTTGATGAATCCTTTCATTTATTTTTCAGTCACGTATAAGTACCAAATCTTCACTAGTTCCAACTGCTTTAGGATTTGCTGCTTTTCTTTGTCAAACTAAATATCTTTGTGTTTTGGACTGCTGTTCAACAGATCAAAATGGAGGATGACGTAAATTCAGTGACTTGTGATGTGAATTTTCCCCTATTTTCAGAAATTTTATAGACCAAACAATAAATTGATTTATTAATTACAGGATGGGACAAAATATAACAAAAGAAAACTCAAAGTTATTATTTCACAATTGGGGTTGGAAGCCCAGAAAAATCTGTAGAAAACATAACAAGTGCTGAATATTTTCTGATGCCCCTTTATAATATACACAAACTTTAATGTAATTTAAAAACCTACAATAAGAAATGTATCATGTCGATGTTTAATAAACAAGCCCTAATAAATCAGTAATTGTTGAACATCCGTTTTTAAAGTAAATGTAAATATGCGGAACTACTACTATTGTGTCTGAATAATAAATTCCATAGTTGACTAAACAGTGCTGCTCAAAAGTTTATGAATTCATGCTAACGTTGACTAAAAAGAATAGCCCCCCCATCATCACATACCCTTCACCATATCTAGAGATAGACATGGGGTACTTTCCCTAAAATCATCTCTCAATGCAAATCAAACCGGCTAGTAGGCTAACTGAAATAAAACCATGCCAATCTCTAAGTATGGTGAGGGCTATGTGATGATGGGGGGGCTATTTTAATTCCAAAGCCCAAGGGAACTTTATCAGGATGCATAGTATCCTGGATCCATGAAATAACTGGTTTTAAAAATGAAACTCTGCCTGCCTCTTTGGGAATTTAACATAGGGGTGTACGTATATACTTATGCCCCCTGTATTTTAAGGAAAAACACTTATTTACGATACATTTTTCATTCACAAAGAAAATTGGTGTCCTTAAAGGTTGGATTTTTTTCTATTTTTTTTAATTAAGGCATGAAGCTCAATTTCCAAAAGATGATTTATTTGTATTCCTCTTTTTGATCAACTTTAGCATGGTTTCATTCTTATAAGCACCACTGTAATTCACAAAATAGTACTGTATGTAGAAACATTTTCTTTTAAATCCCTCTTTACTGTATAGGGTGTACTGGTGTTATGTAGCTACTCACTGAGCTGCAGGTGCACTAGTGCTGCAGTCTTGTCAGCTGTCAACGCCCAGACATTCAGCTCATCTACTGATTGGACATCCTCGAGCTTCAGAAGGTCCTCTTTGATTCTCCGGGTGTCCAGATGCCTGGGAGCACCTGACACAGCAGGATAAAAACAATACCATAAAGCACCTGCACCACTCTGAATACTCCACAACATAATCTGACAGGATCAAGGCCAAAGACTTACCCTCCAGCACAATGACTATTGTGTCTCTTATGATGCGGAATGTGGTGACGAGAACCAGAACAGAGAAGATGTAGGTACAGATGGGGTCTGCCAACTTAAACTCTGGCTGTGAAGTCAGAGGGTAACATCAGATCAATTAAAGTCAAAGTTTCATATGAATTCATGGATTGGTTGTGACGGTTATTTCATGCACAGCCATTCCTTTATTTAAAACTAGGAACCATCCATTACACAGAAATACATCACTGGAAAATGAATGTCTGCATGGTACAATTCCATGAGCTCAATTAGGTATTGTTGGTAAAGTTTACATATGGCATTTGTGGAAAGAGATGTCTATATTTTAGTTTGAGATTAAATGTCTGTAAATGCTTTTCAAAAAAAGCGTTTGTTAAAGGTAAATCACTGCAGAGCTTCAAGAGAGGATAACAGTCAGCTCAACTAACATTTGCATTTAACTCGTTACTTAGCTTACATTTACAACTAAATGGTTCACAATGTGCTTCGGGATCATATCTTTACAACAATATTTTACACCACTCTCTAAATTACCAGTTACAGTTTTAGTAAGTAAAACTATTATTTTTTGTAAATTGCAAATAGTCATCTATATTCATTGAAAGAAAATCAAGCTAGCAAAGAAACTGTTTAACTATATCAGATGAGAGAGATTTTAATTGCTTCTGACCAATGGTTCGGTGAAGTAATGTTCAAAGTAAACTGTGGTAATTGTTAACGTTAGTGGCAAACCACTCTTTAATAAGGCAGGGTACCTTGAAGCGGACAATGTAAGCAGCTATGAGGACCCCGACACTCTGGACGAGGTCTCCCAAAGCGTGGATGAAGGCAGCTCTTACAGCCAGGCTGCCGTGCTGCCTCTGCTGCTGACCTGACCCAGCTGACTGTAAACTTGAGGCAGCTGCAGAGCCGTGAGAGTGACCGTGGCCGTGAGAGTGGAGGTGACCATCTTGGTTTAACAAGAAACCCATTCTGTAAGACACAAGAAAACAAAAGACGGAGGGATTTATTTTAGGCATTGACGTCACATATATTTTACCCAATCAAGGCTTGACTGACTTAGAAACTGCAGTCACCAAGTCTTTGTTTATCTACCTAATGACTATGGTCAAACATTACACACTGAGGAAAGGCCATTTTTAGACAGTACTTTGGACTAATCTGTTTTTGCTGACACTCAATTTAACAGGGAGGCACTTCAGTTTTTTTTTTTTTTTTTTTTAAAGCCTCAAAGTTTTCTCTTAACAGATATGTATATGATATATATACATATTTACTTACATGAGGTTGACAGCCACCCCCACAGCTGCAGTGATGAGCATGACATCTCCATCTATGTCAAATTCTTGGTGTATCGTCCTCTGAACCGCCTCGTAGAGCAGTATGGCCGTCAGAATGTAGATGAGCACCACACTGAGGACCGCCGATACCACCTCTAAGTCAGGAAATCACAATCAGTTGCATATTCAAAGCATATTCCTAACAATAAACGACAACAGCCGTGAGAAAAAGCTGACTTACAATGTGCCTAAAAAATTAAGGAGGAACAATACTGGGTAGTTTAATATTATGGGTCAAAAACTGCCTACAAATATTTACTGGTGTAGGAAACAATTCCAAAATACCAAATATGTTGGTGTAGCAGATTTAATGATTTTAATGATCCAACCTGTTTAAATATTTATATTTATCAATACTGTTTTATAATCCCCCGAGAAAATATTCAGCTTTAAAAACACTGAAAGATTCCCCCCTGTAGATACATTATGAAAATAAAACACAATTCATGATATTCACCAGATCCAGAAATATAGATGACAGTAATTTACAGAGCACATCTTTACTCTGACTGGGTTTGATATTGAGACTGGGTACGGGAAAACAAATATCTAAGCGTCTGGCATCATTACGTTTAAATACAGTATCACATAGCAAACCCTAATGGTAAACTACAACTACAACAGAGCCAGCGTCCCTCAGACGTGGAGAAAGAGGATTGTGAAGCTGTTTCCCTTTCAGTTCCTGTGTTTGAGATGCTGCTGCCTCCACTCTGAGGACCCTAGATTCCATTCACCATGCTGGCCTTTAGATCATGAAAGGTGATAATTAGAAGACTCACCCACTGCATTTTATATGACATAGTTAGTTGGACGCGGGTATTTAGTTATTTTGAAAGCCCTTGTTGGACAGTTGCCATTGTGAACCTAATTTTTGCTTCTCTGGCACGTTCTTAACTCACTTCAGTCACTGGTCAATGTTTAAGGTGTTCTAGCAAAGACTGCTTTTATTGTTAGTGCAGCAGCCTCGTGGAATAATCTGCAATGTCATCTAAAAATGAAACACTTTTAGCTCTCTGTATCTTCAATAAATGTCCTCTACAGTACCTGTAAGTTACTGCTTAAATTGAACCCATTCCTTCTTTACTGTCTGTTATTCTGTTCTGTTAATAGCCGTGTCTGTTCCTGTTATATACATCTAACTGAATCTCAAAGTATCATATCTGGAATCTGAGCGTCCTCAAACACTGCTGAACACACACTTTCTTTGTTGAGCATGATGTGTCTGCAACAAAAACCCCTGTGTATCCGTTTGTCTCACGCAGGAGGAGTGGAGAGAAAGGGGACATGGTAAGACTTCTGAGATCAGAGACTTACCAAGGCGGTGCAGTCCGAAGGTGAATCTTCTTGTGGGAGGTTTGGTGGACAGCCAGAGAGCCAGCAGAGAAAACAAAATGCCCACAACATCTGTTAGCATGTGCACAGCATCAGTCATAATGGCTAAGCTGTTTGACAAGTAACCACCTGAAAGTAAAAGGGAAAGACAATTAAAATGGCGTCCGCTTACATCTATCTAAGCTAATTGTGCATGCACTGATTCTGAGATACAACACACAAGTTTAGATGGGTGTTGATAGACATCAACAGCAAAGTACATGGTTAGATGTCTGGGTATGCTGTGACTAATGCTCTTTGGAGCCACAGGTACATTGTTTGGGATTTTTTTTACTTGATAGATAATTGAATTTTGATAACTGGCATAAAATTGTATATGATTTGCCCCAGAGAGAATTAAATCTAATAAACAAAAAGGTGGTGAGCCAACACACACCATCAGCTAAAACATAATAAAAAAGGCATTTCCCTGTACTACTACTACTACTATTACAGTAATTCGTTATTATCAAGATGCTCAAATAAGTCCCGTAAGACTCGGCAGCCGATCCAGAATGCTGCAGAACGTGTTTTGACATGAACTAAGAAACAAGCTCATATTTCTCCAGTATTAGCTTCTCTGCATTTGCTTCCTGTAAAATCCAGGATTGAATTTAAAATCCTTCTCCTGACCTACAAAGCTCTAAATGGTATAGCTCCAACATATCTAGAATAGCTCTTAGAGCCTTTTTGTCCCACTAGACCCCTACGCTCCCAGAATTCAGAACTAATTGTGGTTCCCAGACTCGTAGAATGGGAGCCAGAACCTTCATCTATCAGGCACCTCTCTTGTGGAACCAGCTCCCAGTCTGAGTTTGGGGGGCAGAAACCGTCACAACATTTAAGAATAACCTCAAAACCCTTCTCTTTGTCAAAGCTTATAGTTAGGGAGTGATGAGTTGCATTTCTTTGGCTTAGGACGGCAACAGGATCTTGGTTGCAGCTGTCTCCGTGGTCCTGCTGCACTCCCTGCTACATCCTGCTAGACCCTGCAATGTCCTGCTGAACCCAGCTACATCCCGCTATGTCCACCTATGCTCTGCTATGCCACGCTACACCTTGTAATGCCCAGCAGTGCCCTGCTATGACATGAACTGCTATGACTACCATTTGTAGTCACTGTTCCATTATCATTATTGTGGCTATTATTGCCACTGTGCATCACAACCCCAACCGGCACCGTCAGACACCACGTACCAAGAGACTGGTTCTGACCAAGGTTCTTTCCTAAAACACAGCTTTTCCTCGTCACTGTCGCACACACTAATTGCTTGTTCTTGGGCGAATTACTAGAATTGTTGGGGCTTTGTAAATTATAGAGTGTGGTCTAGACCTATTCTATCTGTAAAGTGTCTTGAGATAACATTTGTTATGATTTGAAAATATAAATAAAATTGAAATTGAAAGTTAAAGATAACGGAACTATGACTAGAAATAGTAGCGTAGTATATGCAACCGCGCAGTCCCTAATTCAACCCTATAAAACAACCCTGAAACAAATACTACAAAGCTCACTTTTCAAATGTTGTTTACGAGACTACGTCACAAAGGTCAACTACAATAATTTCTGAGGCAATAGTATGTATTTGTTGGATTGTATGTTAACATCCTGGGCTCAGTTCCACCAAATTACGCTAAAAAATATGGTCGCTTTTCTCTTGAGATATAAGGCATGCAAATATGTTTTCTGGGCTGGTACGCCCAGGTTTAGAAATATCTGTCTCTTAAGATTTCTCACTTCACCACAGTACAATAGAGGTGTACAAAATATGATTTGTGGTGCTCAATGCATTAAAAAAGTAACAATACATTTGACGATAAACACTAGCTAACTATCAAATATAGAGAATTTCCTGTGTTCCCAGCCTTGTTCAGGCAAACATCTTCAAAGCCTTACAGGGGTTAACCAGTTTGTCCTCCACCTCTCTGTGACAAGTTGGTCATCAAGTTTCCTGTGGTGTCACTGACTAATAAATAAATAATTATGTTGGTTCATTCTGCACATGCTTACCTATGATTTCACCTGTCATGAAAAGGAAATACAGCAAAGCTGCAATGATGAGCCTTTTCATCACTCTCTTGTGTTTTATCCTCTCCCTCTTCTTGGTGCAGCTGTCACAGGGGTCCATGTTTATCCCAGCCGGGCTGCCCAGGCTGGAAGATGAGTCCAGCAGGGAGTCATCATCATCTGCCGCCATCACCAGCGTGTTTACCGCCACCCCGTTGGACGGAGCTCCGGCAGAGTAGTCGGACATCTCTCCGGAGACCACAACCTTCAACTTGTTGAATTTGGGCGTTTCATCGTCCACCAGCTCGTCGGAGAAGTCAAAGGGTGCCGTGTCGCTCAGGTCCCAGTCGCTCCGCTCTCTCCTAAAGGCCGACCGCACCTTGCTAAACAGGTTCCCACCTGACATCTTTAACGACTAGGTATATCCAGGTGGGCTCTAGTCTGTAGGTAACTGTCCTCCTAGGTAATCCTTCACATCTCTGTAGGTTGAAATCTTGCAGTTCTACTCCATGTAAACACCTGGAGAAGAAAACGAAATGAAAGGGACACCACCAAAGAGACCGTAAAGGACCGTCCACACCAAGAACGATAACTATAACCATAACTATGACGGCGTGAGCATCCACACAGGTGAACACAACGTTCTGTAAACAGTGATGTCAACAGTGAGTGACACACACACATAGATATAGCTAGCTGGCAATAATACACTAATGGCAGCAGAATATCTGTAGTAGTAACCTACATATTTGTGAATTCGGGTACATTTTATTGAAAACATATGGTTAAGGCTACGCCACCCGACTGACACATCATGTGTTACAAATAGCGTTACGTCTCTCCGCAGTGTCATGTTGTCCATTCAGATGGATTGTGATTGGCTGTCAGTGTTTCTATTGTTCATCAAACCACTCTTAAAGTGATCCCACACTCGATTCCACTATCCACTTACAACGATTTTAAAACTAGTTATCGATGTTTGTGTGGACGGGCCCTCTATGTTAACGTTACAGTTCAGCAATTTCAACAACTCATGCGCCCAACAGACATTATTATGGCAAGCTGATGACTATACAGATACATGGTTGAGTCTCTCACATTCCCTATATGAGCTGATAAACTTTAAGTCCTCTTAAAAACAGCCTTGGCTAAACAGTAACAGCTCGCTAGCTAGCTAGTAAATGTACCTTTTCGTGTCAACTTGCGACACAGACAACCCTTATAATGTGGTATTTGGATAGAAATATGACCGGGACTTACCTAACTGACGTACTTTACGAATTTACTGACTTAGTTTGTCGTTGAATTAAAAGCTGTCATGTTAATAGTAGCATCAGAGTCGGAAGACTACTAACTAGTTACCTCCGCATCAACAAGCAAGTTTGGTTTCTCCCGCAGTCACGTGATGACGTAGGAGACACATGACCCTTTTGTGACAACAATCAAAAAATTTTTGACGTTGTCTCTCCTGCTTTTGGGTGAAATAATTATATTTATCACACCTACAGTCACTGTTACATTGACAGTCAAATAGATAAGAAGGCGTTAACTGAGGTGAGCTATTTATAAATTGTCTGGTTCCTAGTGTGTCACGCTGTAACGTTATGAAGCAGCTCAGTAAGCTAGTTAAAGTGCTTCCTCAACGGTTTCGAAGCTCGATGTAGTGCTAAGCTAACGTCCAACTGATAATTTCCATCTGAAAAAAATCTGTCTGAGTTTGTATCGCCGTTTTCAGGTTATAAAAGCAGTCTGGGTCAACAGAGTTGTTGCATATGGAAGTAGAGGAGATGGAAGATGAAGGACCTTCGATCCAGAGTGAACCTCCACACAGTGAAGGTGTGTGTGTGTGTGTTAGCTTGTTATCATCTTTTTAACTGTCTATCGTTTTCACCTGTCTGGCCTGCGATGGCATGAACTTCATATACCGGTATACAGTATAGAGATACAGTGAGGAAAATAAGTCTTTGAACACCCTGCTATTTTGCAAGTTCTCCCACTTAGAAATCATGGAGGGGTTTGAAATTGTCATCGTAGGTGCACGTCCACTGTGAGAGACTTGATCTAAAAAAAAACGACAATCCAGAAATCACAATGTATGATTTTCTAACTATTGATTTGTATGACACAGCTGCAAATAAGTATTTGAACACCTGAGAAAATCAATGTTTATATTTGGTACGGTAGCCTTTGTTTGCAGTTCCACAGGTCAAACGTTTCCTGTAGTTTTTCACCAGGTTTGACACACTGCAGAAGGGATTTTGGCCCACTCCTCCACACAGATCTTCTCTAGATCACTCAGGTTTCTGGGCTGTCACTGAGCAACACAGAGTTTGAGCTCCCTCCAAAGATTCTCTATTGGGTTTAGGTCTGGAGACTGGCTAGGCCACGCCAGAACCTTGATATGCTTCTTACAGAGCCACTCCTTCATTCTCCTGGCTGTGTGCTTCGGGTCATTGTCATGTTGGAAGACCCGGCCTCGACCCATCTTCAATGCTCTAACTGAGGGAAGGAGGTTGTTCCCCAAAATCTCGCAATACACGGCCCCTGTCATCCTCTCCTTAATACAATGCAGTCGCCCTGTCCCATGTGCAAAAAAACACCCCCAAAGCATGATGCTACCCCCCCCCCCCCCCCCCCCCCCCCCCCCCCCCATGCTTCACAGTAGGGATGGTGTTCTTGGGATGGTACTCATCATTCTTCTTCCTCCAAACACGGTTAGTGGAATTATGACCAAAAAGTTCTATTTTGGTTTAATCTGACCACATTACTTTCTCCCATGACTCCTCTGGATCATCTAAATGGTCTTTGGCAAACTTAAGACGGGCCTTGACATGTGCTAGTTTAAGCAGGGGAACCTTCCGTGCCATGCATGATTTCAAACCATGACGTCTTAGTGTATTACCAACAGTAACCTTGGAAACGGTGGTCCCAGCTCTTTTCAGGTCATTGACCAGCTCCTCCTGTGTAGTCCTGGGCTGATTTCTCACCTTTCTTAGGATCATTGAGACCCCACAAGGTGAGGTCTTGCATGAAGCCCAAGTCCGAGGGACATTGACAGTCATGTTTAGCTTCTTCCATTTTCTAATGATTGCTCCAACAGTGGACCTTTTTTTACCAAGTTGCTTGGACATTTCCCCGTAGCCCTTTCCAGCCTTGTGGAGGTGAACAATTTTGTCTCTAGTGTCTTTGGACAGCTCTTTGGTCTTGGCCATGTAAGTAGTTGGATTCTCACTGATTGTATGGGGTGGACAGGTGTCTTTATGCAGCTAACAACCTCAAACAGGTGCATCTAATTTAGGATAATAAATGGAGTGGATGTGGACATTTTGAAGGCAGACTAACAGGTCTTTGAGGGTCAGAATTGTAGGTGATAGACAGGTGTTCAAATACTTATTTGCAGCTGTATCATACAAATAAATAGTTAAAAAATCATACATTGTGATTTCTGGATTATTTTTTTAGATTATGTCTCACACAGTGGACATGCAGCTACAATGACAATTTCAGATCCCTCCATGATTTCTAAGTGGGAGAACTTGCAGAATAGCATGGTGTTCAAAGACTTGTTTTCCTCACTGTATATATATATAGCGATACCGGTAAGCTGAATCTAGCCCCAGTTTTGTGCTTTTGTGTGTCATAGGTGAGCTTGAACTCATGCATTGTCATTGTCTTATGTGGGGGTCAAATGAAGGGACAGTGAGCATCAAAACGATGTTTAGTAGGTGACCCATGCAGTTTGTTTTATGTATCTATTTAACCTTTTGTATGGAGTAGATTGGCTGGGCATTCAAAACTAAGTAACAGATTTTCTTGACATATCATATCGAGCATATCTTATCACGATATAACATGTTTTCTCTTAATATAATAAATAGTCTATATGAAGAAACCTTTTGGTAAAGCCTATTTATGCTATTTTATGCATAAAACTCCTGTGTGAATGAAATACTCTGAAAGCTCTGATACATTTGACTTGGCACTTAGTAATAAAGAAATGCATGGATTCCTGACATTAGCCTAAGTTTTTTTTTTAAGGTAATGAAACCTAAATTTAATATAGTGTTGTTTTGTTGTTGCCGTAATTCAACCAATTCTGCAGTCCTATCTTGAGTTGTCTAATCACATAAACACTCACAAGTCTTAAATATTTCAATCTCTCCTATGACATGAAAGCAGCATTAGACCTTCAATTTTCAAACTTCACATCCCTAGTTTGTAACTCAGTCTTTTAGTTAAAAATTCAAATTTTCCAAGCCCAAGTCAGGAAAATCTTGACGATTAAAGAGACATGTGTGACACGACACTCACTATTTACATTTTTTCTTAAATATTTGACAGATCTCCAGTTGGAACAGCGGGAATCACTGCATCTGGAGAGCTTAGCCCCTGCAGAGAACATGTTTGTGGATAAGCAAGCTGTGGACAAACTCAGAGAGGGATTACTCTCTCACTACCTACCAGATCTACAGAACTCTAAACGAGCCCTCAAAGAACTCACGTGAGTATTTCCTTGCTTAGTGTTTCATGATACACAACACTTGAGGTTCTACAATACTTTATAATACTCTTTTTTTTTTTTTTTTACCAGTATAATGTCACAACAAATTGTTAATAGGCACTCATCCACTCTGGTAAAGTTTTACTATAAACATGCTGGCGTTCACTCATGTTTTAAGTCAAGTAAAACACTTTGAACTGTTTTTCACACACATGTTCAATTTTGTGGGACACTTTTAAACATCCTGTCATTGTCTCAATGATTAGAATATTTAAATTGGTATTCCCATTGATTTAGGGAAACTGTGCTTGATTTCTTTTTCTTAAATTTTTTGTCTCAAACAGACACAATCAGCTCATATTGTTAGACACACTGGACCAAGAAGTCACCAAGTTCAGGGAATGTAATGGCTTACTGGACCTCAGTTCACTGGTACGTTTGGAATGAGTTTTAATCTCATTTGATCTCTTGTTTGTACTCGCTCCACCAGCCAGCACGAATGATTTCTAATCCAGTTTGTTGTCTTTAGTTCACAGAGGCGAAGGTTTACCACAATAAACTGGTAAACATTAGGAAAGAGATGATAATGCTTCACGAAAAAACAACAAAACTGAAGGTACCTCTCGTTTCCGTCAGAATTAACATGAGTGTTTTGCTGACATAGTATAGTCAAAGATAAGTAGCAAAATGAGGTGGGTGGATTCAAGTAACACAATGCATACACTGAATAAATGTTGACTGCTGTTTTCTCTCAGAAAAAAGCTTTGAAGCTGCAGCAACAGAAGCAGAAGGAGGCGCTGGAGAAGGAGCAGCAACGTGAGAAGGAGCTTGAGAGAGAAAGGCAGCTTGTTGCCAAACCTGCGAAAAGAACGTAGGATCCCCAAGTATGTCTGGCTGCTATATTAATTGACCATACAGGTGCTTTAGCCAATTTATCTCATATCAACTATACGTTAAAATGGCTGCTGACCATTTTCCAGTGCAGATATTTTAGATTTTTTTAACAAAGATTATTTCTTGCCTATTTTAGGCCGTTATTATTATTATTATTATTGTTATTATTATTATTAAATACAGGAGGGAACCAAAGTGAGGGTGGAGGAAGGAGATATGAGATACAGCTAAGATTTCCAACCAGATCCAGGCAGCAATTCATTTTGGTATTGTATTAAAATATACTTAAAACGTGCATTATACACGTAATTTATCACGCTGTATATAATATGTTGTAGACATGATTTTTACATTGCTTTATTGCCTATCTCAAGCAGGGTTTTTGTCCCAGTGGGTTTTTGAAAGTACAGACCATTTTAATTGGAATTGTGGTGTTAGAAATCAACTTGAATCCGTCTGTTTACCACCTACTGAAATACCTTTTATTTTTTCTTCTGGGAGACAATTTATGCTTAGAAATGGTATGGTACATCGGGTTTGACTTTGTTTCCAACAGTATTATAGAAAAGACTGTAGTGCCATGTTTGACTTTAGAGACATGAATTGTTATCTGGTAACGTGTCTCCCGCTGTCCCCTCACTTATATGATGACACACACCCATCTTTATACCTACACTGCAGTCGGAAATGAGAATTGTTTAATTTGGAAGTGTGAAACCGTCTTTATTGAAAGAAATGCATTGGGAAAAATTAATTCAAAAACTACGAGACTGGAATATGCTTTGGGAAATGGTTCATTTATAATAGACAGTATATGTGATTGTTAGTAAATGAGCTAAAACGTGTAAAAGGTCTGGGATGATCCTTTATGTCGGACATTGCAAAGTTCACCACAAACCAAAGACATGGACTAAATCATCAAATGCTGGTACTTCCCACCAGGAGAATCAATGCGTATGCTGTCTTTTGTTAAAGATAAAGTGTTTATATATTATATGTTATTCCTGGGCCTCGTGCCCTGTTAGTGTTGAATGTTATAAAACAGGTATGTTGTTTAGATAGTTTTGCACTAAACTTAACTGACTGTATGTCTGGGGTTCAGATGATATGATAATGGATGTTAATATGTACCAAACTTTGCCCTCACCAAACACATCTGTAAATTAATTAAATCAGACTTTTCAAGAGGCTTCTATGCACTACGTACGCCTGAAACTCCACTGTTTGTACAATTAGTAATAAAAGCAACACAAACTGGTTTATTGTGAAGTGACTTACAATTTTAATTTACGTGTGTATGTATTTCCTCTTTTCAGTCCCACATGCACCATGATTGACTGTATTGAGCATCTCAGTCCACCAGGTGTCAGCAGAGATCCGAATGCAGCTTTAAGGGGCAAACGTTAATGATTTACTGATTCCCATACCTTCAACCAGAAAGGAAGATTTGATGTTGGTTAATTCTGTGTAATCATTTTTTTATGAAAAGTCTCTGTCTTCCATGCATCACACACACACATTTAGGTTGTTAACTAGTAACATTACTTCACAAACATCTGTTTTTCCCCGTACGTGTAGTAGGCCTATCTAATCATGGCCAGATTACCTGATCACCTTGGACGCCAGGTCAGTGTAGTTGACAGTAATAACAAGATAGCAGATAAAGCACCAGGGCTGAGCTTGGTTTACTGACTTTTGTCCTATTGGTTCCCAATTCAGCTTCAACTTTCTCCCATAAACCTTTAATTGTCACTGAATTGGTAAACACTAGATGTTTTCGTCTTTTTTTTTGCCCACATTTTATACACCATTGTCACGTCCATGCAAACAGGCATTTGTTGACAGAAAAATAGGTTACATTCCCCTCTATCCCAATACAGCCATGTGTCTGTCTCACCCCCTCCTATTCACATAAAACTCTATATTTACACTTACTACTACAGCAGGAAACTCAGTCAAAACCAACATGGTCTGGTCCACCCTTGCCTAGTCCTTCTTGGAGCGGAAACTGCACCACAGTGTGGCCATGGAGGGGTCCAGACTCAGGGAGAGGGGCAACCTGATTCCATGCTGATGAATGTGAGGCGGTGCACTGGAAGCCACATTTTGAATACAGTTTTCAGTAGGTTACTTTGACTTTGTGTTTAGGTTTAATAGAAGATCAGTCTTATTATAAGTTAATATGGCACTTTTAATATATTTTTATTTATCAGAAGCCAGCATGAAATAGGCAGATCCCCTTTTATTGCTGTATATAGCGATTTTAGGTCATTTAATTTTGTGAATGAAGGATGGGAGAAAATAAAGTTCTGCTTTGGGCCCAAAAAGCCTCTGAAGGTCCCTGGTTCTCCAACTATGGGGAAAAATATCAAAAATTAGACAGAAAAACTTTACTTACTAGTTTTTTCCTGAACTTCCAATCATATGATACATCTTTATTGTATTCATTTACCTTAAAATGAATTTGTTTGGACTCTGTTTTCTGAGTTTTTGCACAGTGACATACTGAATCATGATCTGCTCTTAATCAGTTAATACTTTGATTGAATAGGGCTCTGTTTTTTCCAGGAGGTGGGGGCGTACAGAATGAGGCTTCAAAAGTAGACAGCTTAGAGAAGCAGTGGTTTCCGAGGCTAGGCTCTACTCCTCCAAGCATTTGGTTTTAACTTGTTTCTGCTTTTAGAAACTTGGCCGTCGGGGAAAACACAAACCCCCCCTTTGCGAAAACCACAAGCGAGTCACAGACACGGAACAGCAGATGATGATGTTGTATGGTGGACGGCTTTCCTGTCTAAGTAAACAGTGAATCAGACGGGTGAGGAGTGGGAGGCTGTGGTCTGCTTCAGACCAGCACCAGGCCTCACCCAGACCGACCATAACAGGATACGGTCCTCAGGCCCACACTCAGGATGGGAGCATCATGTTATTATTTCCCTCAGGTTTGACCATTTTGATGGCGTGTAGTAGTATTCATGCACGCTGTGTACCATGTGAAGAGCTGGGTTGAAAGTTTTGGAAAACAGCTGGGTGGTGTTTCTGACCAAAGTGACAGTGAATGAGGTTACTTTCCCTTCTCAACCAAGTCTTATATAACTGCA
Organism: Etheostoma cragini; assembly: GCF_013103735.1. NCBI lineage: Eukaryota > Metazoa > Chordata > Actinopteri > Perciformes > Percidae > Etheostoma > Etheostoma cragini. The sequence continues at coordinate 11,800,772 of NC_048407.1, read as the reverse complement.
TACGCAAGTCTGGATAAGTGGGCATGGTGACTCAACAGATGGTACAGAGTAGATGTTTAGGCATACAAGTTTAATATGTTACCACCACATCCTTCCAAAACAAAACATTTATATTTATTTAGATAGTATACATTAATGGAAGTAACTAAATACTATGTATTAACCCAAGCACAGTTTTGACAGTTTAAAGTGTGTTTTGGTGCAGTGTTTGTATTCAATGGTACTCCCACTCCACTAAATTTTACATACACATTTATCTGACAGTTCCGTTGCAGATAAAACTTCCATACACAAAACATACAATCAGATTATGAAATATGATATAGGCTTATATAATTAAACAACCTGACAATATATAAAGTAGTTAAAATAGCTTCATATTGGTATGAAGCTACTTTTTATGTTATTTATACACAATCAGTTATTTTTTTACTCAGTGGTTCAAAACCTATGGGGGTCACAGGATACAGCTGAGAGGTTGTGGTAGGATACACTCATTTGTTTTTGTTTTAACTTTTTCCTAATCTTTGCATTTTTGTGAAGACTGTATAATTATACAACAATTATGCTCTTTGAACTTCAAAGAGTTTTTTTTACAAAAAAAACATCTGAGATGTTAATAAGGGAAATGTCTCTTTGGTGAAACTGCAAATTATAGAACAACTGGTCCCACCTTAAAGGTGGAATAAGTAGAACTTGTCAGGTGTGATTTGTAAACACACACACAATCCGAGTTGCTCAACGAGGTTTGCGGTGCTCGCCAACAGGGAAAGCCAACCCCAGATTCACTCTCGTGTTGGAACAAGCTTTGTCTGCTTGGCATTTCACCACCCGTATTTGTGTTTTTTCCACGGTGTGTCCACCATTTTCGTAGCTTCCTCTTGGATGCATGCCTACAATCTGGCACGTTGTTCCTACTTTGTTTTAGAGGTGGAAGCTCAGAAACATAAAGACATCGCCATATGCTTCTAATTCTAAAAAATCCTACTTAATGTGCCTTTTTTAATGTCAAATCTTAATCGGAACAACAATCATTAACTGCAGCTGTCAAATGAATGTAGTTGAGTGAAAACTACAATATTTTGTTCTCAAGTGTGACAGAACATGGAAATACACAAGTAAAATAGGCCTATTTAAGAACAGTAGCCTACTTGGGTGAATGTACTTGCTTTCCACCACAAGCACAAAATGAATGAAATATTAAAGGTCTTGAAATGTGCTTTTGACTAAGGGCCCCTCTCCAAGGAGGGCCTCAAGTTTGTTTATCGTGCTTTTGTGTATTTATTTGTACAATACTAAAATAAATCAAATTGTAGAAAGTATGTACTAAAGTAGGACCTACCTATAAGCTCTTATCATGTCAGTACTGTCATGCTTTAAATACCGTGCTTCAGTGATGCCTTTTCAAACACCCCTTCAATTAAATCAGTACAAAGCAATAACGCCTGGAGTTCTAAATTAGTAGTAGTTTAGTAGCAATAATCCAATAATAAAATATAACCTATTTAAATACAAAATGTGCCACTATTAACACCTCAGTGTACTGACCTTATAGTGCTTCAGCATAAAAATGAAAATGTATTTAACTTTATTTCAGTCAAAAAACTTGAATGCACTCTAACTTTTACCTGATCTCTTTGTTTTTTTAAGTTAAGAAGCTAAATACTTCTTCCACCACCTCTGTGCAGCAACAACATTCGTGAATTGTTTACAATTGAAGTGTCTAATGCCATGTATGGGTCACAGAGTGTCTTTTTGTGTCTGCCCTGTGGTCAGGCCAGTGTAAACACAGACAGAGCGGTTGGACCACGGCTGTCTTCCCACCGGGCCCACAGGTGCGGTGTTAACCCTCCTCAACTCACTGCCATGTCGTCTTTAGAGCGTTTTGTTTTCAAAAACAAGTCCTCACAGCATCTCTGATCGTCACAAAGGATTTTATGGCGCAAGTAGCTGGTTTCATGGGCTCCTCTTAGACTGTAGTAAAAGTAGTAAATATAGAAACAACTCACAGGATGAAAAGGCTTTGAAGAGCAGAGGGTTGGGGTGTAGGGAAAAGGATGATTCGATTAGGCCCAAATGAATGTGCCCTGTACTTTTCTTTGGTTGGTTAACAGAAGGAAAAAAAACATCTTAAAGGACACATTGCAAAGCTGTGAGCAGGACATAGAAATTGTTTTCAGACAAGCGGCCACAGAGTCTCAGTCACCTCTGCCGCCAGGATGGTTAGTGGTTGCGCGGCCGTGTCCTGTCCATGTGAGGTGGAGATGTGATAATCCAAACCTTAACTGTATGGAGTTAGAGGTCTGAAGGGAGGATTTATAGTGTTGTTTATATGGTCTATTTGAGTCAACCACAGCAGACTGTTGCTTCCTCTGCTTTTTGGATGCACTGTGAGCGGTGTATAGGCGGGGACAGAGCAAGAGACGGGCACAGGACAGACGCACATACACACATACAGACAGATAGACAGACAAACCCACACGTACTCACATACATAAACAAGATCCAGCAAGAGCCAGTACTGCAACTCTCATAACAGTGTGGTGGATGGTGTGGTTTAGAAAAGGTTTGTTGTAGTCCGGAGGCAGTATGGGTGTCAGAAGACAATCAGTCCTGTCGCCACGGTGCTATTCATCCATGAAATACTGTATTTGAGGACAATGAGTTCACAGTAACCTAGTTCATGCCAGCTAAGACCCACTTTACTGAAAGAATACGATTTTAGATGAATAAAAACACTCTTTTTAAAAATCTTTTTAAACATTTTGAGTTAATTACACTGCTGTGTAGAGACCAGACACAGATAGGTAGTATAAGTATTAAAGAAGGAGAGGTCAGTAAAACATATGCAGCCATAATCTTTTTTTCAAGGGAGGCCATACCAACAGTAGTCAAGCTTATGTAACTGCTATCTCTTACATTCAAGTCCAGACTGAACAGCTTGTACACATTGTAAAGAAACGCCCATTTTAAAAGGAGTTAGCTATCCTATGAGGAAAATAACACCTCCAAAGGATTCAAAATTGTGAGTTACTAGTAAAATGTTTAGCCACAAGAGGATGTTGTCATAAAGAATACCTGCTTTTGAACACAAAAAGTAATATATCTGTTTGTGACTTTGCAAAAAGTAACACAAAGTTTAACCTTCCACCTTAAAATATTTGATCCAAGCTAAATAATTGCATTGTTAGCAAATGGGACAACATATTTTAGTATTTGTCAAGCTCAAAACTAAAGTAGGCTGCAGGAAATTCCTAACATGATTGTAATTGGATCTCCCACTCACCAGGCTATCGCTGTCTTCTTCTCTCTCCCTTGATACATTTGAACGTATTAGTGGCCTGAACTGCTTATAATCAATCCTCCATACAGGATACCATGACCGGAATTTACATTACATATACTGAGCTCATAAGTTTATGAAACCATGCTAAAGTTGACTTAAAAGAGGAGTACAAAAAATCATCTTTTGGAAATTGATATTAATGCCTTAATTAAAAAAATACGAAACATCCGACCTTTGACCCTCATGTCCTTGGGTCAAATTGATCCGTTTTCCCATATCAATGTTCTTTTTAACTACCCAGTTGTAATTACCCAAAATATCATGATTGATTCCACACAACGCTCTTTGGCAAGTAGCCTACAAATATCTACTTTATTGATTTTGAGGTGTCTTATTCAATTTGATAGCATTTGGAGAAAAAAATTGAAGTGGTTTTGAAATAGTATTGAGTAAAAGTTGACATATTCCAGTCTGTGATTATCCATCAACATCCATTCCTTTAATTTTAGGCTAAATAATTCCTAATTTCTGCTTTTCTAACTCAAACATACAGCATAAATTAGGTATAATTTCCTAAAAATTAGGTTTATTGACCATAAATTCCCAAAATAACTGTAAGACTAAAGTTAATAAGTTAGTGTTACGTAGTGTTAAATATAAAAGAAAAGTGAAAAACATTGAAAAAAGCGACAAAAGTGTTGAAAAAGGGACGTAACTCATACGTTGATAAAAAACAAAAGTGTCGATTTTCAATTTTGACGGGAATGACAACACAAGGGTTAAGGACACCAATTTTCTTTGTAAATGAATAATGTATCCTAAATAATTAAACTTTCTTCCTTAAAAAACAGGGGGCATAAGTATACACACCCCTATGTTAAATTCCAGTAGAGGCAGGCAAAGTTTAGTTTTTAAAGGCCAGTTATTTTATGGATCCAGGATACTATGCATCCTGATTATGTTCCCTTGGCCTTTGGAATTAAAATAGCCCCACATCATCCCACCCTTCACTAATGTATATTGTTTTGAGCTTGTGTTTTAGAGTTGATCCATAAATATTGAAACCTCTGGTTAAAGAAATCACAACAATTACAGGTTACACCGGAGGAGCTGGAAGTTGGTAGCACATGTGTGTGAGGGTTCAGCAGGTATGTTGTAATGTAACAGTACCACAGAGGACATGGGTGGACTATATACTGATAAGTCATTTAAGGCAATATAAATGCATAAATATGACACTAAAACCTCAAGTACACTAAATAACTCAAAACTGAATAGTGCATTGAAAAAACAGGTTTTTAAGGACAGATGTTTGCTGTCTGCCTGTGTTTATGTCCAAACAGTTGCTACAGAGACACTGTTGTTACTAATCTGTTTGGAACTAGAGAAACTAAGAGCTACTTTGTGCTCTGTGAGTAATACAACACATGCTCTCTTTGTCAGTGCTCTATTTGTCCTGCATGCAGTGTAGCCTAATATCAACATTTGAGGATTGTTTTATTCCAGAATGACACTGTAGTGGGAAAACAGTGACTGTTGAATGAATAGAGGCAATAGCAAAAACTGTTATGGGGTTTGTTTTCAAAGCCAGGCTAGTTTAATGACTAGTTGAAGAAAACACACAATTGGATTTTTTTTATATTAAAATGAATTCATAACATAATTAAACTGATCTGTTAAGTTGTACCTATCACAGCAAGAACCCTCACGCAGAACTACAAAGGGGGAAAAATGACTTATATGTGAACCATGAGCTATACAGCTCTGACCTACTTCCATACACGTCTATAGTGACATTACATAACGTGTTCTTTTTACAGTAGAGTGAAAAAAGGCCAGTTAGTTCCCTCCCTCAGAGGGGACTGACACACCCATGACTTCTGTGGACATTTAATTTAGAATTTATGAGCTGTATTTTTCCATTACAGGAAAACAAATGCTGTACTACACACATGTGCAATAATGCATGGCCCTAACTCATTATTGGATTGCATAATTACATTACCTTATTTTACGGTAGTTGGAAACTTCTACTTATGCAGGCAAAGATGAAAATATGTCTTAAGATTTTAATTACATTTACATATTGTGTATCTACACATACAACCATAATATACAGATTTAATACAGTGTGGATTACATTTATCAATTATAAAAGTTTTTTTTCAACCGAGAAAGTCCCAGTTAGCCGGTGGTTTGTCACATGACCTTCATTTTGTGTAAAACCGCTCAGTGAACTACATCTCTCGTCTCACAAAGCTCAACTTGCTAGCTTAGCTCGGTTCCACAACACGTTATATATTGTGTATAAACACATACAACCATAATACATAATGTTTCTGCACTATAAAAAACACTAAGCAGTGGCTGCATTTAAGGTTAGTACAGCTTTATGGAGAATCGGACATGGTTATTTATTGCAACTCGAGGAAAGAATTTTACGATAAATGTTTATAGTATTTGACCGCGGTTCTAAAAATAACCTACAAAAAGTTTGTGTGGGATTGAAATTTGGTTTGACCGCCATATTTTCCTCTTACAGGTAGTGATGCTAAACTTTCCTGCCCAGAAATGCTTTTTTTCCTTCTTTTAATTACATAAATCCAGGATCCAAGGTAACAGTTTTTTGGAATACTAAAACTGCCATAAATTACAGCTTTAACCAATTATTTTCTTGCATTAAGTGACCTGATCTGCATTATAATAAAGCTTTTCTGTAAAACAAGATAAGGGATCTTTAAAAAAGTATTTTATTCTGAAGGTAACACTTCCAGGGAATAGCCCAAGTGTGTCTGAATTTAGATAAGCGTTGTGCTCACGAGGTTCAACCTCGTCACTTATCACTTACACCAACTGCTGCCTGGGAACAAGATAGCGAAAGCCGTCTGCTCACTGTGCTGAACTTGGCAGCTACGCAGGGCTGCAATTATAAAATGGGGACTATATTTTAAGACACTTTACAAGTGTATGCTTCACACATGCCAAAAAGTACTTTGAATACATTTTGAAGGGTTTCGTAATACCTTCAGTGTAACCACTTTAAAAATCAGTAAAGCTTTTGTATATTAATAAAAAGAAGAAAAGAAAAAACACAAAAGTTGCCAGGATGAACATTTATTGACGTAAGTGCAACCATCCTCTGAACATATCCATCAAAACTTTTTGGAGTGTAGGCTGTAAATAAGCAATAAATATGGTAGATATAAAAACAAGCCAGCATTTGATGCCATCAGTTAAAACATTTACAAAAAAAGAAATCAGCAGTCAGCTAAATGAGCTGCCAGGTAGAAACTTAAGGCAAGGCGGTGGTCTGCTTGCAGGCTGATTATATGCTCCTTTTAGCCGATCGGATGACCTGGGATACAGAAAAACAATCAGAAACTCACAGATACAAAGATTTGATAACAGGACAGTTGAATTATTTGTTTACCTTTGTTTGTTAATGAGATTTCTGGATATTGTTCAGGATGTCACCGTAGACAAAGTTGAACAGTTGTTCCTTTGACTTGGTTCCATCTAGCTGCACTGCAATAGCAAACACATTAAAGTCCAATAAATAGGAGAAACTTTAAAATTGTTAAAACATGAAAATTAAGAGACATAATGCCCACACTTACAGACATCAACATCTGTTGACTCCATGATTTTCTTGTGTTTCAAATACATGGGCCAGACGTGGCCGTCAAAGAGGCCGGGGGGGTCTGGCACCGTGTAGTTCCTGGAGCTACAGAGGCACACCAATTAAAAACCAGCAGAAGAGACTTTAAAAAAACACGAGTTAAGAACACCAAAGAACTTACCACCTCCTCTTTTTGCATTCTTCATATGGGATGGAAATAAAATAACGTTGGTTCAGCACGTCAATCAATGGTCTGCAAGGTAAGAGACATAGCGTCAAGGCCTACTTGGTCCAATTTCTTTTATAGTGAGAAACGCATACAAACAGAAATGCAATTAGCACAAATTCTTACCCGTAGGTATAAAGAAGAAAGCCCTCCACAATAAGGATGTGAGTTTCCTCCTCTTCCTTTCGGTCAGACTTTGGGACGAGCTCAGTATCCAGGGTGTTGTTGACGCCATGAGACTTCTCAAACTTCACTGGGTTGTCCAACCATGCGTAGATAGTACTCATCATGGCGTCCATATCCAGAGCAGTAAGGACTGAAGAGCAAAGTGGGGCAAAAGGATGGAAGGAGAAGTGAATAGAAAATTGCAGCTGTAAGAAACATATTCTGTGTTAAGTTTGTCTTTATTGCATGCAGTTTAGAGATTAAACAATATAACAACAAAATCAAAAACACACAATGCACACATACACACATTCAAACCTTTTCATAAAAACCCAGGCTTACCATCATACTGCTTAAAGCCATCTTCACCAACTTCAATCTGATCTTGGGGCTGAAACATACATGATAAGATGTACCCAGGTACATTCCACTAGAGCTACACTCTGCTATATGGACGGCTCTGATAGTGTTTCTACTCTAGTCAAATAGTATCTAGTAACACAGGCAGCAAAGCGTTGCCATCCAACATACTTGTGTTACTCAGAGCAATACCTTTGATTAGCTATTTCCAAAATTCAAAAGTCAGATGTGTGCATGAGACTCACCTTGAAGAAGTCATCCTGATGTACCACACAACAGTTGGGCAGGTTCTTGATCAGTCTGTTGGTGAGGGTGGTTTTCCCTCCATTTGTTACACTGAATGGAACAAAGCAATAAAAAGGCAATGAGTGGTGGATGATGCAACCGTAAAACAGATGAATGATCAGACAATCACATACGGTATAGTACCTGAAACCTCTATTTAATAGTTAGAAATTAATGCCATAAACATTTTCCACGTCAGATAGATAGATAGATATTATCGTTACATCCGATTTATCTTCACGGATTTTAACAACACGGGGTTTTAACCATAGACGCCAATCTTCAGAGCAGTTTGTAGCACGTTAACAAAAGTATACACATTTAGGGAATTTTTAGTATTTATATGCAAAACATGTAAACACAAAAAAGGGTGGGTCAACTGGACATGTGGCGGGTTTACGTGTATCTCTACATGCTTGTAAAAATTAGCTTTAGCTCGGTTTATTCACGGAAAATTCCAGAGGGACTTAACGATAGCGCTAAATGAAACCGACAATTGTTAAACAAGAACACTAGTACAACAAAAAAGGAAGCAACAGTTCAGCGCATGTCATGACCGCCCTCTCTCCACGCGTGCCGGGCTTGAGGCCTAGCAGCTTAGGTTAACCAGCTAGCTTAGTTTAGCTACCGGTCTTTCATCCGTCGGAACTCACCCGCCGATGCCGATGATGTACTTCATGGTTTAGGATGGTTCAAGGTCGTAGAAAAGTCGCTGAGAGTGAAAAACGTAAGTAAACCAAACGGGAAGAAAGCTTAAAAAGAGAAGGTTGCAACAGGAAACGTCAACTACTTATTTCCTCCATGGCACTTGTGTTAAGTGGGTATGGCGAGAGCAGAGACAGAGTTGTCACTCGGACGCGGTGTAACACCGAGAGAGGTCTGTTAGCTCAATGCAGCTTCTACACATACTGAGGATAAGCGACGTGATTGGCTATTTAAACACATCGGTTTGCACAGAAAACCCACAACAGCCAATTAGGAACGAATGTTACCGCAGCTCCATCCCCCTTTCCTCACTCCGCCCACTCTAAACCTTCTATGCTTCCATGATGTAATCTTAATTTGTAAAGCATTGAAAAAAGTAGGCTACAAGTAAACAGTGGCGGAATATATTAGGTTTGAAATGCGAAACATAGCCTACTTTAATTTTAGAAGAAATGATGTATTGCTATATTGCAAATCACCAAGCCTTTGAGTTTAGATTAGTTATACCACAGCTCCACAGGACCTACAGTGGGCTACTACATTAAAACACTGCTTACATTAACACATAACTGAGCCTGTGAAAGAGAGCGCTCTTCAAAGCCACTCTTAATTTTCATACAAATGCATTCTGTAGCAAAATATAGATCAAGTTAAAATTGCAAAAACAACAGAGAGAATAGACACGTGCAGTTCACTATTGGTAACGTTTGCCCTAAGTAATCTATAGAAAGAAAGGGCCTCTTTTGACCAGTAGGACCTTAACAGAGACAATGTTAATTATAGGGCAACTTTGCATTGTGCGTATGGTGTAGATGACCTGTCAGAGTTTTCATCCACTTGTTAGTTCCAATGTTAGTTTAGTTGGATTCAGCAGTTATCAGCTACTCGCATAACCATTATACACACCAATACACACATAATATACAAGATGAGGCTGCCAGTACTGCCATAGAAATCATTTTGAATCAGTGACACAAACAAAAGCAAAGGATGTTGACACACTCGCATTGCTGTGGTGTTTATTTCCCCAGCATGCAGCTGACATCTCTTTTGTGTTTAGAAACTTCCAAACCAAATCCATGACAAAGTTTCCCGAGGTTGCCTCAAAATATTACTTACGTTGGGGTTCACACCCTCAAGAACCTCAGCAATGTGGAGGAAGTCGCCAAGTGAAGTGGAATTTGTACGATTTCTATTCATAGTTTGACTCGTCTTCATTCAGGCAATTTGGAGGAGATTTTTTTAAATGTCTTGATGTTTACAGCAATATAAAAGCTTTCATGGATTAGAATGGTATAGTGTTTCAAGGGGGTCAAGTGAAGAGAAATATTGAAACTAATGGGATGATATCATTCAGGTTTAAAGACGGATTAACATTTTGCACCAAACTGTTGCCTTTTCATTTTGACACTTTGTGATGCAATCACAATCCTCTTTCAAAATGTGCCTCAGAGATTCTTGGAACTGAATGCTCATCACTCAACTGAATTCAATCATCTGAAACCCATATCCAATTTTTCACACAACTACTACATTTGGTGAAGACCTTTTTATCAATCAGTACTTTAGTTAATTCTTGTGACTCATGATTTATTTACACATGTATTGCCCGCTTTACACTTGCAATTGTAATACCCCGTAATATCACCTAATGCAACATTTCAGTTACTAGTTAACCTGTTTGCATCAGACGGTTATGTGTGTTTTAAATTTGAACAAAGCAGTTTTAGTTTAGCACTTGCATGGCATTTGTATCTTAACTGTGTCTGATGAATGTTGTATTATTTAACAACTTTAGGCTATCATTGGTGAGAGATACAATCCACTCTTGTATCAAGCACATATTGACAATACATTTTAATTTTATAACATGCGCTAACTAGTGGTAAGAAGTATGCATGGTAAAAGTACTGTAGCAATACCACAATGTACCTTTTCTTCTTTATGGTGATTTTATTGAATGTCTAGCTGGCCTACAGACAATAATCTACCTTGAGAAGATAAAGGTATTTTAGTCTTTTTCAGTATTGTCTATGTCACTAATTAATTTCTCCCAAGATTCAGTGAGGGGTACAACTCAAATAATCACACATGGGATCACACCTACTGTGAACGCAAACTCATGCCATGTGAGTAAAATGGGGGGGCCCTTCCTTCTTTCCTACCCCCTATTCCGACGGCCTTGCTTGGACCACACCCGTCTTCAAACTCAGCCTTCATTTTCATCTGAGCTACACACCTAGAAAGTTTTGTGACTGCACCTTGCATTGTTATTTTCATATTCTTAAGCTTCTTTGGTTTATGTTCTATGTTTCTCCTTTGGGCATCACAGTTAGGGTGTGGCCTTCATTCCCATGTGCTTCATCATGTTGTCTTTTCTTGTACTGTAGTGGTGGTCATTTTTGACTGGGGCAGACACTAGAGACTACAGCAAATGGTAGCGTAACATGGAAATACATTTATTCAACCATTGGTCCTAACATGCAAGAACAAAACTAATAATTATACCCAGAGTGAAAAAAAATCAACACAATGCTTTTATTTTTTGAAGTAATAAGACACTGAACAACAACTATTATGCAAGATGGAGATAAAAGTGCATCATATGTTCTGAGACAAACCAAACCTTGTCATTTATTTGTCTGCTCTTTTCTTTTCTATGCAAATTCTTTTTCCTGTCGTAAGTGAGTTTAATAAAAATGTCCTTATTGTGTCCACTCACACGGGTCATGCCCTTTTAGCCATGGATTGGGGAGGTTCGAGAATGCTATCTTTCAACATCTTTCAGTTGTTACAGCTTCTTTGTACAGTCTTAATCATGTGCATTCTTATGTAACTCAATGTTGCGTTAATAGTTCACATGACACTTGAGATGCTGAATCAGCTGCACAGCAAATATTACACTGTCCCACAAAACTCTATCGTCAACCTGAGAGATCCTGCAGGGTCTGCAAACATTTTGTGACTGTACACTTTGTTTTCTTCAGCTCGCCTCCCTCACTGTTTGGTTGTCATATTTCACCTCAGGTCTTCAACAGGCACGGCGGTGGCTGTGGCTCGGTGGTAGAGTGGTTGCCTGCCAATTGGAAGGTAGGTGGTTTGAGTCCTGGCCCTTGGGCAAGATGTTACTCTTGATGCTGCGCGTACTGCATGTTGGGAGCAGTGTAAATGTGTGTGAGTGTTTTTCTGATGAGCAGGTGGCACAGTGTGTGAATGGGTCCTGTACTATGTAAAAGCACTTTGAGCGAGAACAGAACATGAGTGGGTTGGCTGGTGACCATTGTCCATCGGAAGTTGAAATATTTTTTAATTTACAGTAATACCTTTTTAAAGGATTTCAGCACAAAACGATGGATACTTGATTACAATGATGTGTAAAATTTAAGTAATAATAGACAGTAAGACTGCAAGCAGCATTGGATGAGCCCTTACACCTTGGGGTTACTAATATTAGCGCCATGGGCCTCGCATCACCAGTTTCTGTGTTAAGCCGTTCACTTCGTTCGTGCTGATTAGAGCGTGCACACACCAATGGGTGCAGACCGGCAGAAGCTGAAAGCGAGCCCGGCCTCTGCGATTTAGCTACCTGACTGAAATAGGTGAGTGATGGTTTCAGTAATTTCAATATTTTCCGGTGTATCTAAGTTAACCAGGAGCTCTGTTGGCATAGGCTACAGCTTGATGAATTAAGTTACTGAGCACAACAGGAGAGAACGCAACGTTAGCCAGCTAACGCTCCGGTGGAAAATTATTAGCTAACGCTACCGTTAACGTTAGCCTAACATTAGCTAGATATTGTTATTAAAGTTAACTGCTAGCAGAGATGGAATGCAACAAAGTACAAATACTTTGTTGCTGCACTTCTTTTTCTGATATTTTTACTTTACTTCTTCATCAATAAATATCAAAATGGCCACCATGACCCCACCATTTGACTAAAAGTTTTTCTTTTAATACATTTTCATTGGTAAAGTCTTTAGATGACACAGACTGAATTTGAAGTTGATTGGATGAAATCTCTCAGAGTAGTTTGTTAATCCTTGTGTTGTCCTCCAAGGTCAAAATTGGAACTCTTTTCAACAGTTTTTACGTTTGTGTTGCTTTTTTCCCACGTAATGCATACTTTATGTTTTTGGCACTTTTTCCAATCACACCAGTATATTCTCAACTAGACCTATTTATTTGCACTAGTTTTACACTTATTATTTGGAATTCATGGTCAATAAACCTGATTTATATCAATTGTTTTGTTTGTTTTTTGTGTAAGAAAAAAGCAGAAACTATGAATGATTTTGACTACTGGTTAAGTTTAGAGGAAGGAAGCTAATGGATAATCACAGATATACAATTGAACACCCAAAATTCTTTAAAAATAGAGACCTAATCCTTAATTTCCTTTGTGAAGAGCATCTCATGGAACCATCCATGTTATCATGGAGCAATGTGGTTAAAAGAATCCCAAATTTATGATATAGAAACTTTAAAAAGGGGTCAAATTTGACCCGAGGACAACATGAGGCTTAAAGAATAGCACCTATAGTTTTGAGCCTGCTTCCTGCTGCCACTGCGCTATGACTTTGACTTAATTTTGACCTCTGGCTAGTGATGGCGAACTGAAGCTTTCTGAACCAGCAAAGCTTTCACAAAGGTTCAGTGCTCAAAGCTTCAGAACTCTGAGGACATCTGGTGGTGAAAGGAAGGACAGTGTGTCACAAACTGTTTCACAGATATTAGCCATGAATGTCTTTGACTCAAAGTTGAATACATTTTGATTATGAATTCATGGATAAATAAATGACAAATAACTAAGCCTACTTCTGACCTTATATTAATACACATGTAATTGCCTTCTCTACAAAAAAAATCAATAAAGTTTTAATTTTGGTTGTGAACTTGTCTTGTGTTTGTAAACAAATGCATCAGTTTTGGAGAGAAATTAACAAAGAACACATTGCATACACATTTCTATGATTGTATTGAGTATGTAGCTTAGATAGCATTGTCTCTGTTACGGCTTGTCAGGAATAACGGCTTATAAAGACTTGGACCCGAATGCAGGTCAGAGAAGATTATTTATTTAACAGAAGTAAGTATTTTTGTGAAGTAACACAAACAAAAAGTGTCCAGAGATAGTCAGACAAAAACTTACAACAAAATTAATCCAGCCTTTTTTCATTTTTATTTTTGGAGTGATTTAATTTTTTTTTGTTATAGATTGGGATTGTTTCATCATGTCGCAATGCATTGTGGGAATCACGGTACGGAAGTAGACATACTATATGGTAAGTAATTGAAACTGTAACATTCGTCATTTGATAATTAGGTTTTATTTATGTCATTTTAGGAAAAATGGTTCAGTATTGCTGCATTGTGAACAGCTGTAATCGGTCTCCTGATCGACAGGCAAACGCCTGATAAATCCTGTTAGCTTTCACCATTTTCTTACTTGGAAAAAGACACAATGAGACTGGTGTCTAAAATTACAAAGAGGCGTCGGACGGCTCGGGTTGCCGCTGTATGGAGGAAAACCATCATTGTATTTTGACAATATTTCCAAAAAGCAAAAGACATTCTTGTGTGTTCCTTGCACTTTCACTAAGGTAAGGTGTTATCGTCAAAGCTGGGGTCTTTTTGCCTTGCTTTGTAGTCAACTCCGTTAGCATTCGTTGCTAACTACTAACAGCTGATGTTTTGTCAAGCCTAAAATATATTATTAATAGTAATCTATGCAAATAAAGCTCCTACAAGTTGTGTGTATGTGGAAGTACAATTACTGTGTGGAGAGACAGACACGAATCAGACAGGAAAAAAACAATGTCCAACTTTTTCTGAATCACATGTCTTGGCCTTCATCGGCAAATAGAATCATTTCACTAGCTTTATTATTATTAATTCTTAATAGCATTTACTGAGACATCATAGTAAATGCTTTGCTCACATGTACAAATAAAGTAAATCACAGAATACAAAATTACAGCGAGATGTATAGATAAAATAGAAAACACTACACCAGTGGCTCCCAACCTTTTTCACTTGTTACTTGTAAGCCGTATCTACCCATGATCCATCAACACACTCTAACTTAGTTAAACAAAGACTGAGAGAAAATTAATTTTTCCTCCATGTTTCCTGCAAAGTTTAAGAGGCATGATCATAGAAAATGATCCGGTACATCACAAGAAAAAATTGAGGAATATCTGAAAAAGTCAATATAATTTTGTTTAGTGTAAAAGCTTTTTTTGGCTGCTTTTAATCTTCTCAGGACCCGTCAGATTTCTATTGTTACTCTTTAGGTTTCCAAGGTTTCCACAATACTAATGAAGCAGCTTGCTCATACGGATACATATTTTCAAGAAACCATTGCCAACTTTACATTTCTGACCCCCGAGAAGAGGATCTACATTCATTTATCACCCGCCTTGTAGCAGTAGACCCCATGCTTGTGCTGCGGAGGTGGAAAGCCAAAGCTGCGCACCCCGGGCTCAGAGGGGCCACAGTTTCTCCGTGGCTTTGTGATGGGATACCGGACACTTCCATCAGCCAGCCAGCCTGCGTCACATCTGTCCAGCCCCGTTAGTTTCCAGGCGGAGTAGAGCTGTCCGACTTTGGCGAGCTCTGCTCCGTCCTCCTGACACGCCTGCTGGGCCTCAGTCAGGTTCATCTTGTGAGAGGGCTGAAGATAGTACACTTTCCCTTTTAAAGAAAACACATTTATTGTTACATTTACTTTCTGCAAGCAGGGTAAAGCTCTTAAACATTTCTGTTTCAGCAACAACAGACAACAGACACCTATTTGACCACTGTCTGTCCGAGAGACTTCTACATTTCTTATTATGTGAATTTACTTTTAACCAATGCACATAAAGAAAATATTCAAGACAGAAAAAAGGGATTATGGTATTCATTCTTTATTCTTTTATTGTGTTATCAATTCTTATTTTAGATTGATTGAAATGCTGGCTTATTTAGCTTTTAAGGATGGCACCTTTGCTTATAAACAATAAGGATGAAAGCTATGGAAAACCATTGGCATATAATATTGTTGAGATGAGCTTTGAAGGTTCAAATCATTCAGAAAATGTCACGAATCGATTTAAAATCAACTTTCAATTCCAAAAAGATTTTTAATTTAAAAAACGATCCACAGTATGTAAATGTGGTTACTTTTCCCATGTGTTAGGGAACACTCCATTACAAAACGGAGAAAAAAATTAAATTAAAAATATGAATCGCTTTTTGGATATTGTATGAATTGATTTTGAATCTGTAGAGCTTGAATCCCGTTACAAATGGGATTCGTTTTTTACACACCCCTACAAATCATAGACTTGAATTGTAGTCAATTTGTGAACCAGTTAACTGAATGCCCTTGTGATGTTTACAGCATTCAGAAAGTTTGCCGTGATTAGACTATGAATTACTAATTACATTTCTTTGTGTACGATGTCAAGCTCATAATTAATTGTTGACCTGTTGAGCTAAGATCAATGCAGACTCCATGTTAGCTGCTGCACACTATTATTAGCCTATTATTATTATTATTATTAACAGTGACAGTGCATTTTTGACATTATTTCCTGTATATTGTGTGTATGTATATTTTTCCTAGTATTTCATTTATATTTATATTTGTGCTTTGTGACTGATTTTGCTGCTGTAACACCGTAATTTCCCATTTTTCTTGGGATCAATAAATATCTATCTATCTATCTATCTATCTATCTATCTATCTATCTATCTATCTATCTAGCTATCTATGCCACAGTAGGAAAAGCACAGGTGTGAACAATGGCATTAATGCTTCAGTTTCAGGTCCTGGTTTTGTGCATGCAGGCTCACTGTCGCACTGTCATGGCTTACTGGGACACTTGAACAGAGCCATTGGTAATGTTATTTTTCACACCTGTGTGTTTCCTTTGATAAATAGTCAAACTCTACTGTGAAGAAGGCCTTTTCTACAGATTGTGAACCTGCCATTGTTGGTCTCACACTACCTTACCTTGGAGTGAAGAAGAGAAGCAAAAGACATCGTAGCGATGAAGGTGAAGATGTCGTCTGCCGTAGCTCCGGACACCCGGGGCAAGGCCGTGCCCCCCGCAGGGCACTCTGGGCTGGGTGATGGGGTACTGGACTGTCCCATCAGCCAGCCAGCCTGCATTGCACCAGTTCAGGCCCTCCTTCCAGGACTGGAAGAGCTGTGGGAAGGTTGCCAGGATCGAACCCTGCTCCTCACAGGCCTGCTGGGCTCCCAGGAAGCTTAGATGGTAATGACCATGAGGGTGCTGGTAGGGAAACACCACACCTGGGTGGAGGAATAAGTTAGACACTATTACACAAATTATGTGTGCTTAAAAGGTTATTTATAGGACACTTGAATAGAACAGAGCCTAAATTAATATTATTAGTTACACCTGTGCTATGACAAGTCCAAATGTCTGCTGTGAAAAAGGCCTTTTAAAATCAACACATTCAATGCAACTAATACTAACAACTTACAACTAAAATCAACTAGAAGCTATGTGAAATGTTTGGACTCCGGTTGCCTCTGATAATGGAACTCACGGTATTGTACCTTGTAACTCCAGGTAAACTGAAATGCTCTTGTCCTCCAGTCCGTCCACCACCTCACAGTGGTAACGGCCTGCATCATTCAAATGGAGTTCAGTCATCACAAGTGCAGCATCTCCTGGGAAATCCTGTCTGAGCTGGACACGACCCCTGGCCAACAGACATACTGGGAGTTAAAGGACACACAAGCTCATACAGCCATGAAAAAAAACTGAAAAGAGTAATCATGATTGTTATAATTATATGTCCTTTCAACAACCTGAAGTCCCCAAAAGTTCGACTGCGGGAGCCGATGGCCACCAGCACGTCTGTCTCCTGTCCCCCAGCAACAGTTGGGAGCCAGGACCACTTGACCCGGACCTCCCTTGGCAAGGTCAACTCAGGCTCATACCAAAACCTGCATGGCATGGTGGCATTACCCCCTGTGACTGCAAACACTGATGGCTGAGCAGAGTCCACATGGAGCTTCACGCCACTGAAATGAACTGCAGGAAATACAGACTTTACATCTGGAGCTCAAAAATATGAACTAGCAGAACACATAATACAGCTATTTACATACACATGCAGTATATGTTATTGATTGTGTGCATACTTTCTTTGTTGCCATTTCCATTGAGGAAGTCATGGTAGAAGAAACTGTTTGGGATTGAGAAAACCAGCTGAGCCTCCAACAACAGCAGAGATAGGAGGCAACAGATCATCATCCCGGCTGTGAGCACAAATCCAGATCCTTAACGGTCTATATGCAATCCCCAAAGCCTGCAGAGAGAAAGGCGATTGGATCAGTCCCTAAAAGCACAGTTACTCTTGTAGACCTACGTTATTTCTGCAAGAATTTTCAATAAACATACACCCTGTTGTATTTTTCCCATCGGGTGTTGTGACAGGACAGTTCCAGTAGAGGGCAGCATGACACCATTTTACTTGAAAATCTAATTTTGCCACTTCGATAACTTTTCTGCACTTTATAAGTTAATGAAAATAATGCTTCTGCATTTTGACACAACAAAACCGCAGCTTAAAATGACCCATTCAAAAGATGCAAATGTTAATGATTTGCATTGTAGTTTTAGTTTTTCTACATTAAGGGAAGGCTAAAACAATTTCGGTTAAGAGCATATTTGTTGGCTTTCCCTGGTTTCCTCGACATTGGCTAAGAGCCTAAGAACAACACCTATGACCATTGTTGACTCCGTTAAGGAACAGCAACGGACGCCAGGTGAGAATAAAAATATAAAACAATAAAAGTCTAAATGCAAAAGCTAAAGGACTAATAGGCTACATTATAAAAAACCTAGTATGTGATTTGTGTTGTAAAGATCTCCACGTCACATTTGACGTCCTTTTGTTAAAATGTATTTTCTTCACTTACCGTTAAACACCTTGATATTCTGCGTGCGTGGTGTAAATCCTTGAGGAGAGAAGAGCTTTGACGCCGAGGAGCAAAAGTAGGCTACGACGTCTGCTGTGAAATAATTCACTTTCTCCCTAACCCTGGTCAAAGAAGAAAAAACTTCAAAAACAGGTTTCGTCTCCTCCAGTGTCCTCAGTTAGTAATGATAAGTGTATCCTAACTTTTCACTAAAGAGTAGCACGGCTGTAGGGCTGCTCTGCCGCCATCAGCTGATGCACTGGGAACTCACCTGTGTGTGTGTGTGTGTGTGTGTGTGCGTGTGTCTGTCTGTCTGTCTGTTATGGAAAAGTCCCAAATTTGATTATTCAGTACTGTACATTTAAGTAGTTAATGTGTTAATAATAAAAGAATGCTTTTTTTTGTTGTTGTTTATATTTAACAGTCAAGTGTGGATTTGTAATATTGGATTTTCTTTCTATGATCTTTTAAAACGCACATCCACACACAGTACACACAGACATCCACAGTGAGGACAGATGTGTTGGAGATGCGCCGTCCTCCACCACAATCATTTCATAGAGATGAAAGCTGTTGCCAGGGGCCAAACATACCAGGACTGCAAGCTTAGCAGGGAGATGATTATCTAACAGGGTGTAATTACTCTTGTAAAGAGCAGGCCAAAGCCTGGTAGTCTAACCTGGAGACAACTTTCAACATCTTTGTGTGGCAGGGAGAGTTTTTGCTTTACCCAAGAAACCGGAACGCAACTGACAGCAGGTTCTTCTGAGTTTAATTCTAATTTATCTGAGAACTTTTAAATACAAAGTGCCACTGTATCTTCCTTACATGTTGGGTAGTGATATGTTACAAAGGGAGGAGTACTTATGGATGATATTAACACCTGAACAATGCAGAGATGCCTCCTAAAATAACTAGCATGCTCTCCTTCATGCTGCTCCCTTTGTGTCCCCTCTATGTGGCCTCACTGACCTGTCTGTTCATGCAGAAATCAGCAACTCACACCCACTCGGACATGGACGTTGCCTAAACAAATGGGACTCTTATAGCCAGCAGTGGGAATTAAGCTGTTACGCAACCGGTGCCATTTGGTTAATCCGCTCATACTACAGCATAACGACATATTTTGTGTCGCTTGATCGAAAAGAAACACACACAACTGTTTATTTTAACATTTAATAAACAATCTCAGTTCAAGACCAACAATTAATGATAATAAAAAAGAATGCAAAACAATGTTTGTCTTCTACACATCTTTCTACACATTTCACACGTTGTAAAAATAATTAAATTAGAATGAAATGATTCGTAAGAAAGCGGAATAAGCTGATAAAATGGGTCCAAAACATGAATGTCTTTACATAAACAAGCCCTACTGTTGTTGGTCCATCATTTGATTGACAGATCCAAAAAAATGGGAAAGCTTTAAATGTTCTACTCTTGGAAAGTGTTATCTCTTCTAGGATAGTTGGAAATGCCAAAATATACTGCATATTGCACAGGCCCTGCGTCGTTGAAGTTTGTGCTCAAGTGGCTAAAGAGCAGCTTGCTATAGCGAGATGCGGTGAGTGTGCTGGTGAGGATGTTTGTCATCTCTGCACACTGCTAAAACAAAAAGATAGGGTTGTCAACAGGTGTGGGACTGCAAAGGAAGGACAGTAAAAGTTGAAAACTGGCAATTTAGCTTGGACCACTGGAGTAGGTGAAGGGGACTATTATCAGGGGAACCTGAACAAAAATTTAGATTCTTTAAGGGAGCAAATGACTAAGAGCAAATCTATGCATATTTAGTTTATATCTAAAGGTACTAAAATTAAAATCATTGATCCTTCATAGAAGACTCTCCGTGAACAATGTCAAACAATGTTATTAACAAAAACATTAAAAAGGTCATTAGTCAGAAAGTGCTACAAGTGTTACAGTCCCAGCAACCAACAGAATCTTTATCCACAGAAACAGGTAGGAGTTACAGAACAGAGGATTCTGCTCCGGATCCATTTCTCTGCAAGGGTTTAAGGATGGAGCGACCGGATTAGGATGGAGCACTGTTAGATTAGTGACGGATGAGTTTCTACTAATCATCGCAGCCCAGCAGCTCCATGCGTAGAGTGATGCGCTCGTGCCACTCCCAGGGGACGACTCGGACGTACCGAGCGTAGAACGGAGGCTCGAAAAGATTCTTCTTGTGGGTGTTGTTGTCAATGTTGCCGTTGAAAAGCTGCAAATAAATGTTGATGTTTAAAGTAAAAAAATAGTTATTAATTGTGCAAAGGTTATTCCATATAAAGCATGTTCAAATTCACTGAGAGCAAGAATTCTGTTACAAGAAGAAACAGGCAACAAGCAGGGAGATGTACACGTGGTCAAAACCAAATGTCTTACTGACCAGTTGTCATGGGGGGGGGGGGGGGGGGG
>NC_048407.1:11699924-11779735 GCF_013103735.1 Etheostoma cragini | reverse complement strand
TGTTCTTTCTCAACCTGAGCTGTGCTGCCCTCTGACAGCCTACTGACCCAGAGCCTAACAGTCCCACCCAGACGTTCAGAGCTTTCAGACAAAGCCCCTGTGGCAGCGTCATTATGTCATGAGCCTACTAGAGCTCTGTGCTCAGTAAAAACATCAAAGCTCGCTTTACAGTTTTATTGGATCATCTGGGTCTAGCCATTGTGGGTAAAACTGCCCTAGTTCTCTCAGAGAAGGAGGCTAATGTTCCATCCCTCCATCAAGAGACATCCCATTCATCTCATCATAAAGGGAAAGAGAGAACAGAAAGGGAAGCTGATATTTTGGACTTCTGTTTACAAATTGTATTTCTTTTTAAAAACTAGTAAAAAACACTTCAGAAAAGAGGTTTTCATTTATATAACACTACAAGCCTTTTTTTAAAGGTTCTGCATTAAAATCAGACTCATGTATAAAGACATACACAGATACAGTATTCAACTCTATTAGAGAAATACATTTTAGGGATTCCCACGTGTCTGACCTTATCATTGCTGGTGTTATCCTCCTTCACCATACTCCATGACTCTCCATCGTTACTGTAAGCAACTTTAAACAGTGACACAAACTGCACCACCCCAAAGTCCTTGGCCCCCTGAGTGATGATGCCTGTGAGACGCTTGGTCTTCTCTAAGTCGACCTGGTGATGGAACAAAGAAAACAGTTATACTCTGCAACATGTGCTGTTTTTTTTTTCTTCTTTTCTTTTTTTAACCAATGAAGACATTTTACCACTTAGGTTTCGCCCTCACCTGGATCCACTCTGAGCGGTTATTGTGAGCAGGGGACCAGGCGTTTGTCTTTCCCTGCTTATCCAGTCGGGCCAACTGAGGGTGCCACGTGAACGTATCAATACCCCATGTGCGGAAAGAGCTGGAGGCTAAAAGCTGCCCGTCTGAGATGAGGCGAGACTTCATTCCCAGAGGCTCTGAGCAACCTGCCGTGTTTGAGTAAACTGTGAATCAAAAGCAGACGGAGAGACGGAGCGAGAGGAAAACCAAAGCGACAGAAAGAAAAAAAGAGGAAAGAAAAAAAAGAATACACCCAAAGAAATTAACTTCACCTTTGCTCCATTTGAAGATAAATTAAAATATTCTGAAGAATGGAAACAATTCCATTTACTTTTACACCCACAAATGACCAAGAGGAAGGAAAAGAAAGAGGCGCACAGAAGAATGCATGCAACAAAGTCTATAAAGCTACGTATGCAGTGTGTAGACATTCATCATGCTTCTCTGTAAATGTTTTAGCTGTTTTGTTTAAATAAGGCAAAGCACAAAATGATGTAGATGGTTTCTGTCTCTGGGCTTGGTTGCTGCTTTTTGTTGTTGCACAGTGAGGTCTACCCACATAATACTGTTATACTATACATTTTCTATCTAACCACTAATGGATGGAGGCCCTGTTATGTAGTTGAATTAAACTCTTTGGCTGTCATTATACTTGTCAGTATAACCACAGCAAGAAGAAATCACCACCAAGATACAGAAGGAAAGTTAAACAAATGAGACTCTTTACTTTTCCCTGCTTCAGGGAACTATACATGTCTTTTTTTATCCTTTGTTCAAAATGCAAATGACTTGAACTTACTGTAGGTCATCTGTCCATTTTCATTGACATCAAATTTGTTTTTTCTATCCACCATGCCATGTTTGCTGTGCACGTTATAATTGTAACCGGATGTTTTGTGTGTGTTTACCATTGAGTTCACAGCCCACCAGTTCCATGCGCAGTGTGCAGGCCCTGCGGCAAACCACAGGGATGATGCGGATGTACTGGGCCACGATAGGAGGGTCAAAAAGGTTGGTCTTTGTGCTGTCGTTATCTGTGTTGCCCACGAAAACCTACAGCACACAGACACAGGACATAAGGCAAGTAAGCTAAAGAAAGAGAAGCTTTCTGCTGGAAAACATTGTAACCTGTATTTATAACAAGTAAAGTCCTCTGACCTTGTCCCTCCGTTGGCCATCCACTCTGTAAGTGGTATAAGCGCTTCCATCAAAGCTGCTCGCCACCTTGAAGGCCTTGATGTACTCAGACGTGCCCATGCGACTCGCACCCTGAGTGATGATGCCAGTCAGACGCATCTTCTTCTGCATATTAACCTGTTGTCAACAAGTGTTAGTCAGCTTCGCAGCTCTCATTCATCAGCCTCATGATTTCAAAGTGATCACTTCTCTCACCTCGATCCATGGGTTCTTATCATGGGCGGCGGAAGTCCAGGCATTGACGATGCCTTGGTTGTTGAGTCGAGCCAAGTCCGGGCCCCAGTGCTGAAGACCCAGAATGCCGTGGTGCACAGAGGAAGCTGAAATCTGGGACTCCACAATTGCTCCTCCCTCCATACCCAGGAGAGAAATGCAACCTGGGACATATATGATCAAGGGGGAAAGAGAGTACTTACATTTACTACAGTTTAAATCACATTAATTGTGTTAATTAACATTAAGTGCAACTTTGTTTGTTAAGTGTCCACTGAAAGTGGTGCTGAAAAATTATGTTGCAATTTCCAGGCTTTCCACAAAAAAAGAAAGACGATATTTTTAATAAATTATAATTATAATATATATATACTAATGTACTAATATATATATAATTATTTGTCCAGGATAGTATGTCACTCTTATTACAATGGTAATTATTACATTTAACACACATTCATTTGGCCAATTCCATAAACACAAGTCCTTGATTTCCTTTCACGTGTTTTTGAAAAGAGATTTTTAGGAAAAGCAAGGGACATTAGGCTACATAAATCTGAGAAAAGTGAAATTAAATGACATGGTAGTTGGTGAACGTACGCAGCTGGCACTGCTTTCCAACATTCGGTGAAGGGCACTGACAGGTGTAGTCTCCATCGAGATCTCGACATATCCCTCCATTCTTACAGGGCTGGTTGGCACAGTCGTTCACGTCTGAAAAAAAGACAACAACTTGTTGTTTTCAACAATTCTTTTTAATTCCTTAAACTAACTTTAGTCAGCAATCACAAAAAAGATGATTGTGGTCCACACCTGCTCACAAACAGTAGAGGGAGGTTGAGGCAGGTGGAGGGCTACAATAGCCTCACTGTGTCTCCAACATACAGATGATACAATTATGTTGTCTGAAACTGAACCCGATGAAAGAAATGCCCCTGAGGGCAACACTGAGAACACACTCTTGGTAACCAGTTTAACAGGCACGGCAGGTTAGGGGTCAAAGGTCACAGCTGATATTTCTATTTTGTGCCATGGCACGATGAATGTGACCAGACATAGGAGACTTTAGTAGGAAATGTGCATGGTGTGTCACCATCAGTTAGCCCACAACCTATCTGTGTATAAAATAATAATAACAGCTCCGATATCCCCACATGGAAAAAGTACAAACTGGGCTTTTTGGAATAGAGTTTGTATATCAGCTGATAGTGAAATTAGTCAATAAATTTCATATTTGAGGTTTTCCAGTATTTTGTCTACTTTAGATTCTGTTAAACAGATAAAAGCTTCACTTTCCTCCACAGTAGCCAATGGCAACAAAGCAAGTCTGGGGTCATTTCTTGAACATGCTCGCACTGCCAGACCTATCTTCACAGAGCTGTCAGCACTGGATTCTTCAAACCAATCACGGCACTAAGTCCCGGATGGTGCCCTTGCAAAACAGAGAGCGGAGATAGCAAAAACATACAGAGACATCTGGCGCATCAGGCTTTATCCCAGTAATCCGTTGAGCCAGACTACTTCCCAGTATCCCCCTTTAAACACTGCACATGTAATGCTCACCAATCGCCACAGGGTGGAATGCTTGCACAGCCTGACTACATGGTTTATCTAGAGCAGTACACACAGCACATTTCACTCCCAAATAGTTTCACAGAGGGATGCTCTGTGAAAGAAGAAATAAGAAGTCTCTGGGGGACAACAAGTGACTGCAGACAACCAGCTGATGACGAGAGAGAGGAGGACATGTATTAAGATCCCTTGGTAATGATGGTCTTTATATACAAACATTATGATCTGGTCAAAAACAGTTGCTCTTGCAGGGAATTATTGGTTTTGACTGCATCTTAATATATTTTGTACGACGTTTCCATGACATATGCAGTGAGACAGTCAGAACAGGGGTTCTGTGTGCAGCTCCACACCCTAATGCTTGCTCCAAGTGGATTCACTTAAAACCCATGGCTAAACACAGTAAAACATGCTCCTGTGGCTCATGAGTATGAACCTTCGAGATCCCCCCTAACTTCGGCCCATCATTTTCCCGTGTCAACTCAGGCAGAGCCCTGCTTCAATCTCTTATCATGAGGTAAATACACCAACTGTGGAACATCAGTTAGCTTAATCCTGTTCTGAATGTCACCAATGCACTTAATTTATCCGCTGCTGAAAGTCTGAGTATTTAACTTAAACCCACTGTGTTTTTAACCTATAGCCTTTTTGTTTTCATTCTGGCACATTTGTACCATGAAGATTCCTGCTGATTTGGACATAGCAGTTCCTTTTTATATTTCACAGGCAACAATAACCTGGATTACTTTTGATACAGAAGATAATACATGACTCTAATGATTAGGAACCCAGATCTAATTAAGAAAAACACTTGCTACACACTACAAAATAAGATTCCACTATACCATAATAAATAAAATGTAACTTTTGTCCATCCTTGCTTCAAGTCTCCTACTAACCCCAATGAACTGAGCAGATGACATGTTGACGTGATGCCACATGGGTCAGTTTAATTCTTGTTCCCGTTAACACTAAGAGGATTGGTCGCAACAAATGCCTGTATGGCTGTGACAACACTGGCACAACATGGCTAATAACACTAAAAATAGGTGATCCTACCAAGAGGGTCGTGAAATAGCCTTTCATATTTGATCTGGGATTATTCTTCACATGTTTTGGTAAGACTGTTGACATGACATTCATGCCCAGTATGTTATTTGTCCGTTGTTTCTAATGTTACATGCAAATGAAATGCAACTATTGCCATCTGACAAAGTAACTCTGACTTGTTAACGTCTGAAATACTATTTTACTACTAAACATACTGTATCATTAGTTAAACTATAAATTCATGTCTGTGCATTTACTGTTTATAATATATGGGACAGATTCCATCCCATTTTAACACCAGTCCAGCCTGTGACTTCTGACTGAACCAATTTAGAAAATGTTTGGGAGTAGACGACCTGACGGCAGAAAGACTACAATTGGTGGTCAGGCTGTGGGCTTTGGGAGGGAGAGCAGTTCATTTAAAAAACATGCCTCTTCAGTAATAGCATGAATTGAAGTCCTGAGAGTTACTTTAATTCAGACTTTAATTCTCTTCTCTATCTCTATTCATCTTTATCATCCCATGAGTTTTGCTTCCAGCAGTCATTCACACAAAGCCTATAGTTGTTTCAAACACTTCTTTTACTCCAGAGGATTTTGATAATCACATTCACGCTTGAAGAAAAATAATCCTTCTTTTTCTCGTTCTTTCAAGTCATTCTTCCACTGAGGAAACCCAAACGTCGGCAATAATTCAAAGTCATTATATTAAGAGGATATGATGGAATTCAGTGGTTTCAAATTCTTCATCTAATTTGGTCAAGCTTAAGCACACAGAGATGCAGTGTTAAATCGGCGTGGAAGGGGTCTGCATGCTAAGAGACTTGGAGTGGTCTTTTTACTAATTAGCCAAAGAGAATGACCGCAGTACCCGCTGAATGAAGCCCTTTCATGGAACTGCTGAGCTGACTACACTTTTATTCGCCGATGCTGTGACAAGATGGAAAAACCTCATGTGTTTACACTTGTAGAGAAATCTGTTGAAAGTGCAGGCTACCCTGCCATTTGTATTACACTGCATGCTGGACAAAATGTAGCCTGATTTTCTCGTTTTTTTATTTGCTTACCTTTTTCTTGACTTAGAATCAATCCAT
The DNA here is from genome assembly GCF_013103735.1 of Etheostoma cragini. Taxonomy (NCBI): domain Eukaryota; kingdom Metazoa; phylum Chordata; class Actinopteri; order Perciformes; family Percidae; genus Etheostoma; species Etheostoma cragini. The sequence continues at coordinate 11,773,782 of NC_048407.1, read as the reverse complement.
TACATTTTTTTTGTATCTAGATGCTCTGCTTTTTATCGAGGCCATACAGTCATCTTTAAATGACAAACCTTCCCGTCGTTGGTTAAATAAAAGACATATTCATTGACTAAATAGCAAGATATATCTCCTGAGAAACTGCCAAGACAGCATACGTGTTACATGTGCTCTCAACTGACAGTAAAATTAAACATATTTATGTTAGGTAGATGTGTTCACAAGGCAAGAGAAGCAGCTCAGACTGATGAATCACATCCAGAAGTAGCTTACTGATCTGGCAATGCACTCCCTGGAAGCCTGGCTGGCACTTGCAGATGTACTCGTTGAAAACATCTCCTCTTCTGGTTGGAGTGATGATCTCACACTCCCCATCGTTCTTACAGGGGTTAGGACTGCAGGGTCCTGAGACAAGGAAGAAGTAAAGAGATTAGTTTAAAGTGTGTGATTAACCATGCTTTTCCTCCAAAAGGTTCCACTTTACCGTACCTATCTCTGTCAGGTTGCAGGTGTCTCCACCAAAGCCATCCACACAGATGCAGATGAATGGATCCTCTCCTATCCCTGTCACACATGTTCCTCCATTATGGCAAACATTCACCTCACAGTAGTCACCTGAGTAAATGGCAAAAAAAAGGGAGTGGAAGTTATAAAATCACATCAATGACTATTACAAATCCATGCAACAAGACTTTAACACAGCTTCTACCAATGCAATTCACATTTGACCCATACAATAAGTATCATGTGGTCCATTTGTGTGCACAATGGTGGTGTTTTAACTTGTTACTATTGATACTAAAGACACCTATTTCTCCACTGCCAGATGCTAATATAAACTAGACAGTGAAGTGCAGCTTCAACACCTCCGAAGGGTTAAGCCACAGCTGAAAAAAACAAGCTGCTACTCATTCTCTGGAGGTTGTCAAAAGTAATTCTGGTAAAATGAATTAATTCACTATGTTATTTTAAGAAGATTGAGGTGAAACAAAGGGGTTTCTTATAGGCTGACGTAACTGTCTTTCAGAGGCTATAGCGGGCTTGGTATCACATGAAAGCAGAATGCAACATCTGGGTCTGCCCCTGTGCACAATGATGTGCAAAATTTGGTTGAGTGCCCCTTTTGAGCCACAGTTGGTAACTTTCATAAAACATAACTTGTTGTATTTGCAGAAACTGTTACTATATACTGACAGCACTATATAAATTTGATAATCTGTAGGGGAAAAAAATCCCATTCCTCTGCCTCCTCCTTGTGCTCCTAATAAGGAAAACAGCCAATCAGAGCTGAGCAATGCTTGGTTTTGGCTTAACTTGGTCACAAACTTTTTCTATTTTACGGCTAAACAGTGCACTAAAATATGATGTGAAAACATTTGAGGAAATAAATAGACAATATAGAAACATAATCTTGAGCCTGATCAGAGTTGTCTAGTTTTACAGTTCCCGAGCAGTCATTAACACACTGGAAGTTAGGGGTACTTTTTCAGATTATCTGTTTCATGTGCTACTGTCAGGATATACTGAGAGTTTGAGAAAATATAATATAACTAAAAGTTTTTTTTATTAAGATACCTACTCAACCTTCCATATCAAAGTGATAATGGTAAAATAACATGACGAGTTGTCTCTGTTTTTATTGTCTGGCCTGACCATCTGTAACAACAGTGGTGCTGCAGCTTTGACTGTGATGCCCAAAGTGCTGAGTCACAAAGTGCTGGATTAGGAAAATAATGGTATAGATCTGTAGTGGGAGTGGCAGCACACAGATTTATGAGTCACACTGGACTGGAGCAGTCAAAATTACAAAGACGTAACTTAAAATCTTTGTGTTTTTTATTTTTTGAGTCACTAGATGCCACGTCAGAGTCAACATTCAAGCTCTGAGCAACACCAAGTGGAACTACTGGCCTTTTGTAATTTTCTTTGGCATCTGTGAGTGAAAAAAAACTTGCCTCAATAATGTCACATAGAAATATCATATGGAGGATATTGGTGGACATGATTTTGTCACTGCTCAAACTGTTTCATACTAGAACACATCTGACAGACGTCAAACCTCTTAGAACTAGGCAGATGGACTTTGGTACGGAAGGGACATGTTTCAGCCTCAAAACAAACCTGACTATTTTCACAGAAAACATAATTGACCAGAGTGAACAATTCATGCAACAAAAAAGCTGAGTTATAAATAAGATGTTTGTGGTAAATAAACATGGTTACAATGGAGTTTAATGTGTAAACAGAATCTTAAAGGTGCTCTAAGCGATGTTGGGTGACGTTACTTCTTGTTGAAATTCAAAGTATTTTCGAACAAAACGAGGCTAGCTTGCCCCTCCCTCCTCCTCATCCCGTCCCCTCCCCTTCTCTTCTGTGCACTAACCCCCCATCCCCGCCCCCAAATCCTTCTTGTTGATTATTGGCTGGAACGCTGTTGGTGTAGCTTCGTGGTGCAGGTGGGCACAGTTTGTTTTTGTTGCCGTTTGTAGACCCTGGGCTGTCTACAGAGGCTGTGTTTTTTTACAGTGTGTTCTGGAGACAGACAACTCACAGATAGTGAGGAGATGTTTTTTTTTACAGTGTGTTCTTTAGGGCAGACAGCTCGCAGATGGTGAGGAGATGTTTTTTTACAGTGTTTTCTTTGGGACAGACAACTCGCAGATAGCGAGGAGATGTTTTTTTACAGTGTGTTCTTTAGGGCAGACAGCTCGCAGATGGTGAGGAGATGTTTTTTTACAGTTTTCTCTTTGGGACAGACAACTCGCAGATAGTGAGGAGATGTTTTTTACAGTGTGTTCTGGGGATGGGCAGCTCACAGATAGCGAGGAGATGTTTTTTTACAGTGTGTTCTTTAGGGCAGACAGCTTGCAGATAGCGAGGAGATGTTTTTTTACAGTGTGTTCATTAGGGCAGACAGCTCGCAGATAGTGAGGAGATGTTTTTTACAGTGTGTTCTGGGGACGGGCAGCTCGCAGATAGCGAGGAGATGTTTTTTTACAGTGTGTTCTTTAGGGCAGACAGCTCGCAGATAGTGAGGAGATGTTTTTTTACAGTGTTTTCCTTGGGACAGACAACTCGCAGATAGTGAGGAGAAGTTTTTTTACAGTGTGTTCTTTGGGACAGACAGCTCAAAGATAGTGAGGAGATGTTTGCTGTATGTGACAACAAATGTTCTAGCCTAAAACATGTGTGACATTGCTTAGAGCACCTTTAAAAAAGTGCCCAATCAATAAATATTGGAATGCCTTTGTCAGCTCTATATTGGAGGAATGTTGTCTTTATGAGGATGACAACAAACCGTGAGAACAGTTGGTGTTTCCTATTGCATACAGTGACTACTGAAAACAATATTTGGTAACCTATTTACTTGAATTGAAGTGCTGCCAACACTGACAACAGAACGTGTCAACAGCACGTGCGGTATTAAGAGCTTGCAGGATTAGCCAGGTGGTAAAGATGCATGCAGCTCTTTCAGGAACGAGCAGTTATACAATGTTACAGTGCAGCAGCTCACATGTGGCTCAGGACACCCAGCACACCTGACTGACAGGTGGGAAACGAGCAAAGCAAAATAAGCCCTGAATGTACACAAACATCATGGCAGCAGAGGTACGGCAGCCACATACAGTAAAGACAGTAAAAAACATAAAGTTGACATTTTAGGTGATTCTGGTTGCTGCCTAATCGACAAGTTAAACTAAAGTTAGGCGAGTGCAGCTGGTTAATATTGGCTCCGCATATAGAGATGGAGCACATATAAGAGCATTTGAATGGTATTAATTGCCTCTCCTGCTGCACCACTTCTTAGTGTGATATGAAAGGTGCCTAAAGGGGAAATGCTACATTATTTGAGCACAAATCTATTGGTTGCATTGGTGATGTACATAATTCCATTTCACTACTGCAAGAAACATCTATTTTACAAACATGCTTCTTAAAATATAACCTTTGTGTGAAATAAAACTTTGGAATAAGCCTCACATGTAATGACAGAGTAGTGTCATATTTATTTTACACCACAAAAAATAATAAGATGGCATGTTGTGATGGGACTTACACATCAATGTATTGAGTGCAACGAAACTGAAGTCATATGTAGTTTGTAGATGGGAAATTATCATAGGCTAAATAGGAAAATATTGTAAATATTTTGTTAAAACAGCTGTCACATATAATACATTTGGCATACATAGCAGCTCCAGTAGTTTAAGAGACAGGACTAACCAGCTGCACATCTCCCTTTTTGTCATTCATTAAAGGTCCCAGTTTCCCATCACCACAGACCTTGACACACACTACAGAAAACAAAACTGGATCTTAAAAGGCAGTAAAAGTCAAAGGTTCTATGAACTGAAGTTACTAACTATCGTTATGGGAAACAGAAAACATGTAATGGAAAATAAGACTAGGTAGCTTAGAGCTGTGCCAAAGTCCTCTGGTGGATTATATGGAAAAAATAAAGTAAGTCTGGTGTTAGTGGAAACCTATGAGACAAGTCAACAACATGAACAGACAACAGGAGTTCTGTATGAAAGCGAAAAGTTACCAAAAAGGACTTACCTCTGACTGAACACAGGCAAAGTAGAAGAGTCAACGTTGTTAAAGTCGCTGTTATTACATTTCCGGGACGTTTCATATTTGTTTACCCTTACTTTGTTTGTTCCGCAGGATTTTTTTCGTGGCGTTAAACGTCTGCCTAATGATGCCTTAAAGTGCTGTCGGAAAAAAAACCTAACCCTGGAAACCGTCTATTAAGGAAGGACGAAGTGATGAATGAGGGACTTGGGATTTTTCGATAAAGACTTGTGACGTTATATGGGCGGGGACCTCGGAGCCGCCAGTAAACACAGACAGTGACGTTTCCTAACATAGTAATTCGCGGTAGACTAAATATAGGCCACAGGACTATAGCCTACAAGTAGGTTGAATAAGACATAGCCTATAAAAAAGAAAGGAATTGAATTTGCAGCGTTTGTTTCTAGTTGTAGCAGCCAATCATCAAACAAGCCAGACAACTCTAAATGATTCAAAGAGCAAAAATGAAGAATTGCCCAAAGGTTGAACAATAGCCTGTGTGTATTACAGGCTTCATGAACCTAATTATAATCTCTTTAACATAAATAAGCTCTGGTACCTGGATATCTAAAATGAAAGGGACTGACGCGCTTATGATGTCGCCATTTTTCTTTTACCTGTTACTATTTTCCTGAAATTATATATTTCACTGTAATTTACAAATCAATTTTGCCTCAGTCACTGGCTATGTTGAAAAAGTTTACAAAACAGTTGTTTCTAACAGTATAATTGTATTTATTATGATTAATATTATACAGAATTTTCAGAATACAAAAATATCCTTTTTTTAAATGGAGGCCTACTTTGTCACACAAGGCTTAAAATTGAACATTACATTGGATTGTTAAAGTACAAATAATAATAACAATACCTTTCAGGTGATTGCATTTCTGGCCTTGAATCTTACAGTGTTATGCCTTGTAGCTTTATCTTTGCATCAACAATATCCAAGCATTAACTTAAAAACAGCAACTATAACAATCCAAACTATCAGAAAAATGCTAGTGCTGATGGCCATGAAACAGTGCTATTACCCACAATGAATTACAAGAATACACATATCAGTAACAGGGGACTCTCTGTAGAGTTTTGTAGCCCCTCTTCATACAGCATCCAGCTTGTGCAAAATGAACCTTGTCTCAGCCTCTTCTTGTGAGATGTGGAGATGGCACACGTCCATACAGTTTGAGAGGACATCTTGCCTTGAAGTGACAATGACATTTCTTTCACCCTCAAAGTGTTGAAGAGCTATCCTGGCAAAGTAGACAGTCAGCTCATCTTTGGTGCTGGTACTAGCAGTTGGTTGCTCGCCACCTTGCCTTCTCTCCCGTGCGGCCATCTTCAGTGAAGATGGGTGATCACAGCAATCAAACACTACATGGATCTCACTGTGCTCTTTGTTTGTTTCTGTCCAGTACGTCTATGAAGTGTTCATCCAATTGAGCACACATTGTGATCCATGGTGGTTTTCCCATTTCCTTTCCTACTGCCATTCCATCTATAATAATTACCTTCTTGGTTCTTGTTTACCTTCTACATTCTATAACTGTAAGTTATCAACAGCCAACTGTCACTGCTGGTGTCACTGCTGCCACTGTTTGTCTATCTGACCCTTACACCGTGTCTGTTCTTTACACATACATAGGCTATGGAAGGCCTTGCAGATTTCAGCTGTTGCTGGTTATGTAGAAGTCTGTTAAACTTGATTTAACAAAGATCTCAGCACGTTGTGCTCTGAATGGGTGTAGATACAAACTGGCAGAGCAGGCTAGGCCTACACCCAAGCACACTAATAGGCATGAATTGATAGTATTGATGTTGAAGTATTATTTTTTAAGAGAACAATTTTGAGCATTTTAGGCACAATTTCTTGCTATAGATCATCAGCCTAAAATTAAATGTTTTATAATGGTGTATTGTTTATGTTGTATAGTTTATTTTGAACACTGCCTTATAGAATATCCTTGCTTTTTGTCGCCAAGCCCTATGTTATAATACCAGAAATGTGAGGTTTATGTACAGAACCCCAAATTTGACCTTCTGCTGCATTCTATTCAAATACAGTTTATCACAACTATTAATATATTATTATTATTATTATTATTATTATACTACGTTTATACTTTAGAAATTGCATTATTGTTCTGTTTTGGCAAAATTTAAAAACTTTAAATTGTAATGTTTTATAGAACACTGTGGTTTGATAGCTTCATAACAATATGTTAAACTGTCGCCATCAGGTGGATAGTATACTGTAATTGCAACAAGAACCATGCGTAATTAAGTTAAACGTGTCCAGTAGAAGAAGTAGGACTCTACCACTGGACACGTTTAACTTAATTGGTCACTGAAAAAGTATCTGGCGAGCCAATACATCGTAACTTGCCTGCATGTCAGTTCACGTTCCTGTCACTTCAGGAAAGGATTTAGTTAAAAATGCGTGAGACCTTAGGAAAAATCTCTAGAGCACTGTCAGCAAAAGGTAAATATATAGCATAATAAAAATTACAGTCTATGACCAAAACATACAGCATAATAACAAAAGAAAAGTGATGTGAAAAAAAGTTATTGTAATGTTTCACAGATAAGGGGCGTGGAAAACGAGCTCATGGCCACTTTTAACCAATGACAGAGCCTGTATGCAAATTTCAAGACTCATCCAGGAAATGGAATCCATATTCAGTGCTTCTGTTGCTGCGTTGAGGTTGAGCTAGTGTGGCTAGCTATCAGAGGGCGTAGCGTTACTACACACCGAGCAGCTATGGTTTATCAGAGGCACACAACCAACAAAAGACAGGCCAAGAATATAAATAAAACCATTCGCGTTTGAGCAGCAAGGAGCACATTATTTTCTTGTTAACCGAGGTAAGTAAGCTAAATATGCTGCTGTGTGCGTGTTGTGGAGGTTAAATGGCTTGTAAACGGTCGGTGTGTCGCTGCTTAAATGATGCTGCTACATTAACGATACTTGAGGGCAGAAATATGAACTATAAAAAACTCATACTCTGCTTAATAACATAACTCTTTCTTGATACGTAACACTAGGATTAAAAAGAAACCGGTCTAACGGTGGTGCTTTTCGTCTAGCTATATTGCTTTTAATGTGAATTTTACGTTACTGCGCTAGCTTAATGTTCAGGATGCCCAGCAGCAAACTCGTCCAAAAGGCGACAGGATTTTCGTTCTCCAGTCCAAATGCGGCGGGGATTGTTGGCCTTCACTCAGACAGACAAACACACACAAACATGATAACTTCCTTTTTTTACGTCCAGGAATTCGGCTATTTATAACCATTCTCTCTTTATTTTAGCTAACTAACGGTAAAACGTCAGTTTGTGTCCGTGTGTCTGTAAAGTCCTCTCTGGCTTGTTGTCAGTCATGACAAAGACGGAATTGCTAATGTTAGCAGCTGCTGTGATGCCAATTTGAATGTTTATTTAGTGACACAGTGGGGCTTATACAGTAATACACGCACTTCTCTTGGCATGAGCTGGACGTAACTTCCAGATATTTCTGGTACTCAAAGGATTTGTTTACAGTGGATGAGATTAGCTAGCTGTGGATTTAATTAAACTAATTCTACGCAGCTGGTGATCATTTTGACATCGCTTATTGGAAGCTGATTTGTGTTTACAGGTGGTGTTAAGCGATGCACGATCTGAGAAAAATATGTGATAACGTTGTTGAATATCGCGATAACTATTATTTGTGTTAAATACATATGAAAGTGTACTCAGTTCTGCTGCTTTCAGTATTCTGCTAAAATACAACAAAATTGATTGTTGAGCAAAATCGGTTCCAACATAATTAAATTGAACATGAATGGCACCACTAAAAAATGACAAAGTGCAGTTTTATACTGATAACTCGCCCTCTTTGGCAACACACCACTTCATGACCAAAGCAAACATGTTTCTGATATGAATTACGGAGTGTTAACAGCACATGTATTTTTATTTACGGGTTTGGTAGAATAACAGCTTACACCTAATTGCTTTATAGTAATAAGAACACGTGGGAAGATAAATATACTAGCCCCTAATGGTCTCATTGTTTTAATAGTGTTTTTACTTGGTAAAAGGCTAATGATCAATCCAGTAACAATATCCATTAATTAACTAATCATTTTAGCACTAAATTAAATTACTCGGCTGACATCTGTTTTCTGGTGCATCTTATGTAGAGTCTGTTTGTGGCAAGACACTGGTATAAGAAGACACTGAACATTCTTTTGAAATTTGTTATTTGAGGGTAACTTAAACATAATATTTGAGTATTAAATACATTTTCGGCTTTTACATTACATTCATTTAGCTGTGCCAATAGTGACAACACAGCACACTTTCTTTTTATGGCAATTTTATGTGACTACTTGATCATAACAATGTTACCACTGTCATCTATGATTGACCATCCTGTACCCCAACTTTTTCTTATTGGCAGTGACAGGAGACCTTTCTATACTTTTTACAGTCCCAGTTTAGCTTTAATTTAGATGACTTTGTGTAATGCTTTGAAAATATGTCTTTATTTCATTTTTAAGTACAAGTGTTAAGGATACTGCTGTATCATTGTAACAATTTATTTAAAGTAATATCAGCACCTCTATTTTCTATGTAGCGAGACTTCCTGTCGGCACATTGTAAGCTGTGATGTGATTAATGTGAGTGTATTAAATAAGTGACCATGCTTTATTATCTTACTGAGTTGCTCTTACTCTCTATTCCCACAGATCTGTCGCTGCAGGGCCTTGGGCACCAAGAGGAATATTTAGGTCAGTCAGACATCAAAAGAAATGTCTCTTTTTCATGTCTGTGCTTTATCCAACCTCTGATTTAATCACAATTAACCACAAACCCCCGAAAATAATTCTTTTGTACAAGTTATATGTGCTTTTTATTAATTCATATTTAAATAATTAAAAGTGGTACAACTTAACAAAAAAAAGAAGCCTTCCTTAATTTATGGTTTATATGATCATTTCTTTACTGTTAAACAATATTTGTTTTGTGTTTTTTATAAGGGAAAGCACTGAAACAAGTGTGGGCCACTGTTTTTGTTTTTCAGAATAATCATGAACCCCCAGGAGCCAGACGTGAGCACCATCTCTCCAGAGCTGCCAGCAATGTTTGACGGCATGAAGCTGGCGGCGGTGGCCACGGTACTCTACATCCTCGTCCGCTGCTTGAACCTCAAGAGCCCCACTGCTCCCCCGGACCTCACCTACCAGGACACACCCCTCAACCGCTTCCTTCTCAAGTCCTGTCCTCAGCTGACCAAAGAGTAAGTTGCATTCTCAGTTCTGTGTCTGTCACTCTAAGTGTTTCAAATGACACTGCTTTTTCGGCCACCCGGGGCTGTGAGTGAAGGTAGCAGTTTGTCTGGCGGTGGTGCCGTCTGTAGTCAGGGTTGACCGATACCTGGGTGTGTCTGTACCTGAGATGTCTGGCTGTACCATCAGCTCTGGCATGAATTAAACACCAGGATGTATTTTAAGGGGTTTCCCCAAATGTAGATTGGGTTTGTCTCGCTTGCATTACAAATATAGACTCAAACACATTTGCCTACTACGATGCATGTCTCCCACTTATGGCAACTCTGATGTCTACTATAATTTGAATCTTCCATCTGGGTTTATATTAACTGATGCAAACCAGTGGCAGCTGGGCTCTAATGCCCTGTAGGTCATAGGAAACCCTCTACATGCCTTTAAACAAAGTAAGCTTGATTGTTTTTTTCTGAATGAGCTTCACTGTCCATGTCCTTGCATCTGCTGGTGTTGCAATACTTTGTACTCTGTGGTGGCTCTCTTTAAGCCTTCAACACGGGTGTCTGCTTATACAACCGATTGTTACAGAGCACTTTGCCTTTCAGCTGCAGTGTCATTGAATCATAAGGCCACACTGAGGTTTACTTATGTGCCTGGCTTGTTATCATTCCCTTCTGCACAGCCAGATTTTGCTCACAGAAATGTATTCCCCGGTGTTTGTTGAACTTAGATGTTTTAAGTCCTGGAACCCATCAACATCATCGGTGTTGTTGAGAAGTCACGTTTGTAGTCCTGCTGCGTTGCATAACCAAGATCAATTGCACAATGGAAAGCAAAGGAAGGGTGTTGTGAGATTAACAAAGTCAACAGCAATTTTCTTTGGCTGAATTTGGGACAATACATAACAATTTGTTTTTAAATGCGTCTTTGTGTTAGATGGTCACTTTGACTTTCTTTTTATATTTCCAGGCAAAATATAGGCAGCATAGTTAAATAGAGCCTAACAATAGTTAAAGGCAAAATGAAAAATTGCTGTTTTTTTATTTTTCAGGGCAAGCCATTTAGTCTTTATTTATTTTTAATCATAGTGTGTGGTGTTTCCCAGCTTGCTGTTACATGTGACAAGGCCCGTGACTTTGATCTGGACTTAAGATCTTTGCTTCATCAAACCACACTGACACATCTGTTTCCTTTCCCGTTACCTAATAGCTTTGAGGAACACACAGGGGTGTCGTTGTCTGTTACCTAAGGATGGACTCTACTAACCTGGCAGTGTGCTTATCCTCCTATCCACATTAAAACAAGGGGTTATCCTCTTCTTGGAGTCAAAGATTAAGCCTTCAGAGTACCTTCAAGAAAACTGTGGTTAAACTTTAACTTACAGTACATACTGAAAGTGGTTACATCACCTCGTCACCTAATGGAAGTAGTACTGCTTTTTGAGTGACACCGGTCCTAGGTGCACTTATTGCTGGGTGGCACAGTAAGGGAGGAGGCAGCACAAGGTTGGGGCCTTGTGTAACTAATGATGTAATTAAACCCTTTGCCCTCTGCTGCTACTTACTGACTCTGTGTTTGATCTATGTACTGTATACACAATTAGTGTCCATGTTGTGCCTGTACTTGAGTTCAATTATGCTGATCTTGTTTATCTCATTCCCATTGCCTCCAAGGTGGCCCACTCTTCACCTCATTGTCAACAAGTCAACCAAGATTTTGGATATGATGATATATAATATAAGAAAAGGAAGAAAAAGAACAAGTTGGATTTGTACTGTTAAAGGGGTGTGTTTGCAGATGGAGTCTAGTTTGTTTTTAACTAAACCTGTGAACTGTTCCAAAATACTGAATGACTGTCTCCTTAACTAAGCATCCATTTATCACCATTTCATGAACGTCCCATTACATGGAAAGCAAACAAATGGTTGTTTTGGCTGTTATCTTTATAACTCTTATTTTTTCATGATTATAATATTGGATTGACTTGGCTTTCCTTTTCGTAAAGGATTTTCCAACAGAAAAACACAGCACCTAAAAAGGTGTTCAATGATATTATTTTGGTCTCTGTGTGTAAATAAAATGGTGAGTCTTTATAATGCACAACGTAAGGCTCAATATTTCAAAGAAATATTACATCATTCAAAGACTTGACTTCTACAGCTGACTCCTACGGAGGTGTAACTGGAAGTACACACGCTTAGCATAACCTATCCAAACATAGCAACAGACCAATGTTAAACATTGATGTCTATTGGGAGCATGGAGCTGTCTTTCAAAAGCTGCAAGAGACATGTGAGACATGCAATTCATGTGCCAGAATGTTCATGCATGCGTCATAAAACCACCAATGCAAATGTATCTGCTCAGGATAACAATGTGGTAATGTTTTCCAGGTACATTCCTCCCTTACTGTGGGGTAAAAGCGGCCACCTCCAGACCGCGCTGTATGGTAAACTTGGCCGGGTGAACTCACCTCACCCCAGTGGAGTCAGGAAGTACTTACCCATGCAGGATGGGGCCACTGCAACCTTTGACCTCTTTGAGCCACAGGGGGACCATCGAACAGGAGGTGATGCATTTAATCAGGCTCTACTTTTTCTTTACCAACAATTTTGTTTTTGTCGGTTGCTACTATTTGGATAATACTCATTAGACGATGGCTAAATGACTCTTCACTGCCATGCCAAACATGGATATCTTATATATGTATTTCTTAGTTAGGGATTTAGTCATTCATAATATTATTAGTTGTATGCCGTGCCTGCTCAAATTGCCGCGAGCTGCACTGAGCTACATATCACACTGAATTGATAATAAATGTTTTTGACAAGTCAGTTGTAGTCATTTTAAACAAAGTGCACTGTTTGTCGTTACAAAGCTTGCAGGAAAGGTTTTAGGACGGTGGACGACATGTGTGAAATTACTTTAAGTCGCTATTGAGAAAAAGGTTTGAACCTGTGAATATATTTGTATTTCGTAATTTGTTTTTTTTATATTGCAATTCTACTTCTGCTACTTTTGTGTAGTCTGTTCATCTAACACCTATTAAGTGTCTGTCCTGGATCCCTCCTCTGCTGAGCTTTCTGAGAGTTCTCCCGTTTTGTTGTTCCCGATAGTATTTTTGTTTTTACCCTGTTCCAGATCCATTGACAGACCATCGGACTTGAGCTATACCAATAAACATAACTCAAGATATATGAAAAACCAACTCATGAAAAATACTGGCATTGTGTCCATCTTTTGAAGATTTAGGTTTACCAGCTCAGCTTATGAGGATACAAATGACTCAGTCTTAAGTCATTCCTCTTTAAATGGGCGATAACATGTTTGTAATGCAATTGTGTGAGGACAGTTTTAAAGGGGAATTTCTTTCTTAGAGCTGAACCTTGACCCCCACCACCTCAACTATGATCGTGTGGTCCTCCTCTGAAAGATTAAGAGTCACGTGACATTGATTCCCAAGAAAGTAGCGTTACTATTTCCATTCTGCTTGGCTAAAGCTATAAATTACAGGCAAAGCCTTATCCTTTTATTTTGGATCAGCTGCCATGCTCGGCCTTGCATTTTGGAATCTAATTATATCCCTTCAATCCATCTGCCTGTTTCACCAGATGACATCACCATGGTGATATGCCCTGGTATTGGTAACCATAGTGAGAAGCATTACATCCGAACCTTTGTGGATTACGCCCAGAAGGACGGTTACCGCTGTGCTGTGCTGAACCACCTGGGAGCTCTTCCCAACATCGAGCTTACCTCTCCACGAATGTTTACCTACGGTAAGGCCATAGAGCTGTCTTCAGTTCAGACTCTCCTGTCACCTAAGAATCATAGTCTATCTAATAATGACAACCCATTTACTAAATGGTGGAAAAAGGATTGGATTTTTTCAAATTATCTACAGTACTACAGCATCATTTTTGGCTCAGTCTGGTGCTCTCATCTAACTGCCTGATGAGGCTTAAGAAGCTCTGGTCAAAAGCCATTCTCATAGCACTAAATAAAAGATTATATCCTTTGGTGACTCATCAACTTCATTTGATGTAATCTGCTTTTGTTAATGGTATTTTAATATTACAATTTGCCTTTCTTTAGAAGAAATCCTTGTACACTCTAATTTCAAGGTAAAAGCTAAAAGGCAATATGAGCTGGTGGGTGAACCTAAAGCTCCAAGAATTAGAGATAGTAAGAGATTTTAGACCTGCTGCAATTATTTTAAAGGTTGATAGAGACACAGATGTATTTCTCTGAACTAAAGGCACCTTCATCTAGAACTGCTGCATGAGCATAGAAAAAACGCTGCGCTCAGCACAGGTGTTAGGTATCCTTGACAACTGTACTGTTTGCCTCACAGGGTGCACATGGGAGTTTGCAGCCATGGTCGGCTACATTAAGCGGACGTATCCTCAGACCCAACTGATGGTGGTGGGCTTCAGTCTAGGTGGAAACATCGTATGCAAGTTCCTGGGCGAGAACAGCGTGAACCAGGAGCGAGTGCTGTGTTGTGTCAGTGTCTGTCAGGGGTACAGTGCTCTCAGGTGGGTGGTTGTCCTCCCATTGTTTAATCAAAAAAGCACAGCATAATCAAAGCCCCTTTCTTACCCTATCACCTGATGTGCACACATTCTAAATGTGAAGGAAGCTTAGCATAATGCCAACTTGATTTGTGTTTGCAGAATATAGTATAATATAATCACATGTATAGTCACAAGTCTATGAAGCATCTCTTGCCAGCTGTTTAATCATTCAGCTATTCTGTTTAGCATTTTAATCATCAGTTGATAGATAGCACTATTTTGCTTAAGTTGTCATTTTGAAGAGAGACTTTGCCTACAGTAAATCCCTTTTGCCGACAGGTCGAGAATAAACAAAAAAATGTATTACGATAGTAGTGGTGTTTTTTAAACCACTAGTGCATGTGGGTGTTAGAGCGGACTCCTTAGCCTGTGTGCATGTTGGAATGAGCCACACCTTCTGTGTTTTAAATGCAGTCAGCGTCATGACAGGCTGGGTCTGTTAAAGTTTGGATGAATGCATTGGGGAAGGGCGTGTGCTGTGGACTGGGCTTTTGAGGATTTGGATTTTCAGTTTTTTTCCCCTTTCAAATTAGTGTTCATACCCGTGCTGGACCTTGTGTCAGCATTTCTTTAGAACTGTAGCTGTCCCTCCTTTCCACAAATAATGTGTGATTAACAAATGTACAGTTAATTACTTTTATTCATATATTTAGCCTCAAATGATAATTAAATGCCAGAAGTAAAAAAGGAAAAACTCTATTCTCTCATTGAATTGTAGATAATGGTCAGTTATATTATGTTAAATATCTTGTGTTGTTGTGTTGGTTTAGCCTGTCTCTGTCAGTTAGCTGCATGGTAATGGCTGACCATTGCTACTCTCCACCAGCGTGACTCTTTGTAAAGCTGATAACACAAGACATTTAGTGTTGTTTGGAATGCACACAGGCTGCACAGAGCTAACTTCCAGTGTTTTTGTCTTTATTTCTCAGGGCACAGGAAACATTCCTACAGTGGGACCAGTTCAGACGCTTCTATAACTTTCTCATGGCTGACAACATGAAGAAAATCATCCTCTCACACAGGTATCACTGTTGGTCCTGCACATGCTGTACAAATCTTAGTTTCTGCTACAGTTTTTCATTGCTTTAACGTTCCACTCATGTTGTTTATAGTTTTACAAAGCTATTTTCTGGAGTCTGCCAAGAACTTTACACCAATATGACAGCAACATGGTTTGTCAATTCTTTAAACTGACAGCTATGACAGCTGTACATACAGCAAGGAGGTTTTCAGTGCATCTTGATCAGTCATTTTGAGATTGGATGGACTGTAGAGGCAGATCAGTTAGGTGAAAGATATGTGTGTGTTAAGCAGATCGAGACACTAACTTTTTTTCTGCTCTAAGAGAATATGGTTTAGATTTAGTAAGTTACATTTAAAGTAAGGGATTGTATGGAAATTATGAGGGGGGAGGGGGTCAAAAAAGGTAGTGGGTGACATATTCTTTTTACTGCAGGGAGGGTAATCTGAATTTTTGGGGAGAGCAAGGGAGACCAAATACCCAAATATTATTCTGTTAACGTATTATGGTTAAATGTTCAGGTTAAGTATTCAGGGAACACTAATTTAAATTTTTTTTTTTTTTAAGCTTGGCCTGTTTTAGTTCTGAAAGACACCAATGTTTATGAGATGTTGGTTGAAGGCTATTGCAGTCTTTTCTGAGTCAAGGGGACACTGAGCAGTCTGTAATTTCAACATGTTTCACGAATAATGTCTGTGTACGTACCAATGTATTTTGTTTGCATGTTACAGGCACAGTCTGTTTGGGGGAAATCCAGTTAAAATGATAGATCTAGATCTCGGTCCGCTGTACACAGCAACATCTCTCATGCAGATCGATGACAACATCATGAGGTATGTTGGAAAACAATTTAAGATGGCTTGCCAATTGTGAAAAAATAAAATATCTGATGTATTTGTTAAGAGATTATTTAATGTTTTTGGGGTTTGAACAGAAAATTCCATGGACACAGCTCTCTCAAAGAGTACTATGAGAAGGAAAGCTGTGTACATTATATTCACAATGTAAGATCTGCTTTCGCATACACCTCACATCATGTCATGTTTCTCTTTTTGGTGTGTTTGTTTGATGTGTAGATTTTCATTGTTTATGTTCCAGGTAAACGTGCCACTGTTGCTAGTGAACTCTGCGGATGACCCTCTGGTTCATGAATCACTGCTCACCATCCCTCGCACACTAGCAGGTAACTATCAGCATACAGCAGAGCAACAGCAGAAAAGCTAAACCATAGTGCTATTTTACCAACAGCTATTTTATCAGCTATGTTTACCTTAGCAACCACAAAGTACACTTTGATAATCTGTTATTGGCCATTTACTTTGCAACAGTTACACCATGAATCCCATGGTCAAACTAATTACCTTGAAAATATTTCCAGAAAACCAAAGCTAGTTCTATTTTCAGTGCCAAGAAAATGCTAGTTGATCCTCTTTTGAGTCAACAGGTTTTTAAAGACAATAGGCTTGTCCTGTCCGGCAATTGGCTGCTGTAAACACCCCATGCTTATCAGAAAACATGTCTGCAATCCTAAAAGGACCTCTGATGAGTTGGCTTGAACAGAACAGGGTGTGGCACCGAGGTGGTGAAGTATTAGTAAAGTCTCGTGGTGCGTTACAGCAGCGGTACACTCCCTCACACCTATATCTTAATGTCCATCTACCTATGTGTTAAAAGTCAGTTTAGCACTTCACAGATTTTTATCCGGGGATGCACTGTGCACAGTCTTTGATCCTAATTTTTTACAAAGAAGATGAGGAAATCTGCCCTTTCCTTCTTTTTAGCCTGTGCTATATGTAAACTTACTATTTTACCACTTACTATTTTGGAAATGGTGTATGCGTGTGTGCGCGCGTGTGTGCGTATGTTTGACTTTATCGTACATGTGTCTCTGGAGAGCCACACTTACTGAGATGAGGATCAGCTGCCCTTTGCCCTAAAATGCGATACAGTGACTCAGACACATAACTACCAGGGAGGGACTCAACAGAAATACACTCGCTTGTGTTAGTGCTGGGATTGCCTTGGATTAAAGTGTTTGATAAGAGTTTACATCTTAATATTAAGGCAGTTATATAAAAGTGTTGCATTTGGTCTGAAATGCTTATACAAGGTCTAGGCACCCCTGGTTTTCTCTATTTCATTTGTGTACCAAATGTGACTGTGGTACGATGTTAGATAACATTTAATTAGCATGACTGCTGCAACAGGAAAGGAGGCAACTGGTTTTATACAGTAAAATAAAGAATGCAAACAAAATTGTTGTTTGAAGCTTTAACTTTATTTTGATGAGCTGTTCTCCAGACTGCTCTGTTCCCACCTGTCACTCAGTGGCTGAGGCGGTGGCTCTTGGTCTGAACGAGCACCCAGTTGACCCAGCAGCTGTCGTGAATAGTGCACAGTGGTGAAAGCTCTGTGGGATCTTATTCACAAGTGAGCCGCATCAGGCTACCCCACTAACCCAGATAAGATCAGGAGAATAAGGAGATCCAGGCGACCACTCTGCCTCAGCTGCAGCACTCTGCATAGGTTTATACGCCAATCAGTAAGAGATTATTGGTTTGTCTGTATTGTGGAGTTGCCCTACTTTGAGTACGGGGTTTATTTATTATGAATGAAATTATATCAGTATGAATGGATTTACTTCATTTTGCCATATTCATAGACTGTAGAAACACACAATTGTAGTGTCAGTCCTCATCCATACTCTTAAGTGTCTAAAGGAGAGTTTTGAAACCTGGTGTGTGGGTGAAGCATTTCATTTTGTCTTGTCATTAACATGCTGCTATAGCAGCCTTCATTCTTCTATAAAGCTCCCCACAACATTTTGTTTCCAGGAATTTGCTCCCATTCAGCCGTAAGAGTGTTCACCTTAAGCAACTGTGATGGGGTTGAGGGTCAGAGCTCTGTGCAAGCAAGTTCTTCTACAAAACACTTGCAGTTAATTTCTTAAGGCACCTTCTTTTGTACACAAGGCATGGACAGGTGTGTCCACATACTTTTGACTGTATTGCGGCTGCCATGCAAGCAAAAAAGCTGCGTGGCAGCCTGAGCTACACACCTATGCCCTCTGTAGCAGGCATAAAATAATCCCTGGCAAGCCCACAGTGGAGACGTGTTGGTTTTATGATACAGATGATGACACACTGCAGAGTACAGAAGGCTAATTACTGTGTGTTGTATCATCCTTTAGCAAAGAAGCCCAATGTGATCTTTTCCCTGACGCTACACGGAGGCCACCTGGGCTTTTTCGAGGGCGCGGTGCTATTCCCTCAGCCCCTCACCTGGATGGACAAAGTGATTGTGGGCTACGCCAACGCCATGTGCCAGTGGGAGAAACAGAAACCGCCGTGCCAAAGTGGCCACCTGAGTGAGAGCTCCTGCACAGAGGAAAAAGCATAAACCTCTGACCGTATCTCTCACACACTCACACACTCACACACTCTCTACTCTCCCTACTCTCCCTATCCTCTCACCCTCTCCCCCTCTCCAACACCTTTGTCCCAGCACTGAGAAGACACCTAAAGTAAACCTTAAACTGCCCTCTCTTCTCTGCCTTCTCCTCTGGTGCTACTCACCGCTCCTGACCCACATCCCGGTCAAACATGTCTCCCCTTTGTAATCACAATCACCTTGCATTATGTAAAGGAACAAAAAAAACTGCCTTGTGCTCTTTTCCTTTGCGAAGACTTTGAATTAAGAGCAGAAACATTTAGTTTCTCATCATGTACTCAACGACGACCCTTGGCTAATGGGGGCGTTGACTAAATATGAGGAGAGATGAAGTCAAACTGGCATTAAAAAGTAAAATGAGAGCACCACTTTAGAGTAGTCCAGTGAAAAACCAGAGCACACAAGGAGCCTCCTATTACAGTAATCAAGGACTGTGCTGCAGTCGGTGCCCGTTTACCGCACCTGTAAGAAGCTCACTGCTTATCACCGCCAAGGCCATATAGCCTAGTCTGCTGTCTTAACCAACACAGCATCTTTGTAGTATGTATGTGTGTATGTATGTATGTATGTATGTATGTATGTAACTTACAGATGTGGTGTGTGTATGTGTGTGTGTGTGTGTGTACCTGTGTAGACTGCGAGTTAAGGACCCGTGATGGAGCGAGTGGTCTTTGTGTTTGGTAGATGTGATCCAAATTCTCTGTTCGTGGTCTACCGACACTTCTAATGTCTGTTCTTTTGGGTGAACTGTTGCTCTGTTGTTGGTAGAAAATGTACAGTAGAAATTATAAGTATAATGCTGGGGTTCAACACATTATTTCCAGCTCATAACATCCTCTTGACACTTGCGTTTGGCACTTGAAATGAAAGTGTTTAGTGCTTACCAGAAATGACCAGGGATTAACCCCAGAGGGAATCCGAGCACATTCCCACGGTCGCATTTTATCACTTTGATTCAATGCACTTTATGACACAATTTAGTTCTTTTCCTAATTTTTATCCACCCTCATTAGTCAAAGCGCAGTTATGGAGATTGTTGATGGTTTAGCTCTCCTTGTGAACGAGAGGAAGAACTGAAAGGAGCAATGATGATAATGCAAAGTTAGATGACTTGTATGTTCCCTGTGTTGTCTGTTGTCTTTAAGCCCTCTTACTCTTTCTTCTGCCTTTGAACAGCTGCAGGTCCAGCCAAGGCTGATATCTCTTACTGTCCAGACGCTAGCACTCCACCCTCTAAACACATGATTTGGTTCAAACCTCTTGGTATACTTTTGCCTTTTTTTTTTTTCGGCAGATAATTCTGTGGTGTCCTCCAATTTTCCTAGGGACAGTTCGAAAGCGTGAAGCAGATATTCTCCTGTAATCTAAACTGTGAGGTGTGATTAGTAAGGAGGGCTGAGGGATACCAATTCTAAACCAAATACTAATACCAAGTACTTTGAGTTGCCATACTGGTGATGTTATCCTGTAGAATTAGATGGACAACACTGCATGCAAGAAATAAGAGACATTTTAATTCAAGGGAATATTTCTGTTGCAAAGACTGCATTGAAAGCTTATTTTATTGATTAAGAGGAGCTTTAAAGCTGCTGAAATCAATCAGAAATGTGTCTTCATGAAATGATACTGCAATAATGGGACCTGTGGACTTTTCAAAACCTGAATCTAATTGAGAACTTGTTGCACACCTTGTAAGGGCTTAGGAATCTTCTTCCAAGGCAAAGTCCAGCCAAGTAATCGTAACACTGTGATGAGACAGAGGAATGGTTTTAGATGACAAACGGGTACGCAGTGATTAACAACAGCACATTTTGTTCAGGCTGTTTATTTGTTTAAAAGATCTGGGTTTGATAGTATTTGCCAGTAGTCTCATTTGTTGCAGGAAGTTTGGCCTGTCAGGACCATTTATATTTATCTCCTATATTTATGAGTCTTTTAGTTGCAACATTATGAAAAATAATTATCCCGAGCATTAAAGTTCATTCTTGACCTGGGAAATATGGGTTATATAGTAGCCAGTCACCAACCACCACTGATTAAATCAGTTGTTTTTTGGCTCAAGGACGATTTCAAGACCATAGTTTATGTAGATTTGTTGGTTTTTGAGATGTAATTGGCTTAAACTTAACCTCCCCTTTCTATTGGAATATCTTTTTTTTTTCTTTTTTTTTGTGCAAATACTATGAAATCTAGCTATCTCACCAATCCTGGCTTGACTAATAGGGATTCACCGATCCAACTTTATCCCTCTGAAACTCAGGGTATCCGCCAGTACCACGCACCGATCTGAGACAAGAAATCTGTACACCTCACAGAGTGGAACTCAATCATTTTTATGTACTGTAGAGAGCAGGGATTGCCATGGCAGTAGGTCAGCAACCCGCCATGACCAAAACTGAACATATTTTATAATGACAACGACACTGTTTTTAACATGGATCAGTGACATCGTGGCAGATTGGGTCGGTAAATCCCCAATTTCGCCTTCTTTCTTTGCCAAAATACTATCATCCTCCAAAATACTGTCATCCTATCACAAATTACTGTATTTTGCTGCCATCTGTTGTCAGGGAGACCAAAGTACAACTGCATCCTCTTTTTCATCCGCACTGAGATTATATTCATGGTTCACTCTGTCCACCGCTCTCATTTCAACCAGATCAGCTGTGGTTTAGTTTATTCTGGGTTGTGAAACAAAGTTCTGATGAATATTGATGACACCAGCATAAACCCAGTTTCTGCAGTAAGCGCCATTTGTGTTCTTTTTTAGATTTTTGCCTCCCCCAACTTTGCACAAAAATGCTGGTTTGGATGTATTTTTTCTAATCAATTATTTGGGGTATTTTGTTTGTATTTTGTATTGTTTGTATGACTTTTTGTATTTTATTTGCTTGTGCAAATGCATCAGAGCGTGAGTGTCAATGAGTAAGTTGAATACTGTCACCGCCTCTGATTGACAAATACCAAAACTTCTTCACTTTAACAATGAAAAAGCTAAAGAGATAAATATATATATATATATATATATATATATATATATATATATATATATATAAAAACATAGAGATATAAAATATAGAGAGAGCCTATATTACAATATTTAAGGGAACAGGTATGAAAAATGAAGGCAATAAACAACCAGGAGGGATTCTCCAATCATTTCAAGGTGACGGTAAATGTCAAATTATATTAGACCATAATATGTCATATACATTAAGATCATTTTCTTCATGGAGTATGGGATTTGAAATGTTGTTTTCCTGTTTTGAAATGAGAATATGTTCCTGTGTATGTAACAAACCCCAGTGCTTCAAGCATCTGTCAATGAATCCAAAATAATGGATTTGGATACATTACCCAGTGTTGTGTTCTTCTAAAGGGATTTTTTAACTTTAAATCTTATCAAACCAAGCTAGTGGAAGAGAGCCCGCGTCTTTTAAGCTACAGTAACCCTTATGCGGCTTTAATTTAGTGTTTACAGACATTTTGATGTTTTAAGACTGTTAAGGGACGTGGCGACGAAGACGGGGCACTCGGAGTCACACAACATGATGTACTCAAGTGATACTGAACACTGGGTGTTTTTGTTGAAGAAAACCAGTGGTGTGTGTGTGATCTAAATATGTGAGGAAATATGGTTGTTGTGTTCCAAAATAAATTATTTTCTCAAAAGAAAAAATGTTAATGTCTCTTTAATTTAAGTCTGTAAGTTTAAAAAAAAAAAGATTTATAGCAAACATAGTGAAAAACATTTGACTATGGAATTAAAAGACAGACTTTTAATTTTTAATACATCTGAGCCACAATGTAAACTCCAAATTTTTAATCTTTAGCTACTTAGTGTGCACAAGTGACATACAGTTTTGGAACAATTCTTCAGATCATTTACAGAAATGTAAGTATCAATATTCAAACTACGACTACATCATATTAATGAAATACCACCATTACAGGCCCAGGCGCGGCCCACTTTGACTGTTTAAGTTTATTGACAGACTTCTCAGCTCTGATTGGTTGTTTCCTTTTGTGCACTATGGATTCTTGCAAATGCCATGAGGTGTGCAAGGAGGAGACAGAAAAATAAATAGTTTTATATATATTTTTATTTTTTTTTTATTTTTTTTCAGATAATCTGCCTAATGTACTACTGCTAATGTGTGTCAATACACCTGATTCTGAAATGGGCCATTCTGCAATACTTTAAGTATACAATAGGCTATTTGATGTTAGAACATTTGTACTTTTTTGTAAGAATTTCAGTGTAGGACGTTTACTTGTAACATCATTTCTACACAGTGGTATTGCTAATAATTAACTCCTCTGACTAATTCCTCCACACTGGTATTGGTCTGGAGGGATACGTATGTTTCCATGTTAGACATATTTTATCTCCTTTATGAATCAGTTGAAAATAAACCTGATTTTATGGTTTAATCTTGCTTTATGAAAAACCTATCAGGTTAGGGGAAATAGGAGACAAATGATTAAAAAATGACAATTTCAACAACAACAAAAACAATTTTTAATTAAACATTTTCCAGTACAGTGCAAATTGGCATAATTTAATCAAAATAATATTTAATCAAATTAGCATAATTAATAATCAGGCATCTTAGAGTCACAACTCAAACAAGGCTGTTGGGACGACAAACTGTTTCCATGACACAGCATCAGAAGGCTTCAAAAACAATTTCAAACGCTGGCTCAGCCGTTATCAGTTTTCCATCTTTATACCTTTTCTAAACCCCTGAGACTGAAACATTTATGTTCTCATTCTGGCTGCTCTGTATGATGTGAAATTCATTTTTAAGGCAAAAAACTTCAAACTGACTTACATGATCAACTCTCTCATTCTCCCTCCGCTTGATAAGTAACAATGGATGTCAGCGCTGTAAAGTAACGAACATTAAACATCAATTATTCTCTCTGTAATATCTAAACATCCTTTTTCTTTCCTATTCATATCACCATATATTTACTCATTGGCAACTCATTCCATGCTCCTAACTCTAGATACTTCTTTTTGCTCATAGGAACTGCCCGCATAATAATACAAAATGTCAACCTAGCTTCAAAATAGACCGGATCTGATCACAAAAGAAGCATCTAGGGTGAAGGACACTCTATAACTCTTGGGTTTGAAATGGGAGTGGGTGTTCTTTCAGAGAGCAGTGTCTTCGGAGCCAAAAAGCTTGGTGGCGATGGCCTGGCAGGCTGCAGCAGAGGCTTTGCCATCGAACTCTGCTGGCAGGATGTCTGCGTCGAATTCTTTGAAGTAGTTGTCGAGCTCGTCGCCGTGAACAAAGACCTGAGGGAAGTTATCAACAGTGTTCAGAGGAGATGACTGATGCAAAATGGACAAAACTAAAAGTTAAGACTAAAGGGGTTTATAGTCCTTTCATCCATACCCTCTCCAGCAGCTTGCTCTTCATGAAGGGTTTGACCACGTTGTATGTGGTGGTGAAGTACCAGGGCTGGTGAGTAACGTGGACCGCCTTGAAACGCGCAGGGAAAGAGTCCTGCACGAGAACACACATTTGGTTCAAACAGTTCTTAAGTTGCACATCAATAATTGCTCAGCTTTTCCTTTGAGAGTCTGTTCTGACCTGCATCATGTCCACCATCTTCTTGAGCTCAGTCGGCTTTATTCCTGAGGCGTGCTGCATGGTAAAGCCCTTGAAATTCTCAATCAGGACAAAGCCATTGATCTGGGTTTCCTCATTCTCCAGCAACTTCTCCAAAATCACACAGTAAGCTCTTAAGATCTGTGACACACAAAGACGGATTTCAAACAACTACTTCTGAATCATTTAGCAGATGTGCTTTATGAGGTTGCTTTACTGTTACCTCATCGAATGTGATCTCCTCCAGGTCCCAGTTCTCGATATTGAAGAGCAGGACTACGTGGCCATGCTTGTCCCTCGTTGGCAGTACCACAGGGTAGCCCGCCTCGATGGTGCTGCGGACCGCCTCTGGGGTCAGATTCTCAAACAGCTCGGGATACTCCTTCCTGAAGCGCACATAACCTAGAGTACCCCAAAACACACATCACAACGGAAGGTTCAGCCGCATTCTGTTATTGGGTACTAATGGTTCCTAAACCCTGTTGTGTACAGTATGAGTGTTCGGTGCAGGTTGCTGATGTGCCAAAAACAACGATGACACCAAGCCTCTTCATACAGAGGCACCAATTAACTCTGTGTGTGTGTGTGTGTGTGTGTGTGTTTTTCTTGTGTTTCTGTCCAATATTCTCACAGCAATGGCAAGAAGAAAAAAATATCCAGTTTATTTGCCCTTAGCAAGGGAATTCTGTCAATGTAATTCTGCATTATTTAATTGATAATCGTTCATTCATTTTGGAGTTAGTCATTGTTTAAATTATGAATACAATTTTACAATTCTAATTTCTTAGATTCCTAAGCACACACACAAACAATAGCCAAGGAATAAAGATCTTCTCATAGGAGAATCAAACCACTCTGCTTTTAATCTCATCTCCTCCCCCAGACCGACACAGTTAGGACATGCGCTATGAAGTTCCCAGAAGAACACTGTGAGTTCACAAGTTAAATAAACTTGCTGAGCTATTTGGACACAAATGAGGCCTTTGTCAGGGGTAACTCAAAAGAAGCAGCTCAAAGCCCCCAATTAACGAACAAATGCCTCTCTGTCTGAGTAATGGGCAGGATTCATGCAACACAGGAGCACAAAAGAGTTCTCACCCTCAATTACTTTAGCTATTGGACGTCTGCAGAAATGGAATCAAAGCATATAGATGCCACAAAAAAGTTTTGATATCTCGGTTTGTCTCTCTAAAATAGAAATGTAATAGTACACTAACTACCGACCCTTCATGAGCTCGTGGGCTCTGACAACATCAAACTTGCGAGCTCTAAGGAAACGCAGGATCAGAGAGTCCGGTTTGTCCCCGAAGTGGTCCAGCACCAGTTTGGCCAAATCGTCTCCCTCCGCTGCTCTCTCCTTCATCATGACTCGCAGGTTCTTCAGTGTTGACGCCCGCCTCTCATCTGTCTCACTCAGCTCATCCTTTGCCTGAGGGAAGAAGAAAAACAGCCCAACACTATAGGGGACAGCAGGGTCTCTACAATGTGGACTAATATTCAGATTCAAACTACTCTGTATATGCTTTTGTTAGATATTATTATTTACCTTTTGTGCAGTGTGTCCAGGCAGTTTGTGGCACGGCCCAAACACTGGCCCATGATCCTTCACTGTCAAATGCTCCAGTTTAGACCTCATGGCCTGCTCCTCCTCGGACACCATACGGTAAGATCCAATCTGTATCAAACAGAAACGCTTTATTAAACAGAAAACCCTAACGATGCACACCAGTGAAGGACTGGTTAATCTGCTCCACATGATTACAGAAAGGACTTCTAAAGCCACTTCTTAAAAACAGCTTAAGGGTCCATCCCAGGGCCAGCATCTACTGGCACAAAAACAGCATTAAGCAGCATCATGCGACCCCCAGTCAAACCAGTCAAAGGGCCAAACAGTGAACTGAGGCCAGACGCTGACAAACTGTCTTAAACGGAGACAAAGTGACACTCAAGAGCTCTCTCTCGATTTGTCGCAAAGCAGTTAAACTTACAGCAGCCATGGTTGCAGCGTCTCACAGCAGCTTCACCAACTGTGAAGAATAATAGAGTTTGTTAAGGTGACGCCATGAGGTCAGAAAAGCTTTAATGCAGTTACTGGAATATATTACATCATCTACATTAATGATATAGCCTACAACAGGTGGTGGTGTAGAAGAGAAAACGTTTTCCTTTGGCTCAGTGATGTGAGAAACGTTTTGGATGAAGAGTAGTTTCTTTAGTCATCAGTGGAGCAGACACCCTCTTACATAAGAGATCATACAGATTCCTAATGACCGCCACTCTCCCATAAAACTGAATTACCAAATCTAGCTGCAGTGTGTTCCTCGTGTATTACCATTACATTTGAACAACTTAGCGAAGCGAAATTCCCAAAAGATGGTTTAACAACCCTTGTTGCTGTTTGGAAGTTTCCTCTTTTATCTATCTGGATTGAAAATAGAAATCAGTTGCAATCTGTTGTGGCATAGTAAAAAAAAAGTGTGATTCATACAATGAAACACTACAATTTGTTTCTTTTTTATGAAAATATGCAGAAACATCAAAATATAACAACATCTATTACAATTCTTATTTTGATCCATGTACAAATTGAGCAAGGACATATTCACGCTCCCACATTTCTTTGGATTTGTTTTTATTTTGACGAAACAGAATATTCTTTACAAACAGATGCATGGAAGATACTCTTGACATTTTTAAATACCTTCCGTACAGCAGTACGTGAGTTAGTGTTTAAAAAAAACCTATCATTTCAGTTTTGTATTTGTTTTTGTAAAATCCGATGCACACGCTGTTTTAAACTAACTGGACTTGGCACATCCCAATCAATCTCGTTTAAATCTTCAAATTAATACAAGATCAGAAACATATATTGAGCCAAATAATGTTAATTCAGTATTGCATAAAGCAAAACACTGATCTTTACATAAATTGATTTAGAGTCACAAATGCCCTTGCGCCTCTTCAGAAAAAATGTGAGTGTGTTAATTAAAAGCACTTAGGGTGCATAAGACTGAAATCTTTGTCGCTGTAAGTTCAGTCAAATACAGAACATCAAACAAAACCACTATGCATGGGAACTGAATTTACACACTTTATGACCCATTCTTTCATTACAGTTAAGAATCATTACAGTCATTCCACATCCAATTAAAACAAGTACTTGTTATCAAACTTGTTTAAATGATTGCTTTCAATAAATACAAATCATGTAAAATGCTTTCAGTGCTCATGTATTGAAGTGTTATTTTAACTGAAGAGCAGACCTACCTTTCAGCAGACAGGATGAGAGGAGTAGACTGAGTGGCAGAGAGGACAACAAGGGGAGAGAGGATCAGGAGGGGAGGAGTTAAACGACACAGTTCTACACAATGCAAACTGCGAAGTGAAGGGGGAGCTGGGATGGAGAAGGAGAGGTGTGTTGGTCTGGACCCTCACTCGGGTGGTCTACGGTGGTCCTGACGGGCAAAACCCAACCACAGCTGATGAAACACATTCGAATAGTAGAACATTTTGCAATTTTAGAAACACATGGACATTACAGGACACACAGAATGCATTCATTTAGAAAACACACTACACCAAAAAATTAAACGGAATGTCTGAAAACAACAAAACTAGAGGAAAAAAAAACACAACATTTAAAAAAAAATACAATTTTGTTGTGTTTTGCGCCTCTGGTCCACCATAATGTAGTCTGATGGTCAATTTAAAACAAGTATACTTACATTTGAAAGATAAAGTAAAGAATGAGAAGATAATGAAAAAGTGAAAAAGGTTTTTACTTGATTCTTTTTATGTTTTTCATTAATGTGCAGATTCCAGCTCCACGAACTGCTATTTTTTGGATTAACATCATATTGTATGACATAGGAGAATTTGCATGTTTTTTCGACCCTGCTGTTTCATACATTCCTCTTCAGACTGGAAATTTAACTCCGGACATGTGACATGAAAGGTGGGATTCAAGCTTGATACTGTGCACATTCTTTGGAATCCTCATCAGAGGGAACTACTTTGTTTTGTGACCCAGATTATGGATTACTCATCCATGATTGCACAACATCAGACAACTTGCCTCTCTTCTGGTGCCAGTCGTCTATTACAGTAATGTAGAATACAATCAGGTTTGCCTTTATTTTTTAGAGCTTGATGATAGTTGGTCCTGTTTCAATTTCCACCCTCATTGCCTCCAACTTCTTGTTAGTTACAGAAGTGAATGATTGTAAGTTTTTTTTTTTTTATTGGACGGTTGGTCAGCAACTTTGGTCCGGGCTGACATGTCTCATGCATTTTTTGGCATTCACATTCACCAGAGGATGAATCCCATTGACTCTCTTAACGTTTCTTGTAGCACCACTTTGTGGTTTCTTTTACGTTTACCTTTTAATTTCATTGTGGCTTTAGCCTTTCTATTTCCAGTTGGATTTGTTATTTTTTATATGTTTTAGATTTGGACACCAAGCCAGGCGTTAGTTAGTTTATGGGGGATTGGGAAACAGCTAGCCTAGCTCGTCCAAAGATAAAAAGATTTGCCTATTAGCACCTTTAAAGCTCACAGATAAATACATTATACTGTTGGGAGGAGGCCTTGGGGAAGACCAAGGACTAGGTTAGACTAGGAGAGATTACAGTATATCTCCAAACTGGCCTGGGAACTCCTCGGGATCCCCCAGTCAGAGCTGGTTGATGTGGCTCGGGAAAGGGAAGTTTGGGGTCCCCTGCTGGAGCTGCTGCCCCCGCGACCCGATACCGGATAAACAGATGAAGATGGATGGATGGTTATATCGTTATATCTTGTTTAATCAGTACAAAAAATTAACTGCATGACAACAGTTCATGGGAATTATTATGTGCTAAATTATCTCTTGGCTTGGAGTTGAAAGATTTCACTCCTAGTCTTTATGCTATGCTAAGCTAACCTAACTGTCTCCTAGGCCTATCTTCATGTTTAATGGCCATGAAATCTTCAGAGAGTGAGATTTCCCAAAACCTTCCTTTAACCTTTTTCCGACCCTTTTTTAAAGAGATATCTTATCCTATAATAAATAAAGAGTTGCCCTGTTTTGTGCATTATTCTAATCATTGTTTATGTAAAAGTTTTAAATAATCAAACATGTTGTGCATATTTTTCTCTTGCCTCTTGACATTGTGCATCCTGAGAATAAAGCATGAAAGAGCAGAGCTTGTGTAGGCTTAGGGTGCAATCTGCATCATGTCTGAGAGAGCAAAAGGGGAGAATACAGTTTGGTGCCAACGCTGAGCTGATAGAAGAGCTTAATGAGCCGTGGGTGAACAGAGGAAACATCCACGAAGCTGGAGGCTCTGCTGGGTCCCCTCCTCCACACACTGAGGCCTCTGTGATCCAGAACTGGCAGACTTACTGTACTGCGCTGTTGTTCCTCCATCAGCAGCGCTCATTAGTGGACGCTCATGAATAACCTCCTATTCCCTCGCAAAAACAAACAGGGGTTAACAGTGCTGTGGCCACACAGGTCTCTGATATACAGTTAAGCTTTGATGTGAAGGATTCCTGCCAATCATTACACCCTGCAAGCCAACAAATAGGCTGGCGTGAATGCAAATGTAATTTTCATCCACGTAATGAATTATTCTACTGTTTAAAATAGTCATAATAATGGTATAATTTGAGGTTTTTATTAGTGCAGTAGGCTATACAGGCATGTTCATGATAGATAAGCATTCCTGGTTGGAACAGAAACAAACACGTACATTTAAATTACTTTATCATTACAATAGTTGTGCTGAGTTTTCCCACTCTGAGTTTTCAGAAGCCTGAAAACACTAAAGACTGAGAGAGAGAGACGTAAAATCACATGGATATGTGTTAATAATAACATTAACGATGGCTCCAAATGTCTCATTTCCACCTGTGCTTTTCACACAGGTATATGTCAAAATGTCTTCTGTGAAAAAGGCAAATTAACTGAGCGTCTTTAAAAATTACATTAGTTATAATATAGCTTTAGTATAGTTAGTTATATCTTGTGAAATTATTTTATAAGTAATCCCAAGTATTCCATGTTCCTGTGAAATTCTGCCCTCAATATTGGAGGCTATCAGAGGACCAACACTCCCACCTAGTGGCACTAGTTATCTGCTGTCCCATTATCCCACATGACTTCAAACCTCCCACAAGCCCTCATCAGAAATGTTCAACAGCCGTTAGATATTATTATATAATACTGTAATTTACGTCAAGCTTTCGCTGGATTCAAAGTAGAGGAAGAGAAACTCAGATCTGTAAAGCATGGTTTTCACATTACAGCCTCAATCTCGAGAACACAAGTCGAAGGGAGTACTTACAAATCTGGGAAAGTTGACCACTCGAGGAGCACGTGAATGCACCATGAGTAAAAGCAAACTTAACACATGACAAACAACTTGCCAGACTCCTCTTTTAACTTTAATTTGATCAAGTTTAAACAACAAACATCAACATTGTTTTTCTCATGAGATTAACAATCGTAAGGCACAGAGTAAGATAGACTTGCATACAAAAAAAACAGTTGATGCCTATGAACTGTACAAACAAGTTATTTTTACACGTTTCATTAGTCTTGATCAGATTACTTTTAATGGAAGAAAAAAAAGGAAATTTGAAACTTTCCACATTTAATTGCATTTACACAACTTCTTTTTTGCTGTATAAGGATAAACTTATACATACCTTCCAACTTCCTACTCTTTGTTCGACCATTGGACTTTCACATGACTAAAACGGGAAGCGTGACTAAACAATAGACAGTTTACAATAATTGGACTTAATATACTTATTGACTGTGTAAGCAGGCTGAAAGAACAGACATGCTGGAGTTTGTGTTTAGAAAATATCTTGTTTTTCACTTACTCTACTAACAGGGAAATAATGTACCCAATGTGGTGTAGTGTGGTGTCCTGCTAGGTTTGATTTCTCGACACATACAAGCATGTGCGCTTGTGAAATACCATAGGTATCCGTTTGCAGAGTTAATTCTTTATCTTGCACTTCTTTTTGTGCTGATATTAAACGCTTCATGTTGTCCAATCAAAATAGAGCACTAAAAGACCTGTACATTGTGAAAGTTAAAATGGCAGAGTGGCAAAACTGAATGGACTTAAGTGAGCCAACATAATGTAAATAATAGGGATCCGCTTTTTCAAATAGTGTGCTGTACATTTTAGCCTTATTTGTTTGTGGAGGTTATCCATGCTTCTTTATTGGAAAAGTGCAAACAGTATTTTGGCATACAGCACAGTTTACATATACAGTACATATACACTAGTTTACTGGAAAAAAACACGTTTGAAATGTTGCTATTCCAGGTAGTTTGCAATGACAAGTGAAAGCAGCCTGATGCTGCAAACTAAATCTAAAACGTCATATACTGTGAATTGATTAATTACAAGGTATCATTTACATACAACATGGCACTTTGTTTTCAATGATTTCCTTGACAGTGTCAAAGGTCAGATGCTCTGTTTTGTTTGCAGGTCCAAAGCAAGGCCAGTGACAAATGAGGGGACTCAGTGATATGACACTTACTTCCACTGTGCTTCTCTTAGTCTTTCATAAACTTAGCATTGCAGTAAGTGGTTTCTCTTTACATAAAATCCTCTTAAAAAGAAATTCTATATACAAAAATGGTTTTAAAAGTATAATGAAAGCAATAAAACAGTGACATCTGTTCCGTTCCCTTTGACATTTAAAACTCCAGAGGTGGGTGGTTGGAAACCTTCGTCTTTTTTTTCTGATAAAGGCAGTTTGTCTTTCTGTACACACGTTTGTGTGAGGCACAGAAGTTGCCACAAAGTGTCCAGGTCCCGTACTGACGGCTGATGTACAGTCTGTTCTCAGTCTCAGCCCAGAAACGTCAGAGATGCCATGACGCTGAAGCCCAGCAGGATGAAGAGCACTTTGAGAAGCTGCTTCCCAGGGGAGTTGAGCTCGTGTGGGAGGATCTCTAGAAAGGTGATGTAAATAAACGTCCCCGCGGCAAGCCCCTCCAGGATGGCCTGGATGAGCGCTCCAGCCGCTAGATGAGCCTCCGTCACACTGATGCCAATCCCGATACCTATAGGCGACATCATGGCAAACACTCCGATGTAAGTAGCCACCCATAACGGGCGAACTGCGCTCTGGACCAGCTTCACAGACAGGCTGAACACTATGATGCTCTTGTGGACCAGTATAGCAATACAGATCTCTAATACCTGGAGAAAACAAAGATGGGTTATGGTTATTTCTAGCTCCTTTAACAGCTTCTATTTAAACCCAAACAACAGGGAATCTTGAGGATTTGAATGTCTGGGTTGAATTTTAGTGGGTACATAGGACTGGTTAATATCAACCATTGGATAATTTTGCCTTACTGTTTGTACCATGGTAGCTTTGTGTTGTGATATCTCTGGTAATGTTAGGTTATTGTGGGCAATGCTGCAAATAAAAGAGTAGTTCTGCTTTAAAGCAAAATTAGATTTTTTTTACAAGCTTTGTCAATAAAGTGCACTAATTTTTCAGGTATTCATATTCGAAAACCGACACTCATGTCTGGTAGTTTTATCCATTGACAAAATCTCTTTTCATTTCATTGTCCTTAACATTAACAATATAATAAAATCAATATCAAAATATAAAATAACATATTCTTTTATTACGGCAATCAATGATTTATCCATTTTGCTCACTTCCAGATGGGTAACTTATTAATTAATATATTCAGTTGAGCCCATTGTACTGTATGGGCAAGTCTGCAACTTTTGCAATGAACTCACAGGCTGATGTTCATTTAATTGTGTGTACTGACCACAGCCTGGCGACACTTCTACGTTACTGTAGCAATGCGAGAAATTCCACCACTCAAGGTATTAAGTTACTAGATTCACAAAGTAAACTCTGGTCAGCTAAACTGACATTTGTCTAGAAGGCGTAGACCTCTCCAGTTGCCTTTTTGTCTGTGAGTAAACACAGAGGAAAAGGTGAAAATGACAATATATCGATATTATATATATTGTGATATTGCACTAGATATTGTCTTTGATTTTGGAAATGGTAATATCAATAAGTGTTGTCTTTTCCTTGTTTTAAAGGCTGGTGTTGTGGAGTTGTGGTACACCATTCCACTATAAAGAGATACTTGTACAGATTTGGTCTTCATGGAAGAGTCATCAGAAGAAAACCTCTTCTACGTCCTCACCAAAAAAATTCAGCGTTTGAAGTTTGCAATGAACATATAGACAAGCCTTATGCATTGTGGGAACAAGTTCTGTTGACCGATAAGGTTAAAATAGAACTTTTTGGCCGGAATTACCAAAGGTACGTTTGGAGAAGAAAGGGCACAGAATTTAATGAAAAGAACCTCTGTCCAACTGTTAAGCATGGGGGGGATCAATCATGCTTTGGGGTTGTGGCACAGGGACCATTTCATGATCAGGAGGGAAAATGGATTCAATAAAATTTCAGCAAATTTCGGGGGCTTACTTGATGCCATCTGTGAAAAAGCTGAAGTTAAAGAGAGGATGGCTTCTACAAATTGATAATGATCCTGAACATACTTCAAAATCCACGGTAGATTACATCAATAGGCGTAAACTGAAGGTTTTACCATGGTCTTTACAATCTCCTGACCTCAACATAATTGAAAATCTATGTAGAGACCTTAAAAGAGCAGTGTGTGACAGACAGCCCAGAAATCTCAAAGAACTGGAAGACTTTTGGAAGGAACAATGGGCGAAGATACCTCAAACAAGAATTGAAAGACTCTTGGCTGGCTACAAGAAGCGTTTCCAAGCTGGGATACTTGCCAAAAGGGGGCAGTACAAGATATTAACTCTGCAGGGTTCCAAAACTTTTGCAGACGCCATTTCTGTTTTGGGGTTATTTTGAAAGTGTAAATGATGAAAATACATTCTAACTTTTTGTGACATATTACACAAATGTCTAATTTGTCATTTGATGCCTTTTGGAGATTTTTCAATTTTTGGCTTCTTTATGCACATTAATACAAATTTTTACCTGGGGTGCCCAAACTTTTTAGCTCCACTCTAGTTGCAAATATATTTATGTACTTAGGTCTCCTTGAAAATGAGATTTTAATTTAATCTATATTTATAATTTATGTATACACACACACGCGGGCACAAACACACTCACACACACACACACACACACACACACACACACACACATATGTATTATTATTAGGGCTGTCCTCAACTAAAGAAATTCTTAGTTGAGTAACACTTGTATAATTTTGTCAACTAATCAATTTGTGGATTTTATGGACAGAGCTTTGCGCTTTGAGAGGTGGTTAAGACTAGAAGCACAATATAAATGTAGTTAATTAACTATCTGTTAAACTAAGTTTCTACACAACTATTCCTGCAAAATCACCACTTTAAATATTGTGTTCACCAGAAATGTGCTCATAGGTTTCTTGGAAATGAGTAATTAAGCATGAACAAGCATAATAAATGACTTATCAACTAAAGAAATCTTAGTCAACTAAGACCAAAACTACAGATTAGTCAACTAATCGACTAAGAGGGGACAGCCCTGATTATAATTATATTAATCTAATTAATCATCTGAAGTTTATTTTTCTAAATGGTGAATAGTGAAGTAAATTTTCAACTGAACAGATACCACACAGCAGTACCACATGAAAACGCCTGAGGGAACATTGATACTATGCGCAGACTGTTTACGCTGTCTTGTGAGGACATAGATCCGACTCTCATGACAGCGAGATTCCTTCCTGTCGAAGCGTCCTGAAGCTATAAACTGAAACCCTGCTTTCGTCTGGCAATTAGAGAGGGACTATGATTCCAACTCTATTTATGCAGCACTTTTTAAAGACCAATGTTTACAAAGTGCATAACATATAATACAGCCTTTGGAAGAGTTAGCTTTAAATACGAACTTGATTCTTAAGGAAAAACAAGAGTGGAAAAAACAAATGCTGCATACTGTCTAGAACTCTGAGTGAATTTAAAGGATCCCTTTGGAGTTTTAGACCTCTAGTTTAGTCTTTTGTTTTGTTAAGGATGCATGCTCACGTCACAGGTGACGCTAAACACAGGTGGTTAGATGTCAATAATGCGGGATTTTTAATACTTAAAACCTAAAATTGGAGCAACAAATGTTTTATGAGGAAGGAAATGCACTTGATACACACAATGGAAAAGCTCCACAGGACCCCATTAACATCAAGTACTCTCTGTCTTCTTACCTTTGAGTTTGTGTTCTGTAGTCCGATAGCAAGACCCTCAAAAACCGAGTGGAGCGAGAGAGAGAGGAAGAGCATGAAGGAGCGAAAGGGGGAGTGAGCCTGAAAGTCAACATGGACGTGGTGGCCGCTGCTCTCCAGATCTGGACCTGTTCCATGGCTGTGTCCATTTCTGTTGGTGTTCGGTATGAGGGGTGCCCTCTCCTCCTGAGACCCTCTCATCTCCCGACAGTTCAGGACAATCCTCTCCAGTATGAGGACCGTGAAGAAGCCGGCAGCCATGATGAACTCTGGAACGGGGAAACTGATCTGTTTGATTCAGACAGAGAGGGATTAATCAGTATACAGGGTCAATCTGATAAAGGAAGAACAGATTCTAAACAGATTACAGTACAGTATGTATGTATGTATGTATGTATGTATGTATATATGTATGTATGTATGTAAAGACCCACAGTCAGGATAGGATATCTAAAAGTGCTCTGTCAATAACAACAGGAATGGCTGTTTTATTCTTGTAGAACTGCAACTATTCTTACTTTATTTACAACATACATTATGTCTTATTTGATAACTGATTAATTGTTTGTTTATCACATTTGGTATTTCCCGCTTCTTGAATTTGAGGATTTGCTTTGAACTTGCTTTGAATTTGAATTGAACATTTTTGGGGTTTTGGACTGCTGATTGGAAAAAAGAAAGGCAGTTTGTGCTCTTTGCAGTTTTTGCTACTTGCTGAAATTGTCTTTACTAAACAACTAATAGATTATTTTAAAAATCAATTTACAGAAAAGATTTTAAATCAAGAAAATATGTAGATAACATTTAAAGATGTTGGTTGCAGCCCAAGTGTGTATATAAGCCTAAAATAATGGATGATTTATTCAAACCCTGAGTTTGTCCAAATCAGTCCATACTTGGATGTACCTCCACCTTCCGTGCTTCAAGCTCAGCGCTGATGTCTGACAGATAATCGGGAATAATGTCGAGCAGACATGCTGCCAGGAAAACCCCTCCGGCAAAACAGCTGATCAGACTCAGAACTGTGCGGTGGATTTCTGCAAATGGAAAGAACATAAACTTACATACAATGATACAATTCCTAGAGACAAGATGCCATTAAGTGTAGAGTAAACAAAGCATATGTGTTGCTCTGCTGATGTGCATTTATTTGTGGAAAATCTTTAGTCTTCATGATATTCATGATGATTCAAGATGGTATTTTACAATGTCTTGCTTGTTGTTATCAATTGCTTAAATAAAAACTCTTACTGGATTGGCCTATATCTGATGGGTTTGTGCTACATTAGAGACATGGATGAAATCCCTGGCATTCCTTCCAAAGCTGGAATAATTGTTGGAAGATCATGTGACACATCATGATTCTGAAAGCACAGTAGTCCAAATGACTCAGCAAGCACAAAAAGATATGCGGATGTAATGGAGAGAAATGAAACTCTCACTTCCATTTAAGAAAGCCAAAGTTCACTACCCAGACAGCCAAGTTCTGCCTGCTACATACAATTACATATAATGTGACCATGTCCCAAGAAGGCTTTGGACGTCAGGCTCCATCCCTGTCAGCTGACTCCAGGGGTTAAAAGGGGGTTTATTAATGGTAGCAATGAACTCAAACAAAGTTGATATAAGTAATAATGACACACCAATGTAATGGTGCAAGCATTAGTAAACAGTGTCAGATCACCAAAAGCCAATTGTTACTGTTCTAAGAAAATACAATATAACATTCCCTAAAGAATTTGTAGTTGTTGCTTATAATGGTGGTGGTTGTTTTGGATATATGACCATATCATTGACCACTTACCACTACTCTGTTATCACTGCGTTAATGGTTTTTGAATCACAGTTGATCAAATCAATAGCAGTGAGGTGAGGCTACATTGTCTTTACAATACTACCTACAGCTCAAACATGTGATTCAGATCTAGACAAACGGCTGGTGAAAAGGAAACACTCTTGTTATTGTCCTTGCCACTGATCTAAGGCGTGACCATTTCACCAAACTTCATTAAAACTTCGGGCAATTAAAGATTGGATTGTTTATCCGCAAATCGTAAAACATTGTAGAACAGGAATGAAAACTGCACATGAATCGGCGACATTTTCTTTTTAGTTCGGCATAGGTGTAATAAATTAATAAGTAATCCAATCAAAGTAAACCGTTTCTTTTTTGTATGCCGTAATCCACGCTGTTTATTTGAGTTTAAAGGCGACTTTAATACACCTCTTTCTTTGAAATATAAAAAAACAGTGATGTCTTTATTAACACTAATGCTAACTTCAACAGTTGCTAATGGCAGCTGCTTATATAACATGAACGTTTACCAACCTGTCCCGTTTGTGTCTCTGAACCATTTGACTCGAGCAGGGATAAATCCAAAAAGCAGAGTTAAGAGCAATAAACCGATCAGGGCTCCTATTTTCACCTGAAGCAGGTATTCCATTTTGTAGCATACAGTTATCAGTTCAAGAGTGGGGTCAACCCTAACTGTACTATCATTTGATTAGTTTCACTGAGACAAGCAGCCACAGAAGAGATGTTTGGAAAGATTCTGCCCATATTGATTCTGACGTTCCGGCTACGGTGGTCGAGAAGGGTTAAACGTAACATCGCGAAAAACTGCACAGGCGCACTAAAGCGAATCTTTTAGCTAACCTGGGACAACAAACCGTAGCCTATATGTTATGAACATAGACTGTACGGTTTATGGTTTATTACATGTGTAATTCAGTGTAACTTGGTAGTACTTACTGTTAGTGGTGGAAGAAAGTGAAAGATAGTTTACATAGCCAAGTTAAAGTAGCAATACAACAATGTTAAACTAAAAGTAAAAGTGCTGCATTCATAATCCTATTTCAGTAATAGCCTACAAAGTTATATAATAAAATAAAAGCGCCCGATCTGCAGTAAAATGTCTTCTTAAACTGACATTGTATTTTACATTACGGTATTACTTTACTTGACTGTTGTAGCTGCTTGAGGTAGAGATAAACAATTTCGAAGAAAGAAGATATGTATAAGAGATGTTCTGCTGCTCAAATTTAATTAATGAAAATCAATTTTTTAGACTGTTCTGTAATTATTGTTTTTTGTGAAATATTGAATACTTTACCTCTATGGGCCTTGAATTATTTTTGAAACCATACATTTTAGATGGGGAATATATCTTTGGTGGAACTTTTACCAACTCATCTCACATGTAAAGACAAACATCAGAGCTATGCTTTCATGAATCAATTTTCCTTGTTTCTATATGTAACTATTGTTTATGACATAGAGTGTTCTTTCTGCTGTGTGAGCACTTTGTTGTACAGGTTCCCAGTTGCTTCCAATAAAAATCTCAAAGACCAATGTCTAGTTGAGCTCGGCTCACTGCATGGCTGTGCACCTACAGAAATAGTGAGGGTAGAAGAAATGCAATTATAAACGTAGTTAATTCAAGCTTTTGACCAAGTCTGCCGTTATAAATGTCATTGGGGTAATCTACAGAAAATAAATAATCATAAGGTCAATTAGAGAGGACTTTCTGATGCACTTAAGCTAAAAAGACAAAACAAGTTAACAGGAGGAGGCGTTGCATGCAGTTTAGTGTCCCAAATTCCATTATGGCCACGCCCGGAGTCGCCAATTTTTGGGGATTAGGCATTTGGCCTTATGTGGTTATGGTCCCGTGACATGAACATTTACCTTTATGAGTGTTTTTAACTTTAATTTGAGTTCCCCCAGCCTGCCTTTGTTCCCCCGGTGGCTAGAAATGGCAATAGGTGTAAACTGAACCCTGGATATCCTGCTCTGCCTTTGAGAAAATGAGCCGATCTGGAATCTTGCTCCTTATGAGGTCATAAGGAGCAAGGTTACTTCCCCTTTCTTTGCTTTGCCCGGCTAAAGAATTTGGCCCACCCATGAGAGAGAGAGAAACATCATGGCTTTCAAACAAGCAAGATGGCCGATTTCTTGTAACACATCAGCATTTGGGGCATTTGGCCCCTCCCAAAGCTACAGACTCAGAAATGGCACGTCCTGAGGAAAACTTATTGTGGGACTGGCTCTAGTGGCTGTAATTCTGCACCAAGGCGGAATTTAGGGAGAGAGACTTCAGATACGGTATTAGAGGACCACTAAGGTCTATGTAAAAGCATCCAAAGAGCACCATGTCATGGGACCTTTAAGGTTAGGCTATCTGACTGGTCAGGGGACAGGACCTGTACAAATGGGGTTACATTACACGAAATTTGGGACACTAAACTACACAAATACCAGGAGTAGGCTAGGCTCTACAGACATCATCAAAGGTCGTTGTTGTTTTTCAAACCTGGCAATCCTAAAGTTATTCTCACTAACTTACTTGCAACTGATGCACAGCATTAGTAAAAAACAAAAAACAAACATCGTGCATAACATTATTCTTACACAGTATCAGAGTTAAGTTGTTGGCTACAGCCAGAGCTTTGTGTCTGTTTTTCCAAGTCTGCATTAATAAGAATGAGACTCTAAATTATTAATAATACATCGAATAACTTCATATATAAAAAATAATTAAAATTCCATCTTATCTACTTGTTTTTCCCCCTATGGCAACGTAGATCATGTATTTATTTAATGTTTTTTTGTTGTTGTTGTTGTTTTTATGACCAGCAGATGGTACCCTATCACCAATGTCACCAGCCACTTTCGCTGCACTGCGCACGTCGCGATGGCTTCAGCACGCTACACGAGAAAGAGATGATGACGACGTTTTTATGCGCCGGATATGTGGACCTCATCAGAAGCAGAAACCCCGAATGCTGATGTGTTACAAGAATTCACACCACAGGGAGACCATACTTCCATAAGCGAGAGTTTTGAGTTTGTTCTTTGATGCAGTAATAATATAATACCGGGGAGAATCGGTCGTGGGTCACAGGTCGATGTCAAAGAAGGCGCAGTGGAAGAAGTCAACAGCAGCGGCTCAGAGAGCGAATGGCGGTGAGAGAAACAGGCAGTATATATAGATAAATATGTGTATATGTATGTATAATATAGAGTCTATGGCTGCAACAGATACTGACTGATAAGCTTCTTTATGTACTTCAACTTTTTGATAAGAGCTGACGCTGCTGTCCTGCAGGAGAAGCTAACAATTGGTCTGTGTTGGGAATAATAAATACATAAGAATAGGATTTATATGGCAGTGTTCCCCCAAGACCATGATATTTGACAAAGCTGAATCACAGTTAAGTCAAAATGTAGCATAACACAGTTTAAATTTCTTCCAGGTTAGTTGTTTTACGAGAGAAAAAAAACCTTAACTTCTTGTTAACTTAGAACAATTTGATTTGATGGATTCTATTTCCAGGGTTATGTGAATGCCCCATTGTTATCTAGGTTTTATTTCTAATTAGCTTGTTGGTCTTGCATTCATGAATTCTAAGATTGGAGAACACATACACTTCACAACTCTACAGGTTTGCAGATTAAGTTTGGTCTCAATTATTGTTATTGAGCAGAAACTGTAAAATGAATGCCTGATAATGCTGAATCTGGATTCTGTGTTTTGCCCCACAGCCCAAAGGGAAAGTTGGCACGAAGGGAAAGAAGCAGATCTATGAGGAGAACTTGGCAACGCTAAAGTTCTACACCAGAGTCATCCTAGGAGCTAACGTAAGAACCTCAATACTGTTTATGGGTTGTTTCAGTCAGAAGAAAGTGTCACACAGTCCTTGAAAAGGTGGGGTCCCATTTAGGTTGGGTCACTGATGTCTTGTCCCTTTATTGTTCTTATTGTCAAACTTCAGTTCTTCAAAAGCAGTTCTTGTAGTTGCTTGAATCAATGCATACCTGGATTGTTTCACTTTTTACATTACGTGTCATTTAGCTGATGCTTTTATCCAAAGCGACTTCCAGTTAAGTGCTTTTTTCACCCTGAAGTTGCAAATTCCAGACAAAAAGTACTAAGTGCAAGTACATTAGCATTAAATAGGCAAAACTACAAATAGCCATATGAAAGTGCAGCTTCAAGAAATATATATCGTTCCCTATATATAGTTGGAAGAGATGGGTTTTTAGCCTTCTGCGGAAGCTGCATAAGCTTTCGGCCATCCTGATGTCAGTAGGGAGCTCATTCCACCATTTGGGAGCCAGGACAGCAATCAGTGGTGATCTTGTTGAGTGATAAGTGTTCCCTCGCTGTGAGGGGGCAGCAAGCAGGTCGGCTGACGCAGAGCGGAGTGGGTGGGTGGGTGGGTGGGTGGGTGGGCGAAATCCAATTTTAGACTTGACCGAATGTTTTAAGGTGGGTCATATTATTTTATGTTTACACTTAAATGTGAAATCACCGTGTGTAGACCTGTCAGTGTTTTCAGTTACAAATTAGGAGTGAGCAATATCAATAAAATCCTCTTTCATAGCAAAAGTAATCTTCAGTTGCGATATTGATAAATATATCTTTTATATAGTAAAAATGACCATAATTCAGTCCTGCAATGGCCCAATATTACCAGCTATATTAAACAAATCCATACTTTGGTATACAAAAATCTTTGATGGATTTTACTATGGGGCTTAAAATAACAATTATTTTTTGTAACTGATTAACCTGCAAAGTATTTTCTCTATTAATAATGTAATTGTTTAATCTATGAAATGTGTCAAAGGCCACAGTCTAAATCCTGGAGATATTCATATACGTCATATTATGAAAACAAAAAATAGCAAATCATCACATTTGAGAAGCTGGAACCAGATAATGTTTGACATATTTGCTTAAAAAATGCTAAAATGATTTAATCATTATTTTTAAAATAATTGCAGATTTAAGCTGCTAATTGAGTAATTGACCAATCAATGGAGCTCTTATTATATTGGCATGTCGTTCAACCCCATTTCAAACATACTGCTCTTCCTGCACAGGCAATATATGCTGCCGTAAATCTTTTGGTTTTCTTCAGTTCGTCTACATTTTGGACATGGGTGAGTGTAAATAATCAAGATGATTAAAAATCTCAATATACCA
This sequence comes from Etheostoma cragini, assembly GCF_013103735.1. Taxonomy (NCBI): domain Eukaryota; kingdom Metazoa; phylum Chordata; class Actinopteri; order Perciformes; family Percidae; genus Etheostoma; species Etheostoma cragini. The sequence goes on along the minus strand of NC_048407.1, from coordinate 11,731,034 downwards.
CAAATCTAACGAGCCACTAACTTCCTGGCCACTAACATCTTGAACGCCTCCTGTAGCTGCTGCTTGTGTTCGCATTAGCAGTGTATATCGGGAGCTACCGCTCCATGTCTGCCATGGCCAAGCCGGTGTTTGCTGAGGATGGGAGTCTCCTGGACGGAGGAATAGACTTAAACATGGAGCAGGGACTGGCGGAGTAAGTAAGATGAGATAAATGCCAAAACGCAAATACAAATTTAAATATACATTGGGGAGAACCTCCATCTTTAGTCTACATACACTATAAAAACACGGACATGCACAGTTTTATACTCAGGTGGGTATTGAGAGCAGTCTGTGCTCATCCCCTGACTGAGGGAGTTTATTGGGGACGGGAAGAGAAGTAGATCTTAGTGGCTGCATCTGTAGTGATATAATTACATGGCAAGTTAGTGCATTAGTACATTAGATTCACTTCACTGTCAGATAAACTAAAAGTAACGTTTGGTAGAGTTTGTGCATTAATAATACAGAAGCTCTGGCCACATTTTTAAGTTTTTTGTTGAACTTATGGAAGGCACAATTATAATATGTTATTTTCTTGCTAAAAATATTAGTATGTGAATAAATACCAGCCACACAGTTTTTGGGGTTCTCAGGTTGCAGAACCCCTGAATTCATTGTGTTCTCCAGTTTTCCAAAACTAAACCTACACCTTTGCCAAAAGGTACAAAGTTACTATCTGTGTCAGAAACATTATAATGTGTGTTTGTTCTGTTTTTAGGCACTTGAAGGACGTCATCCTGCTCACAGCCATAGTTCAAGTGCTCAGCACAATCTCATCTTATTTCTGGAATCTTTGGTTGCTGGTAAGAGGATGTTCTGTGTCCAACTTTATCGGACAACTCCTTTAGTTTCCTGCCTGATTCCTTTCTTTTTCTGCTTTTCTCATGCCTCATAAGTTTATCTTGTCTTCTGTGTGTGTGTGTGTGTGTGTGTGTGTGTGCGTGTGTGTGTGTGTTTCTGTGTGTGTCAGGCCCCGGCCCGAGCCATCCACCTGCTGTGGGTGAACTTCCTGGGCCCCTGGTTTATGGCAGAAAGCCCGTCACCATCAGAGGAAGTGAATGAGAAGAAGCAGAGAAGACAAGAGCGCAGACAGACAAAGAGATTCTGATGCTGCAGGGCAGACGAAGCAGTATTTTTATACACAGAATCTAATATACAGATAGCGAGGAACTCATAAGTTTTTCAGAAAGAAATTTTGTTATTAAGTTAAACTCCATCCAAATCTGATTGCGTGGAATCTTGTTTTCCATGTTTGTTTTCCTTCTGCTTTCTCCTGTAATCCGATTTTCTCCCTAATTTATGAACTGAAATTTTCCCTATTTAGAGAATGTCACGGTCCAGATCTCATTAATCCTCATAGAGAGATTTAAGAGTTTTTTGCTGTTGCACAATCCTGTCTCACTGTCCCTTGCAGATTTACATCAAATGTTCCACGCGACATAGTGGCTAAAATGAGTCACTTGTTCATGCCATGTTTGTCATGGCATTTCTTTTATCTTTACTCAACTTTATTTTCCAGAAAAGGTCTCTAATGGAACAGAATTCATCTGTGATCCTTTATAACACAGCTGTTTCTGTACTATTAAGTCTGCGAGTTTTAATAGGAAAATAACTTTTTTGCAATAAAAATAAATCTCACTCCAGTATGTGGGGGTAATCATATGTGTTTAAAGAGGTTTTTCAGTGTGTTTTCTTAACGTTATGCCTCCAGTCATGGCTTAAAGTACTGAGAAATTATTTTCAATTGTCCTCACAGGCTAACTTTAGCTTTTGGTGTCCTAAAATGAAATATTTGGCGCATAAGAAACACATGTTTTTTAAAAATGGCTAGGCCTTACATACTGCAAGGGGTTATAATGTAATTCTCATGTTACTTTTAGCCTCATCAATTAAAAGTAGGACTGTTTGGTCAGAAAGGTATCCATGTTTTCTGATAAGAGCATCTAGAACTAGCTGTAACATAGTTACATTGGGAAAATGCTTAGTTCAGTTCAGATGCTCAGACATAAACCTGAAGAAATGCAAACCCAACACGCTACAGCTGTAGTACAGCTATGGAAGCAGCAAGCAAACAAACGGGATCAACGGAGACCAGAGACATAAACCCCGGCTAAATATTGGAAATGTTTTTGAAAGATGGAAACAGCATAAGAGGGTGACCATATTTTGATTTCCAAACACAAATTCAGACAGACTTCTCAGAGGTTAAAGAACATGCTTTATTATGCCTCAATGGTATAAAAATAACTTAGGTAATAAAAAAAAATATGTAACAAAATAATTGCTCTTTTCAACTAAAGAAATGTGAAATGTACTAAATATTACCTATTCTGTGTCAGCTTTAAAATCCAGCTTCAACTAAATATCTCTTAAAACCTTTTCAGTGTATTAAGATAAGGTTTTTTGGTGTCCATGTGAGCTTTGAGATCTCCAGCACCTTTATTAGACTGAAACATGTGCTAGCTTTGCACACGGTGCACTCCGCCTCCCACTTGTCCCGACTGGGATAGAACATAAAAAGTTTTTTTTGCAGTTCGACTGTGAAACTGCACTTTGTGTTCAATGCATAGAATGTAAAACGGTATATGGTGCAATCACAGACTGTTAATATGGCTCTATGGGTGCAATGCTGCTCCGCTGTCTGTCTGATCTGCTCCCTCTATGTGTGCTTCGCAGAGCCGCTCACAAGGCAGCCTCTCGGGAATTACGTCACGCAACAAAGTACCGTAGGGTTGTGTGCAAAGCGCCAATCAATTCAAGTACACGCCTAATGGTACCATGAAAAACAGTGAAAACCGGAAATTTTCATAAATTTATAAACCTTTTTACAGTACGTAAAAAGTGGATATGTCCGGGCAAAAGAGGACGTTTGGTCACCCTAGCTTAGAGCCCAAAAGGACGCAGAGTTGGCTAATTTTTCTCCTGAACAGGTAAGCATTAGCTTCAGGCTAATTTATCTCACATTTATAGACTCACATTGAATTGTATAGAGTATTCAAGTTGGTTACTTGCAAAAAAATTGAGACACAGCCAGTATAATGATCCAGACTGGTCCTGGCTAAAGCCAACATGCTAACATGCCATAACTGCTAACGCTAACTGCTAACGATTTCAGATGACCAGGCGAGCGGGCCACGGCTGTTTACAATGTGTAGCCTGTTCAGCGGTCGTTGCTAACAAAGGGTGAGTAATTTTAAGCCAAGAAATGGTTGGTATAAATCTGGTAGAGAGAACCGTGAGTTTGCGCTGTTTTTAGCAGTTATTGCCAATATGTTTTAGCCGAGAAAGTGTGTCAGTCGGGTAGAGAGGACAGCGAGTAGCGGTTGTTTCCGTCATTTTTGTTCAGACCAACTAACAGAACAAAAGCCAAAAATATTCTTTTCTAAATTATTATTTTAAATACAGTCTAGATGATGGCAAGCAAATTAATTAAGTGGAACATCATTTACTGGCTTTGACACTTCAACATCATCAACTGTTTTTTGTTTTTTTTAAACTGCTCACATATTTGAGATTAGAGATTTAAGATTAGAGTTGACAAATCAGATCTTGGATGACAATTTAATCCCCAAATACTGAAGGAATGCCAACCACTTTTCTGTTTCCATCCGGTGAGTTGAGCCTTGTCCTCAGGTGGAAAATGTTTATTCTCAAGTCTATTAAGTGACTTTTATTCTTTCTATCCAGTGTTGACAAAGTGTATTCAGTGATTATGTTCATGCTCAGACTCCAAAGAGACTGAGTGGGCTGGTAAAGCCCAGATCTGCTCCCAATATAATTACAGATTTCTCATTATTGTTACATTCATGCTTACCCAACCTTAACAAGCTACAACCTGCTGTGTTCAGGTTTGAAGAGGAATCACTATGATGGTGTGAATCCTCTTAAAGGAAAAGGAAAACAGCAAAGCATTTACTTTAATACATACAGGAATTCAAACAGCTCTTTTCACTAAACTTTATGCTCTTTCTGAAATCCCTAGAAGCATTTTTGTGCTTTTACTTTGCCTGTGTCCTGCCCTCCTTCATTCCTGCCCTGTGGTCCTATACTGTCTCTATTATAGGGTTATAAACAAAGTAACCAAAATTAGAGCAGCACGGCATCCAGTTGTCAGGGCCAATCCCAGATGTGGGCTTTGAGAGGGACCATGTTGCTGTGTAATTTAGCACTGGGGCCATTCACTTGTATGTAGCTCCACCCCTTCGAAACTCACATAAGTAGGCTACTTTGTTTTTTCTGGCTGTAGGAAGAAGTGCAGAAATGGGGATTTTATGTTTATCTCAACCTATTGTCTGCTTAGAAATTTCCCAGTGAATGCTTTGAAAAAAATGGATCTTGTGGCTGGAAAAAAAAAACTTTTTCATTTGCATACTTTCCCTTTTTTCCTTTACTTGAGGTGCAATACAAAACAGAGATGTATCTCCTAAAACGTATTGCTGCATATGAGCGTCCCTGTCTTGGTTGCTGATTTAAGATCGAGAGAAAAGAAAAAGAGTGGGAGAGAGAGGTCCTTGTTTACCATGGCAGTAAAACTGGGTTCTTCCTGACAAGATAAAGAACTGGGAGTTGAGAAGGGAGATGCTGCATTCCATTTCCAGGCTTTGCATGTACAGTTTATACCCATTATACCAGTGAGAGTAGAATAAATGCTGACAATTTACCGAAAACCCTTTAATCTAAGATAGAAAGCGGGGGAGGAATCAGTTGTAGTGGAGCCTTTTGTCTCATTGGCTCCAGCAGAACATGGCCTTTACATTTCTGATCCCTTTACACTCACAGATCCAGACAAAACAGGAAATTGGGGGGCATTGGGGCAACAGTTGAGCCTTTGACCCTTGAACTACAGTGCCCCCAGTCTTTGAAGTGAAGAGAGAGAATCACAAGCAATTACATGTGATGCAGAGTGTGTTCCCTTGAACATTTAGCCTTCCCTGTGTAAACAGAATCAGAGATCCCTGAGTGTGTTTGGTTGAGCAGTGGGTGTAGTCAAGTTTATAATCTCCGCTCTGTTTCGACCTTGTTTTGACTCAAACCAAACTGACCAAAACACTTCTCACAGTCTGGGTTGTAGTGAAGGAAGGAGTGACTGGTATTAGTACAAGACACATTTTTTAACAAATAAGCATCACTATTTTATTTCCAGCATCATCCTTAAGCACAAAGATGACACCGGCCAGGCAGCATTCACAGCTCCTATGGCCTTTAAAGGAAGCTGTGAATAATTCCTGCCCTGTGTGTGTGTGTGTGTATGTGTGTGAATGCATCTTGAGCTTCAGACTTGGTGGTCCACCGTCCTCAAAGATTGTCACCCCTGTTTATCATCTTGCTTCGTCCCCTGCCAGCCGGTCTTCTGCTCCTGTTTGTCACCAGCTGAAGCCAAATCAGTAAACCTATAAACGTAATGTCTCATCTGTTAATGTGCTACAGCTATTAGCAGATTAATTTAAGAAAGTTTTTCTGGAACCTATTCTGCTTTTGGACTATAACATATTTCAAGATGAATTAGGTGTCATCACATAAACATCTCCCCGAAAATGAGCCATGCTCTCGTCTGCTTGTTACATAAGTTAAAAAATAATAGTGCACGCTTATATATTGCAGTTTACATTTAGCTCTGCTGCCAGTGTCGTCATCAGTGTAAGGCAACACTTTATTTAGATGGTCTGTTGTTATATTAAACTAAATATAAGGTGACAAAAAGAAAATGTTTTATGCTTACTCATTTGCTACATCCCTAAACAAGTCAGTACTGCTTACTACTCTGTACTTTAAAAGTGGAACTCCACCATTTTTTACACATCGAAGTCTGTATACTGGTCTTGAGGAGTACCATTACATATGTGACAAACATTTGTATAAAGCCTTTTGTGGCTCCAGAGGGCAAAATTGCCTCATGCCATTTTACTTGAGTCAGTGTTGGTTGGGGGCTGAAGACTACAAGTTGGAGAATTATGGGGAATATGGGGGTGTGCAGATAGAAAAAAGTGAGCTTATCAGACCTCTGTTGCCCAGTCTTTATCTCTGCTTAAGCCTCTAAGACACCTAAATACATTTCTTTAACCGTGTAATGAACAGATTGGATATTTCTGTTTTATTTAGTGAAGTAATGATGATGCATGTCAATAATCAAGACTTTCCTCCTCTGGAAAACAATCCCATAGGTGTTTGTACCAAGGGGGTGGGCAAGCATCCAGAAAGCGTTCCTCCTATGGGGAGTCTCTAAGGCTAACAAGCCTTACCTGCTGCTAGCATTCCATTGACTGCCATTCAATCGAAAAACTTTACATCGGAAGCTTTGAAAGACTCTATTTGTCCATTGTTTATTTCTAAAGACACACGGTAATGTATAAAAGGCTCCATTACCTTGTATCTCACATTATGGCCCCGTAGCAGATGTTTTTATAAAAATAGGATTGTGTCGTAACCACTCAGCTTTTTGTCACACAGTAGACAAATTATTGTATTGTCAGGAGAAGCTCGGAGACAGTCGGGGAGGACGTAGAGAGTCCATAAAAGCATTTGAACAAAATAGTTCCAAAATAGTTAGTTTTGATGGATTGGAAGTACTTCAGTATGTGGCGAGTGAATTCAAATGTTACATTTATCAGCTACCCGAAGACTGGAAATAAAAGTAGACGCTGAGTTGTTTTAACTTTACTTAACAAACGGAACTACGTCACATTCTACATCCCATGTGTAATTAAATCATGTACTCATGCATGGAAGTGAAGTAACGTAACAAATGTACTGATTTTAATGCAAACCATAATCTTTTTTAAACTAAAACAAGTAGTTTTTATGCCTAAACCTAATCAAACTACGATCATTTCACGTTAACGTGTTTTAAACAGTGACCATTAGATATGAGAATGGAAAACGCTCCTAAAGTTCATATTTTCTGCCACCGCCAAGGGTCAAAAGGCTCCTATGTGTCGGATTAAAGGGTAGGAACAAATTACCCATGTGGTTGTATGGTTTGGAGCAATGCTCCTGCCAGTGACCTTTGTTGCGAGTCATACCTCGTTGTGTCTGTTTCCTCCATTGTCTCCTGTCTTTCTGTCTGCTATCATATAAATAAATCAAGTTACATCAAAAAGCACTATCATATGAGCAACAAGCATATATTTGTCAGTCAGTTCTCCGAAAATGGGGGTTATAGTGAGATTTTAAAACTAAGGCAGTGCCAGCAGACCTTTATTTCAACCTGGACTCTGAAAATCCTAAACATCATGACTCATTCATTCTCAGTCATTATTCTCAGTTCTGCCTTGTTAGACCGTCTATATTAAGTTAAGTTGTTAGGCTGTTGTCTGCCAAGTCATCACTGGAAAGGTTTTGAACTTGAAGGCATACAAAATTGTATTTTGTACAAAGGTTGCTGGCTGAAGCAACCCCATGCAGCTGCCATCTCCTGATTAAATACTCAACCGTCTGAGACTGTGAGGATTAGATTAAAGTTATTCTTGATTTAGAGACACATCATCTACATAAAGTGCTTAATTTGTGGATATATATATCTGGACAAACTAATCAGAAGAAGAGAAGAACTGTCAAGTTAATAATGAATGTTTTGCTCTGGAGCAAAATGGATTATAAATAATTCATGGTACACAGAGCAAGGTGTTACATTTTCACTTTTCCATTTTCACAGATTGTAATAACTTGCACACACCGAGTCAAAATTCTCTCCAAAATCTTGTAACACTACATATTTCAATAATCTGTAAACGAATCCAGCAAATGTATTCGATGAACCTTACATGCATGTTGTTGCTGTATGTTTGGCTTTTCTGCACACAAGTCAAGTGTTTGTGGGGTGTTAGCTCACTTTCCTCACATTTAGCTCATTTTTCATTTTTACATCAAGTTATATTGTCAAGAATATGTTTATAAAAGTAATATAAAAAGTAAAATGTTAAATCTAAATATTAGATCTAAATGTTAAATGGTAAATCTAACTATTAAATCTAAGTATTAAATTCAAATGTCAAAACTTAATGTTCAATCTAAATAATACATCTAAATCTAAATGTTAAATCTAAATGTTACGTCTAAATGAGTAAATGTTAAATCTGTAGGGCTGTAATCTCCCAGTCGACTAGTCGATTTATTGGTCGATACGTTCTGGCTCGACTAAAATTCTGATTGGTCGATTTTTTTGCCGTGTAATTTCATCAGGTGGAAACATAGTCTATGGGTGGAAAGCACTAAATGCTAATGGGGGTGTTTTTAGAGCATCCCTGTTTCACAGGTAACAGTCTGTCTTCAGAACAGCCCCCTTGTTTTCACCTTTTTTGGATTAGCCCAACCCACCAGAGACAGATTGAAGAAAGTACTAGAAAGCCTTCGTCTGATTGTTTGCTGATTATTTATTTAATTGTGAGTGTTTCATTTACAGTCAGTCCTTGACCATGTTGAAGACATCGCCAGTGTGGCAGCATTTAACAAAAATAGATAAAGGAAAAAAATCGAATGCAAAGTTTGCAAGCAACAGTTTGCATATTGCAGCTGACTACAAACATGGCATATCACTTAAAAATTGTAAGTAGGCTATTGTTTTGAGTAGGCTACATGAAATATCAGAATTGGCATATTTCATAGCCTAACAAGCGCACCCACCCGCAATGACGGTGGCATTCCCCAGAAACACCCACACAACCACGGATGTTAAGCCTCTATCATCCAAACGCAAAAATAATATCACGGAAGGAATTGTGGACTTTATTGCTCAGGATATGAGGCCCACTGCTGTTGTGGAGGGCTGAGGTTTAAGAACTTGTTAATTTACAGCGCAAGCACGCCACACCATCACTCAAAATGTGAGGGACTCAAAGAGAAAGTTTCAGAGTTAATACAACACAGCGAGGCACTGAGCTTGACCACAGACATATTTAAATACATTTTAAAGTTGACGTGCCTTTTGTGTTTAAGAGTAAAAGCTTTAAATTAATAGTCTATTCGTGTCTGAACCACAAAGCCGAGCGCCGACGTTTAGCGCTCCGTGCGAGGACATGCGCAGAGCGCTGATGCAACGCTGTCAGAGCCGACAGACGAGTGGCATTTCACTGCAAAATAATTAGGTCCAAAACGATTTAAAATACTGCAAATAGCCTACAAGGACAACCACTGCAGGACAGTACAGTTAATTAGCTTGCATTTTTTCCGCCCCTACTAAATGTTAAATCTAAATATTTAATCTAAATAATAAATCTAAGTCTAAATGTTAAATGTAAATGTTAAATGTAAATGTTAAATCTAAATCTAATTGTTAAATCTTAATGTTAAATCTAAATCTAAATGTTAAATCTAAATGTTAAATCTAAATCTAAATGTTAAATCTAAATCTAAATGTTAAATCTAAATGTTAACTGTAAAGCTGAATGTTTAGAAAATATGCAAATAGACCACGCACCTTGCAGTGTCACCGCTCACACCCCTGACCATGGAAAAACAATGGATCAGCAATTGAAAAATTATAGAAATGCTATTTGCATATTATTATTTTTTTTGGGGGGGGGGGGCAAAGTAATATAGTAATATAACGAGTAACGTAATTAATTACTTTTAATACTAAGTAACAAGTAAAGTAACATTATTACTTTTTTAAGGAGAAGTAAGAAAAGAGTAACATAATCACACTTTCTGAGTAACTTGCACCGCTAACAACCATTGGGCCACAGTACCTAAATATTGTAATTAGCTTATTCTTTGAAATCAGCACAGAACAGCGGCACCCATGGAACCTTGTGTGAAGGTGTCGACCACCACGATGTCCCTATTCAAATCTGGCCGTGGACCTTTGTTGCATGTAATTCCATGTCATTCCTCCTCTCTGCCTTCTCATTTCCTGTCATCTTTCTGCTGTCATCAGTCTAATGAATGTGTAAAATGCCATAAACTAGCACACAACAAAGCGTTGACATCCCTGTGGTTTATAATCGCATGATCCAGTGATGTGATGCACCCACTAATCTGGTAACTCTCCAATATATGTTCTTCCTCTACACTTGACCTCAATGAGTATCACTGACTGATTTTACATTGTGATAACAACTAAAACAGGCCACATCAAGTCTCCCTCTATTCATTACTTTGTTGTTTGTGCTTTTTCTTTTTTTTGAAGAACTAAAAGGTCCTTCATGAGTGACCACAGCCATTAGTTGCAGCGGTGGCGCCACAGTCCACATGACTCCGACTGAGCCATGATCAGTGAGGGACAGACTCCATCACACTGGTTTCCCTTCCTCTTCCTTTGTTTTCATCCTGTTTCCTTCCTTGTTTTCTTAGATACTGCCCCCCCAATGGAAGTCTAAACAAAATACAATACTGTGAAAGTAAACAAACGCACAATTTTCCTACAACCAATTGCCCTACAACCTTGGCCCTTACCGAATCCAGACCCAGTTTTAAGAGCATCCCAGGAGAAGGTTTTGGTGTCTTTTTTTGTCCAAGAAGCTACAGTATGCACCGGCTGGAACGCGATTGTGGTTTGTGACTCTGGTTCACTAAAAGACACAAGTAGATTTATAGATAGGTTTACATCAGATCTTAAATCCTGAGCTCTTACGCTGCTCCAGACTCTGCCAAAAGAACTCTTTGTCAAACTGATATCAAAATTTATGCTTGAATGCTATGGTGTAGCCTGAAAGCAAATGTGTTTTGTGTGTCCAATGAGCTGGTTGACAAGGAAGGATATTGCAAAACCTCAAAATGTAATAGGATATCAAATCAAGGGGAATTTATGCTGAACAATTTCCAGCGACTCTGTTAGACATGATGAAATATGATGCATCCAATGATAATGATTGGCCTATGGCCATGTAATTACAATGTTCTGAGTGAATTCAGACAACTGAACTGCATGTTATCCCAGTTGATAACTCGGCTGATGCTTGCATCAACATTAATGAGCTTTTACACATGTTCTTTACGCAGCTCTTGTTTCTACCGTGGTGTTAATGCTATCACCCTTTTCCACTATTTCAAACCCATCCATCCCCGCCCACCTCATGCTATTAGACTTATAATGGAAGTCTGGATTAATGGTTAATTTCCAGGAAACCCCTATGTTTTGTCATAAAGTGCTTTCCATTAATTAGTGACTCTGTTTCTCAGAGCGGAGGGGAAGAGGAGAAGAGTGATTAATGAGCTAACTAGTGGAGCCAGGGGCTCGCCTAGCTCCAGTGGTGAGCGTGAGAAGAGTCAGACCTGCAAAAAGAGGGAAAGAAAATAAATATGTGGCTCTTGAAAAAAAGTGCATGGAAATTCATTGAAAGGGTAGCTGAGTGCGGTTTCAAAGGGATGGGGGAGCATTACAGCTGAACTGTGAGTGAGAGGGCAGAGAGAGGCCTGATTACGCCCTCTCTGGTGCCAGAAGTCCGGCAGACGGAGATGGGTGTGTTCTGCTGAACTGAGAACTGTTAAAAGAAAAGCATTTCAGGTGACTTGTGACATTAAGACACATGTAGGCTGAATTCTTTGGCACCTGGCTGAATATTAATTCAACAAAAAAATACATCTCCCATGCTGTGTCTTTTGTGCATGTGTTTAAAGTAATAGTTCCACATTTTCGGAAATATGCTTATTCTTTTTCCTGCCGAGGGCTAAATGAGAAGATCAATAGCACTTGTGTCTGTGTGCTAAATATAAAGCTGAAGCCAGCAGTTGGTAAGTTTAACTTAGCATAAAGACGATTAATTCATAATTTTGGTTTTTGTATGAGTAAGTAAAAAAGATAACTCAATATAACTTTAATTAGTGAGCTTTAGTAGTGCTGGAATGCTTTGATTTTAATCAGACAGAACCAGGTTTTTGCTCTACTTGTTTCATTTATTTATGCTAAGCTAAGCTAACCGGCTGCTAGCTGTAGCTTCATCTTCAATGGGCACATATGAGTGGTATCAATCTTCTCATCTAACTCTTTGCATATGTGTGTTAAATATGTGTATTTCCCAAAATGTTGAACTATTCCTTTAAGTCAGGATCAGCTCCCAGCAGATACATAATTTTGCTGGCTAATGTTTTTAACCCTTGGCAGTGTTTCTGTGCTGAGATTCCTATGGACGCCAAATCAGGAGGGCAGCCTGGCGTGAGTCTAGAGGTCTGGCTAGACATTATCTCCAGCACCGCTGCATGTTTTCATAACGGGGCCTCCTAGTCTCTCCAGTGTTGGCCAGTGTTTGTGCGTGCATGAATGTTTATGTACGCATGTGAGTGTCTGTGTGTGTGCGAGTGCAGAGTGAACTGCCGCCTTGGTGGGGCAACATACTGTCTCTGGTCTAGAGGAGAGCCATTAGGGGAGCGATGAAGCTGATGACATGTTGTTCCTGTGACAGGCCGCCGGGCCCCAGACTCCTTTCTGCTGCTACTGCTGCTGCTGCTGCTGTTATTGCTGCTGGAGCTTTGGGAGCCATGGGTCTGCCATTGGACAGACACAGAGACGCAGGGGCTGAGTTTATTTTGGGAGGTGGTTTGGTGCCGGACACCCTGTCTACTCTCCCACCAACCTTCACACACCACCACCCCCCTCTTCCTACACTCACAACACACACACATGCACACCTTATCAACAACACTCACGCAACCAGGACGTTTCTTTTGCATGGCGTCAGTAACAATTGCTGACACAGATTCTATTGAAGGGTTGGTACGCTCAGATTAAACAAAACAAAAACATATTTACTGCTGGTTTTTACTGTTTTTAATGCACCTAGTTGGTAGTTTTGTTTGTTCAGGTTTTACATTATCTGTCTCTAATTCAATACAAACAAAGTTAATAGAAATTTACTGCTGGTGCTCAGCACTTTTGGAAATTACATTTACAAGTTTCAACAGCAACAATCTAATTTTGAAGATACTGTAACTCCACAAACAGACACGTAATCCTACAGAATGTGAACAGTTTTAATAGGGACTATTTTTTTTTCTTTTAGATGATTTCTTTTGGCATTTAAGTCCTTTTAAAATGCCTAAGATGTACAGGACAGCTTAGACTTAAAAGGGGAGAGAGAGTGGGAAGACATGCAGTAAAGGGCCGCAGACCGGAGACAACCCTGCGGCCGATGCGTCAAGTTGTAAACCTCTACATATGGGCGCCAGCTCTACCAGCTGAGCTAACCAGGCGCCCATAGGGACTGTTTATTACAGTAATTCCAACAGAAACTGTCCATAGCAAGTTCTGGAAACATGTTTAACTTTGAAAGCCTACTAAGCCTTGCTAGGTGTGTGGCAGTGCAAAGCATAAATAGTTCCGATATTACAAAGATCATAAACTTTTATCAGAAGATTGTATCCCTGGTTCATATCCAGCAGGTGATCCTTGACCCCTCATTTTATGTAATCTCTACTGTATCAAATAAAAACATAAAATATCCATAAAATCCTTAAAAAAAAGAACATTTATGATCACACATTGGGTACATATTGTAGCCTACTAAACTTTATTTTATTGAATGAATGCAACGCTTCTCATCTTCTTCTATTCTTCTTCCCCTGTATAATAGACACTGAACATTGTGGACGGCTCTGTCTTTTTTCTTTCTGTGTTTGTGTGTGTTTTTATTGTGATATGGATCCCCCTGGGTCTGAAATAAAGTTTATTTATATTATGGTCCTATTTAGTGAATTAATGCGCAAAGAACAGTAATAATGAGAAAACATGTAATTCAGTGATGGTCTGCCTTCACAGGTCAGCTGGCCATTTTGTCCTCTTTGAATTTCAGTACGTTTTAGGGAGCTTTACTGTCATTGTCTCCATCGTAATTACATTTCCAAACAGGAGCAGAAACATGAAAATAATAGACTACCATCACAGTATTACAGTATACAGGATATAATACGAATTTACAGGAATGACAATGAATAAAAACAATGAAATTATTGTAGTAGATTACAAATTTGCCTTTATATCCATAATTATTTTATTGCACATGATTTTGAATTGCTCTTTCTGTAAATAATGTTAATGTATGGCACTTTGTCTCTATGCACATTTGCCAATCACTATGTACACACTTATTCTATTGCACACTATGGGAACTGTATTTGTCCATGAATGCATACTGGAAAATGCCAGAAGAGAGGGATGTGAAAGGGAGGGAATATTGCTCAGGTTCATGCCAGGTTTGGGTTGTGCCTTTTGACGTCATTGCTGCCGTGTTATTACGTTGTTTTCCAGTTGAATTTGTAAGATATTAATGCTTTTTGTTTAACAATAGGGCAATATGATAAAAATCAGATCTCAACGTTTGTTCAAAATGTTCCTGTTGAAGATTTTCTTTGCCTGCTTTATGTAACTGTAGACTGCTTATTATGAGTTTAATATCATTGTGTTTAGGTTTACAACATAAAGTTATTATTAGTATTAATATTAATATTAGTGTTATACAAATGCATCCAATCTTTCTTGTCCCATCTGACCTGGTAATAAACCTGCTGTGTTTCCATTTTGACAGCCTGCCTTGGTCCCCTAGGGGCTAGAAATGGTGATAGGTGTAAACCGAGCCCTGGGTATCCTGCTCTGCCTTTGAGAACATGAAAGCTCAGATGGGCCGATCTGGAATCTTGCCCTTTATGAGGTCATAAGGGCCAAGTTTACCTCCCCTTTCTCTGCTTTGCACACCCAGATAATGTGGCCCAACCATAAGAGAGAGACATCATGTCTTTCAAACAAGCAAAGTAGCAGTTGGTGAAGGCCACACCCCCTGCCTCCACCTTGCCCCCTGTCATGGGATCCTTAATACACAGAAAACACTAATATATATTGAAAACAACACCAGTGTGATGGCCATAGCTCCAGAAATTTTGTATGAGTCTTTGATCTATTTGTAAAAAAGAAGAACATTTGATTATAAATTGGTTTTAAAGGCTAATAAGTCCCCTGGGGCTGTGAGTCCCAGTGGTTTTCATGCAGCCACTGAAACATTCAACTCTGGACTAAGCTCTTCCAAAACACTTCCCTGTCTGCATCTTCGCATCTGATTGAGTTACACAGGGAAAACATTTTGAACAGGTGCCCTCTGCAGCCACAAACACACACACGCACACACATACACACACACACACACACACACACTGCTCTACTCTTCTTCCTCCACTCTATCCTGCTGTCATTGTAACTTGACTCCCACGTCTTCAGCCAGCCCTGTCCTCCCTCACATACCCCAGTAGAGTCCTGGTCCTGATACACAGCAGACATTAACTGAACATGCCATGGACACACAGGGTTAACGCATCTGATAGGAGATGTGAATGGTCACCTGCCAGGAAGACTGTGCTAGTCTATAATGTTTTTACATCCACTTCAACCAACACTGGTAGAGTTGTTAAAATGCAAGGGGTGGAGGCAGACATGCTGGCACAGAGACGGGCAGGGGGAGGACTGGCATGAGGCCCCTTGGGGATACCCTAACCCCCTGTTTACCCCTGTCTATTTGGTTCAATAGGTTCCTCTACTAAACTCTGTGTGTACAGTCACTATTTTGGCTCTTGGAGTTTGTAGTCTGTAAATAGATTGATGCATTTGTAAACCCAGCATTACAATTTTCTTCTCATTCACAAATTCACACACACACACACACACACACACTATTGACCTGACCATTGGGAGCAATGCAGGAGGACAGGACCAGCCAGACATCAAACCCTCAACTCTGTGATCAAAGCCACGGCCTCTGTAAGGCTCTGAGCACAGTTTCAGTTTATTCAGCAATGCAAAGCACTAGTGTGTGAGCAATACCTTTATTATAACTGTAATATTATAGCAATATGGGAAAAATAATTACTATTAGGCTATATAATAATAACTTGAATATTTGAATAATAACTATTCAAATTATATTGCTATTGTGCAAAGGAGCTAATAACCATAATCATGCAGTGGGGTTAAAAAAATAAATTAAATATTATATATATATATATATATATATATATATATATATATATATATATATATATATATATGTATAAAATATACATTTTGGGGGATTTTTTGTGTTTCCTTTTTATACAGCATGTGCACATGTAAAGGCCATGAAGGCTTATGTTGACCATCTATTATCATCTATATACTCATCCATGATCAATGTGATTTCCCCTGTGTTCACCACAACGTTTCCAGTTTGAGGAGAGCAGGATGTTGCGTCTTTAAGAGTCAAGAAACTTGAAACCGCGCATTTGCGCAACAATCAGTGCGGCTCCCATGCAGCCAAAGTGTCTAGACTGGCACATGATGGCGGGAATCAACCAATGGCCCCAGAGCTTTTCCTCTGGGCCCCGAGAGAGAGAGAGAGAGAGAGAGAGAGAGAGAGAGAGAGAATTACAAGGGATGCTCAGTGAGTTGGGTTTCAAAACAAAAGCTTTGTGTTATGTATTGTAAAAATTAAACGTTTACTTTTTTAGTATTGTGCAATGAATATTCCATGTAGTCCATTAATTACAGAGTTTCCTGGAAAGATCTTTGTGAATTTGTTTGGGGAAATGTAATGGTGTCTCCTCCAATGGTACACTTCTACTTTATAGTAATTTAGTCAGTTTGCTGTTGAGTTGAACATAATAGAAATAAGGAATGTGTCTACATGCAAGGAAACAATCTAACATATGTGGTGCATTTTGAATAGCCTACTAGCTATCATAGGCCACATGTAACTTCCCAATAGGCCTACATAATTGGGAAACTATAGATCTTCAAAATAAACTCTTACCGTATCTACTTTTTCAAGATAAAAGGAATCAATCCCTTTCAAAAGTAACTTGTGTGTTGTAGTTTCATTTATGTTGGTTTAGGCTTTTGGATCCCAAAAGAAAAAGAACCGGTTACATACTACAGTTTCTGTATATCCATTCCAGATGTTTTTTTTTTTTTAACATTACCTGGCTCCCTGAACATGACAATGCAGTCTGAACCATGAATAAGCATATATGAAGATCAAACTGCTGGTTCTCCTTGGAATCTTTCAAATGTGCTCAAGAGCTTTAACAAAGGAATGAAACTCGCAAGACCATCATCTCTAAGATAATACCTGAAAACCTTAGCAATATTCAGCAAATTATCAAACTACTAAACCCCAAGATCAAGAAGACACAAGATCAATTCCTACAGAATTTGCCACCTTCTTTGAGGAAAATATCCCTGACAGTTTCACAAACTAATGGATCTGGCCTGTCTCTACCCTACATCATCACAGGGAACACAATGCTGATTTTTTTACATATTACCCTAAAGGTGATTTTGCAGCTAAACTCTTCATTTGCTTCCCTGACCCACTTCCTAATTTTTTTTAAAGGAGTCTTCCCCTTGTGTCTCAAGTGTAATTAATGAGGGGAAAAAACGTAGACTGATCTCTGATAAGCAAACACAGACCAAGCTTTAATTGGACTATTCCCCTTTCTCCTATGAAAAATAATAAACATGTTGATTACAAACAACTGCATGGTTAGACCAGAAACAGCTCTTAAAAAGAAGGATATTACCTAAATGTCCACAATGCTGAAAACCAACCTTTCCATCCAAATTCACCATTAGGGTTTTATTTTGAAAATCATAGTCAGATAAACACGGTTTTATTTTGCGTGGCTTGACTCTGGTGCGTGCAGGAGCGTGTGTGTGTGCGTGTGTTTGTGTGTGTTTGTGCGCGTGTGTGTATGTGTATGGATGTGTGTGTCCAAAAAAAAACTTGCAGGGGAGTGGAGAGTGGAGTAATTCCAGCACTCTTTAAAACAACTTCTGGGCACGGAATCCGTCCCGGAGTTTGGCACTGGAGTCCCCGACCATCTCAGCTCTACCCCGGGACTCAGCAGCGGGATTACTGCTTCCACTAGCGACACAAATCATCGGAGGTACAGTGTTGTAAGGATTTATGTCGGGTGAATGAAGGAATTTACGGTTCAAGAGCTTCACTAAACTCAAGAAGAAACTCTGGAAAACTTGCGGATGAATGTTTCTGATGCTCTTTTTGTTAACGTAAACGGCCCCTGCTCCTCGAGTGGACTAACTATGGTTTGTGGATTGTGTGCGGGGTCTCCACGGGGTTGGAGCGTGGAAGGCTTTGAGAGAGGGCTTGCAAAAGTTGTGGCTTAATTGAGTTGGCAACAGCAAGTCACTAAGCAGTGACTGTGTGTAGCCTTCTCCTTCTTTAGACTTGTAGTGATGTTTAACGCAACGCATGATTGAATATTTCTGTCTAATGCTTCGGGAGAGCCAGCACACGGCGACCACCGGCTGCGCATGTTGTGCGCACCGTGCACAAACCCCCGGACTTGCGCGACGAGTGTAAATCGATGTGGCATCTCCCGAGACCCGGACGGGGCCGATAGGACACATCCAAAACTGTCTAGGTTGTCGTATGTTCAAGTCGAAACGCTCAGGTCTTGTACGGCGACTCTGGAGAAGCCGTCTGGTCACCGAGAGCGACGGGCGGGATGGAAGCAGACGAGGTGACGGAGGACGGAACGGTCCGTGTGGCAGACACTCAGGAAAGCTCCACAGACTTGAGCAGCGGTCGGTGACACACATTGACCCGGCTCCGGGACACACGGCGGAGGCTGGAGACCTGGCTGAGAGCGTGGAGAGGGAGGAAGAGGAGCAGCCTGACGATGACCGGGATGCCATCTGCGTCCCGGTGCACAGAGGCTCTCGGCGGGGACAGGAGGGAGACAGTAGGACGGTGACGTGTTGTTTGTTTGGGGAATGGGACCTCAGACCTCGGAGCCCTTACTGGGCCCCGAGAAAAGACGGAGGGGGCGCTTGTCAGTGCGCAACGAGGAACGCAGGGTTGGAGGAGGAACTCGCGAGCACTGCTCGTGCTTTTTTGAAAAGACTCAAGGAGAGATATCTGGATACTTTGGTGAAGGCTGTAGAGACCAAAGGAGGGATACCCAGCGAGTGTGTCATGGTTCCGAGCACTGAGCTGCGGCTCGGTGCGCATCTCATCTCTCCCCAGTATCTCCTGTGTAAGGTGTACCGCTGGAGCGACCTGCCGCTCTCAGCCCGGCTCAAGTCGCTTTGCCACTGCCAGAGCTTCGGCGCAGTGGACGGCGCAAAGGTGTGCTGCAACCCCTATCACTACAGCCGGTTATGTGGGCCAGGTAGGGACCTCAACTTTGAAGGGGCGGTGGTGCAGGGGTGCGTGGGTAGATGTAGAATAGACCTTTCCCCTGAGAAAAGAACTTTCAATTGATCAAATGAATCAGTATAAACGGAAGTTATCAATAAGTGTATCCATGTCATTTTGTTACTTCCACCACATTAACCATCATATTCGGGGGGGCGCGCCTCGGGACTCCCTCAAGATCCCATGGAGGTCCGATCTTAGATAAAGGGCCTTGCAAAGAATGAAGTCAATTTTATAAAAGTGAAGTGCGCCATAAATGGTGATAATTCAGTTTTATGCAGCATACAAATTGATGGGCCATGTCCCCCTATGAACAGATAGCATGAAATGAATGAGAGTCTCCAATCAGTCAGAGTGTTGTCTGCCTGCGGCCAAAGAAGAATGTTGTTACTGTTGATTTAATTGCCAAACAACGTCACCAGCGAAAATATAGCACCCTTTAGGCCTTTTATTTTTCGTGAGTTATTACTGATGAAGCCATCTCACATTTACAATTACAGTAAAGCATAATAGAACACATAAACTCCATCGGATAAATATCATGTATAGGCTACTCATGTTTTACTGCAGTTTTATTTTTATTTATTTAGGCAAAACAGTGTAGGCTACAACTTTTAGCCATCTGGTCAAACTCATTTTCAATTAAGCTAAGCTATATATCTGTTTTCACCAGTTTTATAACTCTAGCTTTTACTCTGGTCAACCTTTTGCTTTAATTTTCTCTCTACATTCCAAACACATTACACATTTATTTAAATTTGCGCAAAACTTTGCTGCTTCTAAACATCATCCAATTGAAGGTCGCTCTGAAGTTGCACTTAAGCTCTTTTTTTTTCTCTGACAAGGAAGTCCTCCTCTTGTTATTTAGGCGAAGGAGTGCCGATAATATACAGTTTGCATAGTGCTGGCGCCAGACTGACTCGCTGGGTATCTGACTGACTGAGGACTCCGGCAATTACTGGCTCTGCTCTTAAAGGGGCCGCAGCCGCAAACCCACGTCCTCTTTGGACTGAAGGGACTCTCCCAGCTGCCTTGCTTATAGTTTACAGTGCTGCTCTTTTACAAAGAAATCATCATATGAGCCCGTGTGACTAAAAATGTCTTCACTTAAAACTTTATGAAGATAAAATTGAACAAACACTTCTTTACAGAAAGATACAGTTAAAAAAATGATACAGTGGGATGTAATACTTGCAAGTTCTGATTAGATCTGTTGAATTATACACATTATGAGTTCAAAAGAAAGCCTACATATTACACATATGTAGGCTTTCTTTTGAACTCATAATGTGTATGCTGTGTATGCTATCATGTTCTAAATGCAAAAAGCTCCTTAGGTTTAAGTAAAGATTGTCTAGAACCATAATAATGAACATTACCCCATGAAAAACAAATCTATGCATTGAGGCTACAGTGTGCACAGATACATTTAGATGCATGGTCTACATCACCAGTAGCTATAGAAACAGCTGGGTTGAACTGTTTACCTGAAGATGAAAGACTTTGATAGTTATGTGATTTAGATGAGACTGAAGATGAAGTCACTATAGATTTCATACATTATATAAGGATTTCAGAGCTATAAGTTGTATTAAAAGATTCTTCATTGATGAATGAATCTTGAGCAGTGTTTTAGGAAAAGAGGTTATTTGTTGCATATTGTAATTCTTAATAGAGACAGAGTTATTTGTTTGCAATATGTAAGAAGTTCACGATCCATAATATCAAACTAATTGTAATCATTTCACATAAGCTACAGCTGGTAGCACTAACGTAGAAGACTCATGCAGGAGCTAACATATTTGAGGAATGATTGGTTTAGTAGTTTTTTTTTCTCAGTTGATAATTTAGCGTTTAGACCACACAGCCTTTAACTTAACCTGAACTTTTGTTGTATTTCCAGAATCACCTCCTCCCCCGTACTCTCTGTCCCATTCTGATGAACACAAGCCACTGGGTGAGTTTGGAAGAATTGCGAACACATTGCAATCCAGTAAATGACACAGAGGGTATCGTCAACGTCATATTTTAAATTGGAAACAGATTATCTTTGAAAAGCTGCATGTGTTGAAAGTGACAGAGTTAGTTGAGTTTTACCTGTGCTCATCTTCTATTTTGTTGAGCCTGAAATCTGGAGTTTATGATAGAGAGGCTCTGTTTGTGCATTATAGTTTAAGGGACTGTATGAAGACTGCAAACAATGGTTATTTTCATTATTTATTCTTTAAAACATCATGAAATTCAGAGGGGTACATAGTGGTTTCCAAGCCTTCCAATGGTCCAAAGATTTATAATTGTATTAAACTTAATGAAAACAGCATCTCCTCATATTTGAGAAGTTTTTAACCAATCTTTGGCAATTTTTCTTGAGAAATGACTGTTTAATAACCTGTATCTCACTCTTCTATTGTATGTTTGTGTTTTTTTTCTACATTCACCAGACTCAACTCTGTCTAACACTGAAACTGTGCCCCCCCTCTCCTCCAATCCGCCTCACATTATGCCGAGAGACTACACAGGTGAGTAACTTGCATCACTGCTGCAGAACCTCATGAATGTTGTGACCAGGCAGATGTTTGTTTAAGCAGATGCTAATTTGTATTCCTGAAGAAGTGAACTTCTCCCACAAATAAGTTTGGAAGCACAAATGGAAAAAAGTTTTGTCGTTTTGGAGCTTGGGTGTGCTCGACCTCACAGATGCACACAGTCATGCATGCAAAAACGTCTCTGAATGTTGACATAAAAGGTTAAATTACATTTACTGGTGTTATTATGTTGTGCTTTCCTTCCTATTTTCAAAGGCTGTTAAGACAAGCAAAAACTGCATAAAGCTTCTATTGTGGGAGAGGCACAGGGGGCTCGGTGGGGGTCTGGGGTCTCTCACTATCTAGATGCCATAGCAGTGTAGCCTTTCTGCTTTTCTCTCTTTCTCCTTTTGCTTTCTCCACAGCAAAAATATTTAACTGGGCTGCAATAAGATCCCCGTGCATACTCCCAATCCCCTTTGCCTCTCGAACCACCCATCCCCCTCTTTCCCTCTTTCTTCCCTCAAATCCCTCCATTCCTCTTGGCAATTGAGCAGTGGAAAGAGGCTGGCATTTTGGGGGCGGGGGAGCCGAGCAGCTCTGATGAGGCGGAGGTGTAGAGTTTAGTGTGCCGTGTGTATGTGGAAAGAGGGGGGCTAAGGGCTGCGTTTGGACAGGAAACAGCCCCCTCTAGATGATGAAACTGGAGCTTTATTTGTTTACGTGCTGGGGTCGGGTGGAGAGGTCCTTGTAGCGTTAGAAGAAACCCACAAACCCACTCGATCAAGCCTGCCTGGGCTCACTGGACGGTGTTGAAAGGTGAATAGGCACCCATAAAGTTTGTGTAGTTAAGTCACTGCATTACAGACCTGTCTGAAGAGTCAGCTGCACCCCAATAAGACCTTCTGGGGTTTGTTTGTCTGTTACGTCCAGAAATTAACTTTTGTTGTTGAAGTTGTTGGTTAAGGTTGAAATCATTTATTGAATTGTTATATTTTCCATGTTTAAAGGCAGGGCCATAGCCAGCATTTAAGAAATACTCATGTCTTTCCAATGCACACCTAACCACTCTAATGGTAAATTTAAAAAAAGATGCTTTTATTGCTTTGACTATGCTTCCAGCGTGTTTTATTTTCTAACACGGAGGTCTAAATGCTGTTCCAAAACCTTCTACACACTGTCAGGAATACAATTGTGGGGTCTAAATAATGGAACACCTGTTTATTAATAAGAAAAAATAGCCTAAAAGTTATCAAATTGAGTTCATTGAGCCTTACTTCTAATGTACTTTTAAGTTGATTTACACTGACAAAAGTGTTTTTTTTTGGAAGTTATGTTAAAAAATCAGGTTACGAGTCAAACAAGAGTCAAGTTTTAGATTGTGATTTCTAGACCGGGTAGTAAGAGAAAATCCCTGCTACTGTCTGACTGATGAAAAAGATCAGTTTTCTCAAGACGTTGTGTGTTTGGGTGATTCTGTGTGTGTGTGTATGTGTGTGGTCTCTGATCCCTGCCCCCCACACCAGAATGCTGGAGCCAGGAACTGGAGCTCAGGCCAAGAGCATGAGTCGGAAAGAGACTAAACAGACGTAGCCAAGAAATCTACATGTCGCTTTTGTCTGTTACCTTTGACAGGTTATACGTACAACTCCCCTTTTTTTTAAACTCAGCTGGTATAATAAGCTGTACATGAAGCTTGTATTGAAGATTTGTTGGTTGGTTAGATCTTTCAAGAGTGTAGATGAGTATTTTTTGAGCAGGCAATCCTCCGGCATATTATCTATAGGCCTTGATGTTTGCTTTAGAACAAATACAAGCATTGAACATGTGCTCCTGCGCTTGAGCATCTTTTTTTCTCAAATTCCTTTTTAAAGTAGCTACGTACCCTAGCTTTACGGGAAAAAAACAGGCTGCAGCAGGGTGTGGTCCATACATACCTTTGCCATGGGCTCTTTTATCATTCAATCAATTAACGTTTCCTTTAAACCGCAGCAAAAAGTAATGCTTTGAAAAGGGAAATGACTGCTCAAAGTTTAGTAGGCTTACATCAAATACATTCAGCTGCTTATTGTTAGTGTTTGTGTGTGTGTGTGTGTGTGTGTGTGTGTGTGTGTGTGTGGTGTGTGTGCGCGTGTGTGTGTGACAGGGGGGAAAAAGTGAGGAATGTCTGTCTGACTCAGTGATAAGATCGTCTCAGAGAACTCACATAGGGGTTCTATCATGACAAAAACACACGCACACATACAGACACACACTCACCAATCAAGGGAGACAAAGTTCTGCTTTTTTACCTTCATAATTGGTCTATGACTAAAAGCAGTATATGTTTGACTAAGCTTGTGCTGCTTTTTCTCTAAATGCACATTATTGTGACTTTCTGTACTGTATTGTCCTTTTCTTTCTGAAAATTTTTATATTTTTATATTATACTCCTTCTGTAATGATACACAAATTACAAGAACTCGGAATGGAATTATCCAGTATCACATAAACCTATAATCATAACCACACATGGTCACGATGGTAATGGCCATGAAAGCTGGAACCATACCCGCCCAACCAATCGCGGGTCAATCAGAGCAGTCATGACGTTTTGTCCTGTTTTTATTGAATCAAATAACTCATCAAAACCAAAACATATCAGAGAAATGAATACTCTAAAAAACATCTGGGTAATACGAACTACCTAAAATGACAATTCAATTCAATTCAATGTTATTTATAGTATCAATTCATAACAAGAGTTATCTCAAGACACTATACAGATGGACCTCACTCCAGAATTTACAAGGACCCAACAGTTCTAGAAGTTTCCTCCATAGCAAGCAACAGTGCGACAGTGGCGAGGAAAAACTTCCTTTTAGGCAGAAACCTCGGTCAGACCCAGGCTCTTGGTAGGCGGTGTCTGACGGGCCGGTTGGGTTTGACAGAAGCCTTCGGGAGAAATGTACTTGAGGTGTCCTCTATTTTTTTGTTTGACCCATGTCCCGTCATAGACTGTAAAAAACATGGACTGCCTGTCCGTGAAGTCACCCATCGGTTTCTGTGCGTCCCATCCGCTAACACTGAGGGGTGTGGTTTATGACCTATACTGCAGCCAGCCACCTGGCCAGACACTTTTGGGGCGTTGTCAAGCCACCCATCTGTATACACAATCTATGGTTGGTACTGACATTCATGAGCTTAATGGATTTTATAATGTTTCTTTTGGTATAACCAACAGGTTAAAACTTACACACTAAACATAACAAAACAAATCTCAAAACTTAGTGTCTGTCAGCCTTAGCTGTATTTTGAGATTATAGCTAACATAAAATGCTACTATAGCATTGCTCCAGATATCTGACTCACCACCCACATCTCTGACGCAGTCACGCATCTGTACAGGTTTTTGTAAATTGATTTACGGAATACCAATTGTAAAATCTTGAGTTAATTGCTCTCAGCAATTGCCACTGTTGCTTTTGTGACGTCCACAGAAAAGATGTATAACTTGCTGGAAAAAAAGAAAGCAGAACAGACTCCCTTTCAAACAGAAATCAGCTTACATGAATACAATGGGAGACTGAACGATTGAAGTTGCACTTTAGCATTCAGCTCAAAGCAAAACTGACTCTACCTACCCACACTACCAGACTGATAAAGTCCAGCTTAGCCTGAAGGAAAATGAACTAAATATGACACCTAAATCTGAGCCTGATACTCATTGATCAGCAGAATGTGAAAATGCACCTATATATAAATCTATACTAATAAAAAAGTAGCAAAAATCTGCAATTTTCCTCATTGCCAAACTCATTTCACTTATTGCTTGCTTGGCTGCAAACTGTTAATCTTGTTTTTCATCAGCATTTCACTGAGCGACTGGTATGCTTCTTACAGCATTGACAGCACACACACATAACAGGATTTTTAATTTAAGGGATTGAGAGTCCTGAAGCACAATGCCCAAAGACTTAGTGATGTCCCTGTCAGCTTTTAAATCACATGACATCATTGCACTTGTCAAACATGTGTCCACCTTGTTGTTGTTAGGCTTGGGCTTTTGAACATGTGGGAACAAGTAAAGCAATGATACTTAGTGGACATTAGTTTGGCCTGGATGCACTGAAGTAAGACAAGAAGACTGCTCCCTCTCTGCCCTCAGTAATCATATTTTGGTGGCTTGTTTGCTTAAGCAGAGCAAGGTATCAGCCAAACATCCTGTCTCAAAACCCTGTCTGCACTCAGCTGCAGCATTAACCCCATGAATTGGCCCTTTGACTGATAGGGCACGGCCCAGGAATGTTGGGAAATTGGGAAGGTAAAGGGGAGTAGGGTCTCGGAGGGAAGGAGGTGGGAGGGGGATAAGTGGGTCTGACTCTGGAGAGTGACATCTGATATATGTTTGAACATATCACAGTTAATGCTTGAAGTGCCCATACTGTGAAAAAAATCACTTTGTGGGGGATTTTATCTTATGTCTCTGTAATTGTATGTCTCTGGTGCTTCCACACGTATACATACTTGGAACAAAACTAGCCATGCTGTTTTGAGTGAGATACGGTTTCTGAATGTCCTCTGCCTTCAGTTTTTGGATGATCTGTTCAAAATCTGCACGGCTTTCTACGTTACTATCCGAGGCGAGTTGGCTAACTGTAGCACATGCTAACGCTAGCACGCTAGCTCGTTCTAAATGGCAAAACACTGTTACAACATATGCTAGTTCAACATAATATACAAAAGAACTACTTCCACGTCCCTGTTCTGCAGGTAGTGCCCCTTGTTTAGAAGAAGTCTCCCAGCTAATCCTGCCTTGGACTGACCAAAGTTGGTGAAAGAGTTATCTAGTTGATGTGATCTTACCTAGCTACTGCACATGTGTGACTCCCAACAAAGATGGTATAGAAGTGAGATGTCTCACTCTGGAGCTAAAACAGAGACCCAAAGACACAGGGTGAAAACAGGATTGGCAGCAATTTGCAGTGCAAAAATATGGTGTTTTTTGAAAATGAAACCATGTAAACCTATTCTGGTGCAACCACAAAATACAATTATGAACCTGAAAAGGAGCATAATCTGGGTGCTTTAAGAAACACAGAACTAAGCCAACATTCTTGGAAGCTTGGAAGAGAGTTTGACTTTGCTGTGCTGTTTTTTGTGAGTTTAGCTCAGCAAGTGTGAAGCTTTCCAGGTCGGTCCAGGT
The DNA here is from genome assembly GCF_013103735.1 of Etheostoma cragini. Taxonomy (NCBI): domain Eukaryota; kingdom Metazoa; phylum Chordata; class Actinopteri; order Perciformes; family Percidae; genus Etheostoma; species Etheostoma cragini. Next base: position 11,704,173 of record NC_048407.1, on the reverse strand, counting down.
TGACTAAGTTGGACACGGTTTTGTAAATCATCCACTGTGTCTCTCAAGTAAAGATTTGACTCACAGAAGAATGAATAATACATGAGATGCCGTTGCAGAATTCCTTTCAATATTGTGTCAAGGTCAAAGATGTCAAAATAGTGCAAACACCAAAAGTAAACACCACATTATGCCGCATCGAGTGAGAATCTATCTGTCTAAGTCTGGACGGGTCCTCTCAGTGACCTGAACCTCCAGTCTGTTTACTGGCACGTGTACAACACTTGCTCATATGCCTGACTGAGACACATTAGACTATGGAATTTAACATCAAGTGCTGGCCCATTAACCATTTGCCATTTCCTCAAATATTTTCCATCACAGCTCCTTTTCACTATACAAGCAGGGGACACAGCTGAGGACCCAGCACACAACTCACTCAGAGCTCTTTTATGTCAGTGTGGTCATTTCTTTTGTCTGTCATCTTTTCCACACTCCAAAACACAGAAACCTAACTTCCCTTACTTTATTTCCCTGATTAGGGCCTCCTAGCTTAGCCTAATCCTGACTTGAAAAACAATTGTCTGTATTTAATCAGCACACGTAAATAAGCTGTAAGCTCTGAGCTAATGGAGCCTTGTCCTCAACAAAGCTTTAATGCTGAAATGTCTGTCAGTGTAGAATGATATGTAGCCTCTAAATGTATGTATACACAGAACAGTCAATATGCATACCTCTGAAATACTTCATTATTGCTCTCTTTCTCTCCATCTTTGCAACTCTTATTCTCGCCCCCTTTTTTCAGTTCATGTAGTCAGGCCATCACAATTTAAAATAAGGTTTAAATTACAGGGCTGGCTGTGGCTTTCCGTTGTTTCCTCAGAGTTTTTGCCAACCCGCAATTTGGCTTTTAATGGAATCCTGCCATGCTGCAGAACCTAAAGATTCTTTGCAGATGTCGACAGGCTCTCTGACTTTATGAAATGTAGGAAGCTGTCGCCTGTGCTTTGAGCTCCGAGTGCAACGCTGAGTTAAGTCCGAAGTATATATGACGGAAGCAAAATTTTCATACGTATCCAGGCAATGTAGCTGCCTGTTGTTGGTGAGAACAATTGCTTGTGTGTTTGTGCTGAGCATTCCTCCTTGATATTGAGAAATACATTGACAGACAAACACCTACAGTATTTAAGCTTTGCTCTCCAACTTTGAACCATTGAACAGTGTTAAGTTTGTTATTGAAAACTGCCAAGTCACGTGTATGCATCGTGGATTACACTTTTCAATGAAGTTGTAATCTTTTAACATCTCAGCTCTCACAGTCCCTGTGTCACTCCCTTGTGAGTAATGTATAGTGATCGTGCATTGTATTTTCAGTCCACAGCCTCGTTTTCTTTTCTCATCAATGCATTCCACACGGGAGTTTCACATTCAGATAATTCTCCTAAATCAACTTTTAGAAGGAATTTCATAAATCTTTGTCATAGTGGACCAAATTGGTCTATTCCACCAATACATTTGTGTAATTATGTTGTGAGGAGTGAAGGCCATATATTCAGACCACGTGAGGCTCAATGAGAGACTTGTCAACTTGACCCCTGTGACTGGCTGAGCGGGGGGAGGAAGTGTCGAGGAAGAGGGCCTGTCCAGGAATGTGTTGGGAGGGGAGGCTTGTCAACTTCAGAGCTCTGCTACTCTTCACTGCTTCTGTCTCTCTATTCAGATTTTAATCAACTTTCATTGAGTTGTAAACTAAAGGCCAGTTATTCTTAAAGCTACAATACGTAATACTGTTTGTTTTTTTGGAGTGTCTTTAGTAAAGCTGGATTTATGTCTCTGTCGCAATATAATGATACCTGTATATGTCTCTCTGGCTTCTCTATAAGTAACTCTTGAAGAATGTAACCACATGTACGGTATAGGGGCTACACTGGCCATACAGAGACCACATAAACTGGGATTGAGCTGCTGTGTGTGTTGATAGTGAAGACAACATTGCGAAGGCTGAATTTTCTCCTTATCAAAAATGGTCAACAGATAGCTCACGCTCATCAAGGAAAGCTATTTCCACACTTTAACTTTGATGTGATTGTTTTCCCCACTGTTTATGAAGGAACATGATAACATCAGAAATAGCAGGAATGCATAGCCATTGATCAAACACTCTCTTTTAACGCTGGTGCAACAACAGAGCCTATGCAGAACAATAAATCACTGCACGCTGTAGCTGGTGTGACACCTTAATGTACTTTAGAAGTATAATATAGGCGTCAGTCCCACCCTCGTCCTGCGTAGCCGGTTAAGTTGCACTTAACCTGCTTTAAGGATGTAAAAATGTGATCAGGGATGATTTACAAAAACACACTATCCCAATTAGTTCTGTTTACTCAGATTTATTCAGTGTCAGACCCATCTTTTACGCCTTAGAAATCAAAGAAGTAGGCCCTTTAGCTGCTCATCAAGCTGACAAAGACTTCTGGTGTAGTAGCTCACAGTCAAATGAGATTGATAACATGAGCAATCCCTGCATTACCTACAGAAAACTCCTGAAATATTTTGAACTTGCTCATTTTAATCTCTAATGGCAAACTTGTTGTGCACAAAAAATGTAACCAGTCTGCATCAATGAAACTGAATCCATCTGTTAAAAACAGACATACAAGACAATGTGGAATGATTGGATGTAAATTGATAAGTCTCTTTGCAGGACCTTTACTAGTATGCCGTATTTGCAGTATTTAGTAAATGTTCTTCATTCTGAGTTTATTAAAGTTAAAGGTCCAATGGGACAATAGGAATTTCCCCCATCTAGCATTGAGATCGTATTTCGCTATCAACTCGATCGCACCACGTACTTCTAAGTACGTATTACAGCTACGGCAGCCTTCATGCTTCAAAAAGCCGGTCTCTTGCTCTTTTACATATCCTTTTTATTTTTCTGGGCGATGAAAAAGACTCCTGTTCCTGACATTTGGCGGAGCAGTATATGCTGTATGTCCCTTACTGGCTAACGTATTTTAAGATGGTGCATGAATATGGCGCGTCCACCCCAGTTCATGCAAATCCAAATGTTGAATGTCAAGCCAAAAGGAATACTTGGAATTGATGGTGGTGGTAAATATTCATTTTTCAGGTAGCTAGTCTAAAGCTCATGCTTGTGCATACTAACATATCTATATGATCAATGTAAAATCTAAAGCACACGTTGGATTGGAACATGTCCACATTTCTGTTATATGGCATTTTTGCCTTTATTTGACAAAGCTACACCAACAGTTTATAGAGTAGGTGTGATGTGTGAGGTGAGGTGTGTGTAAAGGCTCTGCCAACGTGTAATGTACAGTATATTGTCAGTAAAACAGAGGAACAAATGGTGCATAATTCAGTATATAATCTGTTATATATCTCCTAAAACCATCTTTTATTTCCCAAGTGTTAGCTTTCATTATGAGTTTGACAAGCATCAGAGTTAGTAGGTGAAAACTCCAGTGGTTTCATGTCCACAATGAAAACACAAGCTTTGGTGGATGATATAAGACAGGAAAGCAGAGTTTGTCCAGGATACAATAATGATGTATGCAAACCTGAGACATTCCTTGGCTTAAGTTGTCTGGCACTTTAAAGTAGCAGCAGAAATGCAGGAAACTGGTTACTTACTCTCTTCCTCTTAGAGGAGCTTTTTAAACTAGCTCCAAGAACGTCTTCCTAGGAATTTTACACAGACACACAGTTACTTTCCTGTGGCCCCGTTGACCTGCAGGTTCAAGGAATGTGGACCTCTGTTTGTATGAAATAATGAATCATTGTTAGAGAATTATTTTTAAGGTGTAAACGCAGAGAACGATGTCTAGTTGCACACTGCAGCAGGCTACATCACAAGATCCACTTTACAATAGAAAGAGAGAGAGCGAGTGAGAGAGAGAGAGAGAGAGAGAGAGTGTGTGTGTGTGTGTGTGTTGGTGTGTGTTGTGTGTGTGTGAGCCCTGTTGTGTTGGACTGTATGGCCCGTGTCTAGCGATAACGCAGCCCTCTGATGGCAGAGATAGTCGAGACGCCAGCCTAAATGTGGCTTGCTGGATTGAAGTTGCCCTGTAATGATAGTTGTCTCAAACAACACAGAATCTACCATTTGGAGCCAGGGAGGGGTGTTTTCTCTCCTCTTCCCCATTTTTATTTTAATCCTACTTTTTGTAAGAATTTTAGGAGGAAATTTGAGGAAGTCCGACAATGGTCAGTAACTGAATTCTATACTCTGCTCTCGTCCCTCTGCCCC
>NC_048407.1:11693835-11699914 GCF_013103735.1 Etheostoma cragini | reverse complement strand
CTCCAAACCCACCCACTTCTTTCAGCACAGTGGAAGAGTCTAATAACTGGAGGGGAATCTAATCCTTGGCAGTGGATGAAAGACGAGGGTCTCCCTCCCTCCGTTTCTTTCTCACAGTCTCTTTCTCTCCCTTCATTTTTTCCGTGGATGCTGGTTATGCTTGGCAGCTTCTCTCTTTCTCTTTTCCTCTCATTTTCCTGCTCCCTCTTTCACCCAGTCTTTTTACTCCTCTATTTCCCCTTTTTTTCCCTTACTTTCTTCCTCTCTGTGCAGGTTAAGGTTAGCAGGAGGAAGCTTCCACTGCTCAGACTGGAGCGATATAGAAAAAGTGAGGACGTTTCATAATATATGTAGTTTAAAGGTTTTAAAAAATAGGCTTTTTTGTTTTCTAGCTGAGAATTGATTGATTCCACTTTCATGTTTGTCTGTGACGCTGGTTAGCTTAGCTTAGAATCAAGACTCAAAATTGGGAGCCTCTAAGTTAAAGATTCACCTACTAGCCCCTTAAAAGCTCACTCATGAACATGTTGTACCTTGTTTGTTTAATTAGTACAAAAACAAAGTGTAAGCCGTGTAGAGAGGTTTTCTATGGGCCCCTCCTCGCATCCACACCTACTCATTCTAGCCTTTCTTCGGGCCCTGGGTACTCAGAACCCTTTCCCCCCCAGTCCGACGCCCCAGAGTGGAAAATACAGGAAGTCACTGCTCCTGGCCAATATATAATCCCCCAATAAAACCACATCTTGTTGTTTCTACACTTTGGTTTTTGCACAAATTAAACACAATTAGACATACAGTTTTAAAGTGGTGCTACGCAGACTTCGTTAACTTTGGACAGAGCTGGGCTCGATGTTTCCCCCTGTTTCCAGGCTCTATGCTATGCTAAGCTAAGAAAACCATCTGCTTCCACTTTACCATGTAGATAAAGCATAAATTTAGTATCAATCTTCTCATCAAAGTCTTAGCAAAAAAAATGAATAAGGGTGTTTTACAAAATATCTAACTATTCCTTTAATATCTACTCAAGAGGAGAAAAAGAAGGAAGAAAGAGTAGTGTCACTGTTATTGTTTGAACTCCAGGTTTGGCAGTCATTTGTTTTATATTCCAACCATCTTCCCATCTTTATTCAGGCCTTGGATAAAACCAAGTGTGAAGGGTACCGAGGCGTTTCCGTGAGATTGGCACAAAGAGACAGTGATTTTGAAATGAAACAAAGGCTACTTATTTAATTGGTAAACAGAGCTGTTAAATGGTGCTTGGTGTAAATGCTTGCAGGACGCTGTAATTGCTGCCAGCCCTCACATACAGATCTAGGCACGCACATTCACAAAGTCACACACCAACACACAAGTTTTCAACTTCCTCCGTTCAAACATAAACAGGCTGATAACCTCCAGTTTGAACCTGTCTTTTAAAATTCCATTGATGAAGTTCAGTTGCCCACCCACACCTCCCTTGTTCTCCCTCCCTCCATGTTCTCCCTCATCATTCTCACACAGGCTCATTATATTATACCTTTAGTTGGATGATAGCCTGGCTGAGTATGATGACATGATGTCAGTGTGTCAGAAACATTAAACATGACATGCTGTACCACTCGAGCTGTCAAACACTAGTGGAAATCCATCTTGAGTGAGTCAGTCAATCTCCAGAAGACCGTGGTGCCATTGCTTCATGGGAAATTCTGCTCTCTTCCATATTTGTCCTTTTTTTTTCAATGACTTTCTCGGCTTTTTCTTTAACCCTCAATGCACCCCACGGATGAATAAGGGTTGTTACGCATGGCAGAAGACCTAAATAAAGTACTTCAGCAGTAATACTTTTAATCCAGCAATTGAAACTGTGCACACATGAAATAGAATAAGTAAGAAAATTAAACAAATATACATATGAGCAAACAAGCACACTTGAAAGTATGAATTATTCAAGATTTTTTGGCAAGGTAAAAAATGTTGTGCACCTTTGACAACAAGACAATTTAAAGTGTTTTACATAAGACATAAAGGGCATTATGACCTAAAATACTATAAAAGAAACACAAGACAATATAAAAAGACATAAAAATAGGATTTAAAAGAAAAATTAAAGAAAAAAACAAGTTGAATTGAATTATATAGATTAAACAGGACTAATAGGAATTTCTTCCACAGATGTGGTGCACAAAAACTACCGTAAAATTTCATAATATTCTTGCGTTTAGGTTTCAATAGAAACTTAAAAGCCAGAATGTAATGCTATACTATCTGCAGCATCATTCATTATGTGATGGAAATTACAGTAAAATTACAGTAAGAAGTCCCAGTTTGTTTTATGTCTTCTTTGGAAATTAATTTGATCATGAACTCATAAAGTCTCCCTGTGTTTCCCCAGAAATGTTTGTGTTGCCTTTTTACAGGGAAGAGAATGGCTTGTAAAAGTATGTGTGTGTATATGTGTGTTTGTGTGTTTGTGTGTGTGTGTTTGTGTGTGTTGTGTGTTTGTGTGTGTGTGTGTGTGTGTGTGTTGTGTGTTTGTGTGTGTGTGTGTGTGTGTGTGTTTGTGTGTGTTTGTGTGTGTGTGTGTTTGTGTGTGGGTGTGTGTGTGTTTGTGTGTGTGTGTGTTATGTGTTTGTGTGTGTTTGTGTGTGTGTGTGTGTGTGTGTGTGTGTGTGTTTGTGTGTGTGTGTGTGTGTGTGTGTGTGTGTGTGTGTGTGTGTGTGTGTGTGAGAAAGAGATAGAGTGAGAGAGAGAAAGAGATCCTGCTAGCTGAGCAGCCTGCTCTCTTATTGGAGGGCTGTAAAAACTCCAGACCGCAGCAGTTGCCAGCTTGGAATTCACTAATGACACACGTGGGCCTCAGATGAGAAGTGTAATTTTGTGTGTGTGCATGCGTCTGTGTGTGTTATAGTCATACTGTTTGGATTAGAAGACCAAATTTGTGTGTGTACGAGGCCCTATCTCATCATCTAGTGTGTGTGCATGTATTTGCGTAAAAACACACATCTTCTCCTCCCCCTCATCCTCCTTCTCCTCCCAGCTCTCCGTACCACCACCACCTCTTCTACCCCCAAACAAAAATGGCCACTGTGCAAACATAACACACCTAGCCTAATCTGGGTCCTGGTTTCATCCAAAAGCAGCTTGTAAATGGCTGACTGCAGCCATTCTGGCCCCTGGTGGATGAAGAGGGGGTGCTAGTGGGAATATGAAAGGAATGGGGCCACAGGCACATGGGTCTTTAAATCCTCTGTGTCAATAGAGTCTCTGGAGCAAAATAATGGCATCACTCTGTGTGGGAGTTAATGTGAGCTGATAGCATGAGGGCTGGGGGGTCAAGGGTTCATGAGCTTGCGCTAGGGTGACAGAGAGCTGAATGCTTTCCACCACCACCCCTACCCCCCAACCCCTTCTCTGCTGCTCCTCTCGGGACCTGAAGGAGTGTTCTGCGGGGATGTGATGAGGGATGGCAGAGAAGGAAGTGGGCTGTTCACTGTTGGCAGTTTTAGCCACCTTTTCAAAATATTCAGCTGAATGACCAATTAAAGGAAAAACACGAATAAGTGAGTGAAGAAACAGTAAATGCAGATGCTTCCCTACAGAGCATAAGGGGTCACTGAGTGGTTTGATTTGTGTGGAAATGTTGTGAATCATTTACCGCAGGGCAATCAGCAGGCCAGGAAATCTTTGCAGGACCTATAGGTAACAGTAATCTGTACAAAAAGTTACCTACCCACTGCCATCTCGCTCCCAATTCTTCCTTTATGCTTTCCTCAGGAAGATCATTTGTGGCCAACACATTGTCACGTCTATTTATTTTTTCATTTATTTGTTTATTTTACATTGTTACATAAGGAAAAGCAATATAACGGATGCAATTTGCAGCGTCTGTCTGGATAAAACAAAAATTGGGAGCAAAATAAAAGTGTATGCATTGTTTAATTTCCTAATCCTTTTCAGCCATCAGATTGCAACCCAATTAGGCAGCTCGTCTGCGATGTGTTCTCCACCACCAAATGAGGGAATATCTTTTACAGGAATATTGTTTCACAGTAGCTTATAGAGACTTGGTGGCTCATGGTCACACAAAATCTTGCTAAGACATGTTCTGTATCTTTTGGTCTAAAGGTTTAAGGTTGTACTGAGTTTTCAAGCAGACCGAGAAATTAATTTCTTTTGTCTAAATTAGAACTGACAGCTATCTACAACTTCCTGCTGTTGCGAGTTAAAACCATAGACTGCTTAAAAATATTTTATTGATTTGAGGAATGCATGTGTTCAGCCGCAGTGTGAAGAAAAAAACTGTGCTGGTCTTGTAAGTCTAACTTGTGAGTATAAATTAGGGCACGTGAACACTTACCAAAGCAAATAGTAATTCTTCCACCTCTCTTCTTCTGCTCAGACACTGGTACCTCCCTCGGCTCCTCGACTTCTGGCGGACACCGCTCGTACTGGTGCAGTGTTGCCTACTGGGAGCAGCGCACACGCGTGGGTCGCCTTTATCCAGCCTACGAGCCCTCGCTCAACATCTTCTATGACCTACCTCAGGGCACAGGCCTATGTCTGGGCCAGCTCCACGCCAACGCCTACCACAGCCGCCGTGACGACCCTGGCAGCCACGGCACATCTGGTCCTCACGGACACCACAGCCATGGAAGTGGAGGGAACTGCAGCGGCAGTGTGCAACAGATGCGCAGTAAAATCGGCTACGGCATCGTGCTGAGCCAGGAGCCGGACGGAGTGTGGCTGTACAACCGCAGCCAGCACCCGGTGTTTGTCCACTCACCCACTCTGGACCCACCCAGGGCTCGAGGGCTGAGTGTGAAGAGGGTGATGCCCGGCTTCTCCCTCAAGATTTTTGACTATGAGCGCTCCAGCTGGATGGCACTGCACGGTGTGAAGCCTGAGTGCCAGGAGGGGCCCTGGGACCCCCACAGTGTTCGCATCAGTTTTGCTAAAGGATGGGGCCCCTGCTACTCCAGACAGTTCATCACCTCCTGTCCCTGCTGGCTGGAGGTGCTACTCAACAACCACAGAGAGCACACAGACTCACATGAGGTTTGCTGACCCAGTATCCTAATTGTAATCTACCTAGATTTAATATAAAATTGATATATTATATAAAATATATTATACATGTAAATACTTGAGTCATTTTTACAATGCAATTATTTATGTATAGTGTAATGTATATATGGACAAAATAAAAAAGGAACAAGAACATGCACTTTGGATTCTAAATGCATTACAGTTTCTCAGTGTCATTTTGCAAATATAAACTGTAAAGATGAGACAAGCCTGGTTTATGTTCTCATGATTTAGCAATTCCATCAGAAATTATGCCATACCACATTGTCAATAAAGTATTTGTATTAAATGAAGGTTTCTCTGATGGTGCTTTTACCTGAGCTATGGATGAGTCAGTACGTGTCAGTGACGTGCAGGGTTAGGTTACGACTTTGACAAACACTTGGCTGCTAAAACAAACATATTCTAATTCTAATTTAACATTTAATATTACAATCTAATATATTCCTCTGTTTACACCATAGACACACTTTTTTAGCATATAAAGGAATGGCTCAACGTGCTGGTTTTCCCTCGGACAGACACAGGCTAGCTGGATCCCTCTGCTCCCAGTCTTTAGGTTGAGCTAAGCTAACTGTCTTTGGCTGTAGCTTTATATTTAGTGGACAGATATGAGAATGGTATTGAATTTAGAAAATGAGCATGTTTAGCAACTATTTCTTTTATAGGATGAGTCAATTGTATACTGTGCATAGCCATGAGTTGCTCTCAGTTCAGGTCTGGAAGTGATTAGGAAATAACACTGATGAACGGTGGATTAAGTGGAAGAGGTGAAGTAGCCTTACCTCCACAACTGCTGCTCACAAGTTTCCAATCTGGTGTTGCGGTGGTTCTATCAAATAGTAAAACTCGACACCCCTTTTATCAAGTAAAATCTTGTCTCGTGACAACACCTTGGCCAGCTACATCCCCTGACAATGTGGTGCAATTGAAGCTATGGTGTGTATTTTCTGTCACCCCCAGGTGGAATTCTAAGTATTGACAACCAAACCATCAGTGTTCACATGATACACGC
>NC_048407.1:11681252-11693825 GCF_013103735.1 Etheostoma cragini | reverse complement strand
CCCCCCCCCCCTTCATTTATGCAGTTATTAGTAGCCATGGAGGAAACAGAGGTTTGAAAACACATTATGATAGTTATCTTCACTTGATTTTCTGCGCGGTAAAATCACCAGACGCCACGATCTTGACACAGCCATACTGAGAAATACAGAGAGAGTTGTGTGGAGCTAATAGTCTTAATTAGCTTTGTAGCAACTCATTGGCAATGGCTTGTATTGGCTTGTAACGGGCATTCATTAATATCAAAACGGTATGCACTAAAGTGATTTATTTTAATTATTCTGTTCCCAAAGGTCAAGTATGAACTTTCATCTTCAAACGTTTTGTTGTTTGTGTCTGTATGTCTGCCAAAAAATTCATCACACATAAGCACTTGTTAAAAATGTGTTCAAATTGCATTAATCCCCATCAACTTTAACTATATTCTTGGCATTAAATGGAACCAGTGGCAATGGGAAACACTGAAAGGCCGCACAGTGCCAGTGGTAAGAAAATAAAGTGCATAACTGAGAGATTACACAACAAACCACGGCAGGGCACTCAGGCCCAAACCGACTCTGGAAGTGGGGGGGGGGGGGTTCTGTTTCTAGCTTATGGGCATCCTGTTTGACTCTTTCAGCAACACAATTATTTATGGGAACTTAAATTTGTGTATGGTTTGTGGACTAGCAGGAACAGTGATATGAAGCAATCTAAGCAGTTAAAAAGCTATAATAATAGTAACCTTTCCAGAGACGTGTGTTTAAGGAACCTGCAGCAGCACCTCGCTCAGCCCAGCCAGTCAGGCGTCGCTGTTTTGACCATGAGCCTCTGCAGGCTGCTTGCTGAAACCTGTAATTAACTTTAACTGCAAAAGTAAAGAGCAGTTGATTACAAAGTCGCAGCACTCCTGAGGAATAATTAAGCACTGCAACATTCAGAAAATCTCTCCAGTGTTGCAGTATGCTTGCAGTCTGAGCTTGAAATAGAAGTCATAGCGTCACAAAACACAGTAACATTGGGAGAACAGTGTCTTAGTTTAAAACCCTTTATTTGTATAAAATAACAACAGCTAGATTTGGATAAAAACCTTTCATAAAAGCTCATTCCCACACACACACACACACACACACATAAAATTCCAATGTATATTTCAGTCAAGTCTCCTCTCTGCTTTTCCAGGCAAAGTGTGGGATTTGTGGTCAGGATACAATGGAAGGATTCAGAGGAGGGATCGGGGTGGGAGAGTTGCTGCTGGCAGGACTTGTCCGAAAAACCAACCATGTTTCTCTTCCGTCTCTTTTTTGGTTTTCTCATCTGAAAACACCCCTGCCTAGTCTCCTAATTGTTTTCCTTTGTCAGGATTCAGAGTCATGGAGACGATGAAACGGATCCCAGGCAGCGAGCGTTGGAGAAGGTTTCTGGCCCTCGTCGTCAGGGCTGCGGTGTGTGCTGACCTCAATGTGAACTGAAGGAAAATGGGCGAATTCTGCCGCTGGCTCTCCAGCTACACCCCTTTGCCACATAATTATCCCTGTCCAGATTATGATGTTATAATTATGTTAATGAATACATCAAAGACGGGTAATTAATGGAAGACCTTTTCTGTTTTTGCTGCAAACAAGATGAGTAATAGTTGCTTAAAGCGAGTGTTTACAAGTTTTAGTTTTAGTTTTAGCTTCTAAACTGTAAATCCCGTTTGCTTTACATTTGGATTGATCATTGTGAAATTAATGGTTTAGAGCAGTGGTTCACAACCTGTGGTTTGGGGCACCAAGAAAGAGCACAATGTCATAGAGTTATACCTATACATCACTGCAGGCCAGCAAAGGGATTTTTCTTTAAAGTGCTCATATTATGCTCATTTTCAGGTCAATAATTGTATTTTGAATTTGTACCAGAGGTTTATGAGGTTTAATTTTCAAAAACACCACATTATATTGCTGCAGCTCCGATTTAACCCTGTGTGTTGAGCTCTCTGTTTTAGTTACAGAGTGAGGCATTACACTTCTGTTCCAGCTTCGTTAGGAGGCACATGTGTGCTGTACCTAGGTGAGGACTGCTAACCATGCTAGCAGCTAGGTGAGCATGATAACGGGTTTTATAAAGTGAAGCACATCTGTCATGAAAGTAAAGGCTGGACTACAATAGAGCTGTTTGGAGCAGTTTGTGAACTGGTTTGGGGTGGACTTTGGGCTTTTTCACTTTGTAACAAAAAAGATTTAGAAGACAAAAGGAAAGGGAAAAAGCCAAAAAGCATAATATGAGCACTTAGTTGTTAAAAAATGAGGAAACAACCACAAATATTAGTAGGTATGTCTATTTTTTATCTTAACCCTTCTTTAGTTTACTTAAAATGTACTTGAGTTTAGGTCATTCATTTTGTTCCATTCTTATAACCCAATGTTGTAAAGTAGTCTTAGCAATTGAATTTAACAATCCTATTTACTCAAAAGAATTGAGAAAACCAGTTGCTTCAGAAACAATGAGTAAGCACACCAAAAAACAATCAATGAAGCGCCTTATGTAATAGAAGACAATCGTACAATTCAGTTATTCAAAATAAAAGGCTAATTTAATATATTCCAACATGAATCAATCCATAAAGAAATGTTTCCAGATGATGATCTAGGTCTGAATTATCCCAGGCGTTCAGAAATCTGAAGCGGTAAAAGTGATCACCAGAGGATAAACGCCCCAACTCAAAATCCACACCCTTCTTCTCTCATCACGCCATCATCCTCGTCATCATCTTGACAGTGTTTTGTCCCTTTGTTGCTCAGAGTGCACTGGGATCGATACATCCCCAGCCTCCTGTGTGAAACCGCAGACAGCTCAGAAGTCTCCTCACTGTCTTGTTGCTGATTGCCCATCAGTGTTTATTACCGTCCTCTCAACCGAAGAACAATGATGACAGGCAGGTCCTAAGTCCCAAAACATATGCAACAACAATTGGCAGTTTATTGAAAAACTAAAATAAACACATATTTCTCAGACAGACCCACCATAGACAGTTAAAGAAATGGACCATCAGACCCCGTTGCTCTGGACGGAGAAAAGTGAAGGATATTAGAAGCACTTTTCCAGTGATGGCTGAGTGTTGCTGCGTAGCCTCCAACTGAGCTTGACGCCGTAGATGTGACGTGAGCAACCTGTTTGAAAGTCTTCTGGTAGCTGTGCCAAGAGAAATCTCAATCATTCCCAATCAGGAGAGACGGAGAGCGTTGGGAGACAACATAGGCACAGGCTACTTACTGCTAAGTAAAATGCTAGTTAACATTAGTGATTAAACCTGAACAGTTAATGTTAGTCCAAACTGTCGGTTGATGCTGAGATTGAGTCGGGTCTCAGCAGCTCATGGACAACTCAGCGTTATACTACCTGTTAACATTGAGGGTGTTTGCAGAGTAATCAGTAAATGAAGGGTAATTGTCCAATGATAAAAATGTATGTTTAAAGAAGCCTCAGATTAGTCTCATCAAATACCAAAATAATTTATTTTAGAGTGATATTGGTACAAACGATTTGGTGTCCTTCCATGTGTTTGCCATGGCCCTGCAAGCTGTCATAACGCTGCCTATACGAGGTTATGAAGTAGCTTGTGTACAGAGCAGATATTATGGGCAAACCATGAAAAAAGGTAATTTAATTCTTAATGAGAAAATGTTACATCTTCTGGTTGGTTGTGCTCAGTAACATAAGTGTAGTCAGGTCCAAATTTGAAATTCTGAATATAACAGCCGAACAGAAATCTCTGGCTCCAAATAAAAATTTATTTAATTCAATTAGTTTAACTGTGTTTTATTTATCTTGGGATAATGCACATTAATTAACATTTGTATAAAATGTACCAGTGTTAGCCAATTGGCTTTTTTTCAACTGTAGTCCTAATCTTGTTTGATTGACAGACACACACACACACACACACACACACACACACACACATCACACAACATTTAGTCAGTTTTCTTTCTAAAGTTTAAAGTATGAAATCACTGTAAACTAATTCCAGACATGACTCACTTGTGTCACTGGAAATGAAACGATAATAATAACCGTTGTGGTTGAGCTTCTTGTTAACTCGTTACAGTAATACATGGACACGAGTAATAGGATGACTGAGTGTCACCTTTAAGGTTTCCATGTGCATTGCTTTGCTTCACTGTGAACTATTTCTCCTCTCCACTAAACTATTATTATAAAACTCAGCAATGTAGGCCTACACATCTCAGGCGCGCCCTTTCAATAAAGGACTAAGGGTGCTGTTTATTTTCCAGTCCGTCTTTGTTTTGTTACTTTAAGCACCATGTCTGTCAGCCATAGTGTAATTATATGGAGACAGAGACACAGGAGGGGGGGAGGCGTTGGAGACAGCCTTCTCTTTCAGCTGCTCTGAGCCGCGACCAGTACCGCCTGAAGCTGCTCGCCTCTTGAATAGCAGCCAAGAGACTCTTCAAATCCCATTTAACCCCTTAGATCACCCAAAGAGTTCTTTTTTCCAATTCACCCAACGGTTTCTTCAAAACAGTTCTGATCCAGAAGGCAAAGGTCATGGAAAGTGACTGACGTGCTGTTCAGTGTATGGAATGGTTTTATGGATTAAGCAATTATGATTATTATCTGTCATGTCTCAAAATATCCATCTCTCAACTTCTCAATAAGTCTTGAAACATTTACTCACGGTACTTGCAATGAAAATATAACATAATTTAATCTTTCTACTGATGAAACTAACTTGAATGTTTGTTTGTTTTTAAAGGACTTTTTGGCCTTTTTGGGATAGGACAGCTTAGACTTGAAAGGGGGAATGTCATCCAGCAAAGGGCCACAGGTTAGAGTCAAACCCGCGGCCAATGCGTCAACGAGTAAACCTCTATAAATGCGCACCCACTCTGCCTGGTGAGCTTACCAGACACATATGAGTTGAGTGTTAGATGTACTAATTCCTCTGTTACAACATTTAATTTAATATGTTGCTGTCACTCTCAAAACCACTCACACATTAGAGCAAAACCAAGCAAAACATTTCAATCAGGCGAGACTTGGTTGCAGATATACAAAGATTTATTGTACATAAGCATAATATGAAAAATACAGTCTTTGGTGATTAGACTCCATCGTTATAAAATAATGTTATTAAAGGAGTAGAGAAACGAGACATATCCCCCCGATGGATACCAGCCACTGGTGATGGTGGTGAAGGAGCCTGAAGATCGGACCGAAGGAGTTGACGGGAGCGGTCTGCCGGGGGAAGACCCAGGATGCCGCGGTGGATGATGACTGGAGGTGGAAGGGGAGGAGAAGGGTTGGACTCTGGCCTGAAATGACAGCTGACTGTAGCAGAGAGAGAACCAGATTTAAAGCACAGAGGTAATGTTGTGATTGGCTCGTGATGTTTATGGCTTATTCTTATTGGTTTGACTGAATAGTGACCGCCTCCATGCAGCTCATCAATTTAGGAAGAGAGGGTGAATAAAGTGAAACAACATATAACAAATAAACAAAGCATATTAATGAGCTGGAGTTGTTTTATTTGAAATATACAGAATATGTCATGCTTAATTTTCTCCTTTATCCATTAGTGCTATTTCTGTATTTATTTATTCATTTTTACAGTAAACTTAAGTTTTAATTTTTATTTCAATTTACTTTATTTAGACTATTGTTTTTATTTTTAGTATTTGTATAGTTAGTTTGCTAGTATTTGTTTTAATTGGATTAGTAATTTACTGTATATTGCTTTCTGTCTTTTAAATCTTTTTCTTTTATATTCAAAGTTTTGAATATAAGTTTTTCTGGTGTCTTATAATTATTACTGTAAAGTATTTATTTAACTGTAGCATGCTTTTCCAAGTGTTTAGTTTGAGTTAATGTTATTTTTCTTATATTTGTTAATGTCATTTTAGACTCAAGCTGTCAGCTAGAGGTTAGCTGAATAAGCTGTTAGCTAAACTAACGTTAGCTTTCCCTGGAGGCTAACAAAAAAAAACTATTTACAACACTGCACAATCTGTTCACGTCCTAGACAGTTAAAAAAAGTCTGTTTACCTCCACCGGAAAGCTAACGTTAGTTTAGTTAACAGCTAATTCGGCTAACCACTAGCTGAGACAGCATGTAAAATGAACGAATTAATGAAAATAACCGTTTAAATATGTAACAGCGGTTATGTCAGTTCTACTTTACTTGTGCGCATTTAAAATACAATCACTTGCCTTTAATATAACTGTGAAGTCTTAATTTAGCTGTAGCCTGCTTTTCCCACTGTTGGGTAACGTTTTTTAGGCTGACTCAAGCTGTCAGCTAGCGGTTAGCCGAAATAGCTGATTGCTAAACTAGCGTCAGCTTCCCGGTGGAGGCTAACCGTTCTCCTAGCAGGCTACAGCTAACTAAGACTTTACAGCCATAATAAAAACGAGTATTGAGTGATTGTATTTTAAATGAGCACAAGTAGAATTGACGTAACAACTAATATATATAATACTGTTACGTTATGTAATATATTTATATATATATATTATATTTGAGGGTCTTTTACATGCTAACGTCGTTAGCTTTCCAGTGGAGGCTAACAACAGACCGCTACTGTGGAACAGAACGTGCAGTGCCGCAAATCCCCGGTAAATCCTAGTACATCATGATTATCATCTGCGCGTATGCAAACGAATTGCACACGTGCAGAACGGATGGTGCAGGCAGGACGGATCGTGTACCGACAAAGACCACTAGAACTACAATCGGAAGCGTAGAACAGATGTGCAGTGCCGTAATTCCTCGTAAAACAAGATTATCATCTGCGCTTGCCTGAACATCTTGCGCATGCTTATGACAGATCGCACAGGCAGCACAGTTCGGGTACCAACATACTAGGCTTGTTTGGGATGAGCCATTCTGCTCAGAATCGATCACCGGTGATCAATGCCCGTTGCATGCCGATTAGATTTGTGTCCGACTTGATCCCGACTTGCTCTGATGTCATGTATACGTGGGCCAGCGCTATCCAGTTTTGGCCATTTCTTCGCTCACAGGGTTCTCAATAGAGCTCCCTTTACAACTTCGGAATACATTTTTGGCAGCTCCTATGTTCACTCTTGTCTGACGCCTTGCTCGGTCAATCTTTCCTCTTTCTCTGTTCCTCCAACAATCCTTTCCTAATTTTCTGTTTCTTTTTTGCAGGCTCAGCCCTGAAGATAGTGTAAAAACTCTGAAAAAACTACATTACTGCCTTATTAGCCGGTTCGTGAAGGGGCGTATGTGTGCAGTGCCGTGACGCAATGTAATTATTGTTCTATAAACGGTGAAAATGTAGGCTATGCAATGTATGGTGGTTAAATAGTGGTCGTGTAAATTTCCTGCGTGGTTATCCTGGCAAAGAGAGCCACACCACCCAGACAATAGCTGCAGCACATTTCCAGAAACACAGAGGATGTTTGACGATTTTCTTAGAAATTTTGATAGAATTCATTTTACAAATCCATAACAAATGGTATCAAAACAACTCCCCTTCTGTTTCAAATTTGTTATTGTTCACAGAAGAAGGTTTCCTTTACAAACTTGCATTTACTCAAAATACCACCAGAAAAAAAAATCTCAATAAAACCAATGTATGACTTGACTTTTCTTCTTTAAGAGGTCTGAATGTTTTCCATATTGTGGGACTCTAAATGGATGCAGGAAATGCTGTCACTCCACTCTGCTTTCCAAACTTCCAGAATGAGGTTTTGGCTCTGGCAGATGCCAGTGCGGTAGATTCCAGCGCGATACCAACCCTGCTCAGGTTTCCCCACGCTTGGATAGAGCGTTCAGGAGACTCCCCAGCCTCTCTTGATTCAGATGAACACAGTATTTTCATCTTACTGTCTATTCAGCTAATTTAAGATCTTGTGAAAACATCTTTGCTTGACTTGAAGTCAGTCTTGACATTTCCTTCTGGACATTGCATCCAACTAAACTGACCCACAAACATCCTGAAACTGTTGTTGGCCAAACCCATTTTTCCTCATTGCAAAACACATCTTCTGTAAACTCAGTAGCAATAAAAGTAGATGAACGGAAATGGAGCTGCAAAGAAAAGCACAAGTCAAAAATGCAAATCAATACTCTGACATGAGAAAAAAAGAAAATAAAAGGTGAACATTATAAGATAAAAAAGAAAAAGAAACCATGCCAATGTAGAATGTTTCAGCCAGACTGGGGACATTATTCTGCATTCTGGCAGTCAGTGCAGCACGGGGTTGGGCCTGTCAGAGGTGTTGTAAACAGCGTTTAAAACTGACAGGACTCTGTGTAAAGAATGAGCCTTTGGCTTAGTTTCAGCTAAATGCTAATGTCAGCATGCTAACATGCACACAAAGACAATTCTAACAAACTGAAGTCTAGCAGTAGAGCTGCATGATATGAGGAAGTTATCTGATTATTGCGATTATTGTGACTGATATTGCGCTAGGATTCACAACATTAGAGGGAATGATTGTTTTTGCATCATTATTCTCATTTTCATTGAAATGTATTAAAAATGAAAAAAATGAAAATGATTATAGTGTGATTTTTGCCAGGATCTGTACCAAACTGATTTTTTTCTATGGCCTGTAGGATAGGATTTGTACCCTGGGCCATCTCTGCAGCACCACAATACTTGATTCAGAATGGGTTGACACATAGTGTGCCATTAACAAATATTGTACCCCCCCTGCAATTTTGATGTTGCACTCGTCCATATTGCAACATCGATACAATTGCAATTAATTGTGCAGCCTGTTTAGCGGTTATAATGCCTATGAAACTGACCTAGTGAGGCATACTGGTCTCATGTTGTGTGTCGGGAGAAATTCAGCAAGTCCTGGTGAGGTGCCATTTTGAATCTAAAAATGCAACAGCATGGCTGTATTTGTAGTTCTGGTAAGTCAAGAGTGTTTGATCGTGCGAGTGCAGTGCAACGGTGAGACCACTTTGGAAGATTACTGTGGATCTTTCGAGCTTGATTGTATAGGGGTGCTATTGGTTCAGTAATTTCTTTTGTGGTAAGAGACCAGATAGGAAGACAGTAGGACAAGGTTGAAAACACAATTACATGTAAGTAGGTTTCAGAAACAAAAAAGGAGAGATATGATCTGATATTGACATACACATAAACTAGAGTTGAGGCTGGTAAGAATATCAATATTTATGCAGTTATTTTGGTCATAAACCTGCGGAACTACAATTAGACCAATGACCATTTTGACTTGATGATTGTGTTCGATGAACTCATCCTAAGGAGGACGTATCTGGAAGACATTTCATATCATCAAAAAGGCTCAGCAGAGGCTGCACTTCCTGTGCCAGCTCAGGAAGCTCCGCCTGCCTAAGGAGTAGCTGATCCACTTCTACACAGCCATCATCCAGTCTGTCCTCTGTACGTCCATCACTGTCTGGTTTGGATCTGCCACCAAAAAGGACAGGAGCAGACTACAACGGACAGTTAGGACTGCAACCTTGGTGCCAACCTGCCCTCCATCCATGACATATACTCTTCCGGAGTCAGGAAACAGGGGGAAACATCACTGCAGACCCATCTCACCCCGGACACAACCTGTTCCAGCCTCTCCCCTTTTATACAGAGCACTGTACTGTATTTTTTTTAAATGTTTTTTTCAACGATTTGATTTCCACAAGCTTTATTTCACATACCTCTTCGCCATTATACAGCTTCAAATGTGTACCTTTTCAACATAATAAAGTCTGAGTAGAATCTGATTCATTGCATATTTAAACTGTTTCTATAAACTGTCCTCGCTGTAATCAGCCTGCTTATTCATAAAGTAATTAAGCATTAATTATATGTTTGAAAAGGAATCGCCCATCTCTGCAAGCCTTTCATCTTTGGAACTATAATTACAGCTGCTCTAACCAGCTTCATGCATTGCATCTACAAACTGTGGCATCAGCATTATTTGTGGCCAAGACTAAACTATACTTCAGCATTCAAAATAAAGTGCACATCCACATCAGACAACACCAAATCTGTTGGAGACATTATACGTGACACTTTCATCTCTTTTTCTTTTCGTCTTTTCTTTCTCTCTTTGACACACACCGACATTATTCCTCATATCAAAGCGTTTTATTGAACCGTGGCGGCTAGCTGAGGACACAAAGCCTCATTGTCCGAGCTCCTCTTGAACCAGTCAGACCTATACAGCCGTTTTTCATCTCTCACACTTTGTCCCAAGCAAGGTGTTAAAACCAGAAATAAAAGGGTGAAACTGAGAGGTATCACTTTCAGAGAACTCACTTTCAGCTCATCATATTGACAAGAGAAGATAAAACTGCTTTGCTTTCCTGCAGCAGTAACCAGATAGTCTTTCAAAAGGAAAGTTTTGGTGTCGATAAAGAGACGCAGCAGGTGAAGGATCAGATCAAATCAAAGTCTCTATGCTTGTGTTCAGGTCTTTGCTGTTGAAGTGTGTTTTTTTAAAAGATTATTTTTTGGCCATTTTCGGCCTTTATTTTGACAGGACAGCTGAAGACATGAAAGGGGAAATGATATGCAGCACATGAATGCAGAGTCGAACCCGGCCCGCTGCATTGAGGAGTAAACCTCTCCAAATGGGCGCCCGCTCTACCAACTCAGCTATCTGGGCGCCCTGAAGTGTGTTTATAGGGATTCTCTAGGGTTTTTGTGTAAAGCTGTCAATCAAACTGTGGTGGAGGTGAGAAAGCTATGTCGGCTTGTCAGTGTGCTGGTGTTGCATGTACTAGCCTGAGCCCTGAAGGCAACATTACCACGACTACTGATGATCTTAAGATTGTCAAAGGAGTTGTCAACACATGCTCTGCTGTGCAACAGTTGGCCTTTGCTGCTGCATTAAAATCTTTTTTTTTGTTCTTGTTGTTCTCTTCAGAAAATGTTTTGTTCTTTTCATTTTTATTGTGGTATGCGGGAAAGTCCTGAACATCAAGACTTTCTCAAAACCTAAAAAGTACCACTGTTCTTCATAGAAACAAGAAGAAAACCACAGACATGTTGGCATAACATTGCACTTGGGGTTGTCTTTCGCTTTAAGAAAAAAATCTTTGAATTAAATACTGTACATATGACATATTACATATGTCCATTTCATGAACATTGTAAGACTAACACAGGAGAAGCGTAACAGAATCTGAGGAATTATTTGATGTATTTTTTAACAAGAATTTCCCAAATACATGTCCTTGCTTTTACACCGTGCCCAGACTATTAATTCAAGCACTCAAAAAGGAACAAAGTTGTTTTCTTCTTTTTTTCTGTTGCAATGCCCAGTCACTTGAAAGATCAAACCGGAGTCTTTGCGTGCGGTGGTCAATTTAGCGTTAGAACTTGAATGAGTTGTCTTTTTCCTATCCTCCAGGCAGCTGTTGGCTTCCATTTATTTCATTACACAAAGGAAATCCATTTGTCAAGATGTGAATCTTCAGAAATCTAAAACACTAGAGCATGCATTGGAAAACTGATGGCAGTCCTTTTTGTTTGTCGTAAAAGCAATACAACCTTGGCTCAAAAAAGAAGGAAATGCAGAACATGCAAACAATACGCTAAGCAAATAAATGCCCACATTCACTCAGAAAAGACAGACTACAGACAATACTGTATGTACTGAAGATAATCTTTGAGCTTGTGAGGGAGACATGACAAACCAATGTACAGGATGATAGATTCAGGTGTTTGAAGAATATTGATTACTCAATACAAGTTCCTTATTTCTCAGTTAGTAATTGATGTTCATTTATTAGGTTGGTCCTAATAATTGAAAATCCATTACTAACTAAGGAATTGAGAGCATACCTAACTTTTCATTTGATATAAAATACAGTTTTACAGTTTCTGCCTATCTGGCAGGGATGTATTGCCTAAAACTGTTCTGAACTACAGCACATGCGAATCAATTGCCAGACAGTCACCATCACACTTGAGCCAGGGACACACTGGAGGAAAATAAAATGACTCACATAAGTTATACTTACAATTTTAGAATGATATTAGTGGTTTAAATGACACCATCGACACGCCATTTATTTGACTTTTCCCTCACTTAATGAAACATGTTTTTTGGATGAGAGCCATGTTAAGGTTGCAATAAACTTTAATTGAGTGAGATTTTCTTTTTTGTCAGAGCAAAATACAAAAGATTTGTCTTTACATCTTATCACATTCTCAAAATCATAATATAATGTTTTTATAAACTGTAAAATGAACATTCAATCGAAAAATATGCTTTTGAGAAACAAACACAACAACTCTTTTTTTTCTGGTTTCCATTGTCTTGCACAACTTTGAAATGGATTTGTTTATGAGTTAATGTCATGCAAACACAACCATATTAAGCTTTTAAACAAAACAACAACACGTCTGACGTGGGAAAGAACAGTGTGGCATAGATAAAGCATCCACTTCTTCCTGTTGTGATGCAGTGAGGCATTGTTGACCACACACAGACAGATAGTGACACAGATGGACAGATAGATGGCAAGGTTGGCAGACTGACAGGCAGGCAGACAGACAGCAGACAGACAGACAGACAGACAGACAGACAGACAGACAGACAGACAGACAGACAGACAGACAGACAGACAGGCAGAC
>NC_048407.1:11624459-11681152 GCF_013103735.1 Etheostoma cragini | reverse complement strand
CAGACAAACAGACAGACAGACAGACAGACATACAGGCAGACATGCAGGCAGACAGACAGACAGACAGGCAGACAGACATACAGACAGACAGACAGACAGACAGACAGACAGACAGACAGACAGGCAGACAGACAGACAGCAGGCAGATCGGCAGACAGACAGGCAGGCAGACAAACAGACAGACAGACAGACAGGCAGGCAGGCAGCCAGGCAGGCAGGGCTGTCTAGCTCCAGATAATAACTGGAAACACAGTGAGATTTTGTTCCATAGCCTTACTTTGTCTTCAGAAACACAATCCTTCGCTGAATGTTTTGTGTGGTCCTCAGATTTATGAATGGACGTTGTTCAGTGGGGTGTAATTGGGTTTTTGCTGCCATCTTTTGGCACAATTACAACATGTCATACTATGGTCTTTACCAAATGTATAATCCTTAACCCTTACTTGTATGGTCACCAAGGTATAATTCATACCTTACTATTAAAACAAAGTCTTAACCATGACATAAATAGTCCTTCTCGTGAAGAGTGGAATTGCTCCCAAGATGTATCGCAGGGGTCACAAAAAAAGATAAATAAGACTTATTTCTGCTACACAGTATCATGATTTTTCTCTAAAGGTTCTCAGATTCCTGTAAATTATTCCTAAAATAAACAATTTAATTTAACAAAAATCTTGTGTGCACAGACTAAAACCATTTCTTCGAAGAGAGGTATATATTGTGTCATTTTAATGGGTCAAAAGCCACTTTAAAGAAATAATTTGCACATCCAACAATTCTGCTGTTCAGGTGTGTTGGAAAATGTCCCATTTATTAAAGAAAACTTGGTAACACTTCATAATAACCAATGCTCATTAATGTAGAGTGATATTCAAATAATTTTACTGTTAACTAACAACAAAGTAATCATTTATAATGTTTAATAATTGTTATAGATGCTATAATGTATATTATTTTAACAGTTTATTGGTGCTCACATCATAACTTTTATATATTGTATTATGTATTTGTTAATGATTAACAAATTGTCTATCTAAATGTATGAATTTATTAGGTTATATGACACTAAACTAATGATGAAGTAACATAAATTATAATATTTCTAATGATTAGTAATTATTAAACATTATAAATCATAATTTCATTGTTTAATGACAGTAAAATTACCTATTATGTAAAGTTTAATTAACTATCAATTTACCATTTATTATTGATGTTTTTTTTGTGTTTATTTTTAAATAAAATGTTACCAAAAACGTTTTGGTCCCTCTGGACATTTGTCAGGATTTTCATATTAAGGGTCAAAAGCCAACAGTAGTGGTGGAAGTATTCAGACCCTTTACTCAAGTAAAAGAACTAATACCACATGCACAAGTAAAAGCTCTGCATTGAAAATGCTGCATGAGCAAAACTGTGTATGAGTACCATTAGGATTATTGTATATCAAAAGGAAAAATGGTTTAACTTTATTCACGTCAAGTTGAGTTGTTGCTGTCATCGCTGTGAATCATGTTTGAATGTCTTTACATCAAAATGACCAAAATAGACAGAAATGGTGGACTCAATTGAGATGAGCTGCATAAATGTTATTTCCATGTTGTTGATACAGGACTCTCATTTCCAAGCAACATTAGGCAGATCACAAGGATCTCTTTGTTTGTACCCCTACATTATAATCAGCTGCAGAGATTTTTAAAGGAACATGGAATTTGAAAACAACTCCAGCAACAATAGACTTCCTCTCCTCTCTCATATTGTTCAAGTGCAGCAATACAATGGTAGCCCAGGGACATTATTTGCATAATGTCAAGGGGTGTGTGAATAGGGCTCAGGAGAATGAGAAATGATATCAGCCACAAAGAAAAGCAATGGTCTGTGACCAAATGCTCGTTCTTCTATGCATATGTTAGCTGAGATTGAGGGGTTTTGTTGTCATATAAATGCAAATGGAAAGCTGGTATGCAGGGATATAATGTGCAATTATGGTTCAAATAGGAATTTTACTCGATCTAATCCACTTTAGTGTTCTGTTAAGTATGATGTGCAGTGGACAGTATCAAACACATCCCACATTGGAGTATGATTGTAGACATAATTCATTTAATGTTGCATGTAATCAGAGGGATCATCACGGTGGTTCATCTCCATCAGAATAAAAGTGATAAAGATTTTGATGGCCAGAATTGATGAAGTCAGATTTTTTGCCAGGTGGCCTGATAGTTTTGATGATTATAGTTAAATTTTTTTCACGAAACACAGTCTGTTAAGTCTAACTGCTTCTCTGTCTCTGCTGCAGAGAATGGAATACTTGAGGTTCACATGCTTGTAATAAATTAACATTACCACTGGGTGGCGCAATGTAACAGTTTGGTTTCTTCCAGAAAGACAAGAAGAACAAAATGAAGAAGACATGCCATTGTTTATGCAAGGGGATGTACAAAAGTCACAAATGACATGCTCACAGTCAGAAGCATATAAGAAACCAGAGTTTGTCAAATAATAATGCGTGTGGTCTTAATATCAAGAAGTATCATTGCATTTTTTTATGATAATTTTCTATTTGTACAAATGTATTTATGTTTATTTACATTTGTATTATTATTTGGTTTTTGACGCACCCATACATATAAATGTTACACTGTAGATGCTTTTTATGTCTATATGTTGTTATTATTTTTTATATCTCATTGTTTATTTTTTTATTTTTTTACCCTAGCTGTGAAAAAAGTTGGAATGTTTGAGAAAATCCTAGGGGAGTATGGGAGACAACTGAAGGCTGCACTGCAACACTTTAAATCAGAGGATCAGCTGGGAAAGCCTGGCTGAGCAGAGTAAATGTGACAAAAAGGTAATCATGCAAAAAGACATGAACAGGTTTTGTAACTCTAAATCAACATCTCAAAAATAATAGTCCAAATACACCGATAAATGTGTTGATAAATGATACCAAATGACCGTCTCATAGGTGCCACAATGTTCAGTGCTTATTGCTTTTACACCATTCTCAAACTGAATGACCTCAACTCAATATCCTGTCTACTATCAATGAGATTATGCAGGCATGCTAACAACAGGAAATTTGCTCTCAGAGGGATTGAACTGTAGCCATGTATAGGGACTCATGACTCAGAGGTAAGTCATGACAGTGGGGCCTCAGTCCGCGCTGTAAAACAAACCTATGTCTTATAAATCAGTCATAGTAGAAACACTGGGTTATCTCTGGGATTGTCATTCCACACGATGAGTCACAGCTCAAGGGTAGAAAAACTAGAGGTAAAGTTTTCTCTGCAGTTACAAAGATTATGGTCACAATGACTATAAAAGGGTCCAGAGTAGAGCTATGAGTCATGTGTTTGTGTTTGATCCACTCATGTGTGTTCGAATAGTATCAGGGAGAAGTTGTATCAGCAGAATCACACAGTGCTGACGAGCAACACACACATATGACTCTGCTGTCCCAGTCGGTCACTACAGGACACCCACTCATACTCACCCATTTTCCTTTGTGAGTTGCAGAAATCACAGGAGGTTGCCCTCTCAACCTAGTATATACATAAAACTATTAAACAATTAAAGGATCAGTGTGTAGTTTATTGGCTGATAACAGATTGCAACCAACTGAACCTCAGTGTTTCTAAAGTCCTGGCTATGACCTTGGACTTTGATCCAGCATTTTTTATTCCAGAGAAGTACAAAATTGAGTTAGCTGTCCACTGAAATCTGAAAACACACACAATACCAAAACTAGAAAAATGAAGAGCATTTACAATATGTCAACGTGTGAGCACACTAATTTGCCTTTCCTTTGTGCAAATTATTGTCTAGTTTTTACAATTAGCAGAATGTAGTTTGAACCGTGTGTTGCCCTTTGTAATCACTATATTAATGTTGTTTCTTAGTTATTTAAAAAAATAAGAACATGCACACAATATTCTTTGAAGTCCATAGGTCTAACGTGGCTGTCTATACTGTACCGTTGACTGTACATATAGGATATCCATCGATAGACAGAACACCACCTCTATATAAATAGCAGCCAATACATGCATTATTTATTCAAGCATTGTTTGCACTGCACACTGTTGCGTTACATGAACAGCACAGTACCAACCAGACCTTCAGCCATTGTTAGTAATCTGTTTGTAGATAGTGAATGTTTTATCTAGTATGTACAGAATATGCTGACATGAAAAGGTATTTTAAAAAATGCTATAGCGCAAACAAATGTGCAAGTTATAGAGGACCAACTTCCTGTAGCGGGCCGTTGAAACAGGAAGTGGGTGTAACTTGAGTGCACATTGACCAATTGGCTCAAAACCTTTGAGAATTCATAAGAGTTCAACCGTGAGGACGTATAAAGGTCAATATTGACTCAAAGTCAAAGCGCCCCCTAGTGGCAACAGGAAGTCGGCCTAAAAGTCACGGTGATGTACTTTAACAATTTCATCCAAATGACTTCCAATTTGGTGTGTGCCATCTTAACAATCTAAAGATGAAAAGGCTTGTAGGTATATTTAAACTTAGCAGAGAGTTTCTTCTTCATTTGTGATGGTTTGGGCCTGCCCCCTATGCTTAAGCCACGCCCTCTGTCAGACCTAATCTACTGTATGACGTAGACTGTTGTGTGAGGTATCATTGAACTCAGCAGATTTCCCTTTTCATTGGTGAAGACTTGCATGCAAGGCTGGAATGAGGGGCATCCTCCAGAAACCCTGATGCGCGCAAAGAAGTGAGGACCCGTCCAACGCTGCTTGAAGCTTTAATTTGGTTTAGAATACTATAATGAGAGAAAACAATTTTTTTTTCTCAAAAGCATTTTTTTCTAGTTTGCCCCCCTGTTGGCTGAGTCCTGCAGCGGCCTTGGTTTAAATCTGACCTGTGGCCCTTTGCTGCATGTCGACCACCGTCTCTCTCCACCTTCCACGTCTATCCACTGGCACTTTAATAAAGAGAAAAGCTCCCAAAAAAGAATCTTTAAAAAAAGAATATTCTGAGAATATTTTGAACAGACCCATGCTTAATATGGCTCCAGGTCAAGATGGCACCTTTATTATACACTTGTCCAAGGACACAAAGGGTTTTAGTCCTATCACTTAGATAGGTTACGTGAGGTGACTTGTGAACTTGTTCAAACCCAGTTACTAAATCTTAATTGCATCATGAACAAAACAGTTATCCCACCGTCACAAGAACACAAGCTTGGAACTGGCCAACTCTCCTCAATTGATTGATACTGTGTATGAGGTCTTTTATGTAATAGAAGCACTAACACTTGATATCAACTACAAATTATTAATGTTAATGTTTAACCCAAGAAAGTGAAAGCCCGATATGTTATGTTATCATATATGATATGATATCAATGATCATCAGCTAACAAACATACCTATCAAGGTTGTTATAATACAACTTCCTCCAAAACAAAAAAAGTCATTCTGATCTGCGAAGCTCTTATTTTCAAAGTGTCATGTACATGGTATGTTATTTAAAAAAAGCTAACCTTTATATGTGCTCTGAATTTATGCAAATTGCCACCAAGGATTTTGTTAGGTGACAGGCAATTACACTGAAAGGAAAATAACTGTCTTCCTGTTATTCATGGAACAGTGAGTTGTGCAACAGCCTGAACTTGCAAAGCATTTGAACCAAGAAGTATTTTTTCTGCTTATGTAAGTGGATTATCTAATGTAAACAATGGTCACATATAAAATACACATTCAGAGACATGAATGTGTACATAAATGTGAAAAAGGGGTGTTTGTGAAGAGAGTGCAAACACTCTAAAAAAGAGAGAAAGGAAGATATCTGTAGAGTATTGAAGCTAGAAAGGAGAGGCCAGCTGCATGTGGAAGGGTGTGTATGTGTGTGTGGGTGTGTGTGTGTGTGTGTGTGTGCGTGTGTGTGTGTATGTGTGTGTGGGTGTGTGTGTGAAGAGATGTCAGAAACTGTTGAGCGATTGATGGCTATCTCAGAGAGAAAACACGACAGTGTCATGTTATTGCCAAGGAGATCGATGAAAACCCTTTTATGTCTCAACACACTCCCTGTGTACTACATTTCCAAGTGAAATATAGTACTTTTTACTCCACTAAATGCATGTATGAGCCATTGTGACTGCCTACTTTACTTTGCAGATTGTTTTTTATTTTACGCACAAACCATGTAATATTATGTTAGATTTAAATTATCTGCAGCATACACAGTAATGCATCAGTATTAATAATCTAATAATGTAATAAATAACAATATAATAGCTTTACTTTTGATACATTAGGTAAAATTAGCTGATAGCACTTCTGTAGTTTCACGAGTTTTTAACACAATTTTGGAAGCAAAGCTTTTTACTTATAATTAAGTATTGTTTTGATTGTGCTGTTGCAACTCTTAGCTGAATAAAGGTTCTCACTGTAATACTTCTTCAATCACTGCAAAACACAGAACATTCTATCTTTATTACATTTAAATGTGTATAGAACAAATGCAGGAAACATCTATACATTTCTGTTTTGTTGTATTGCTTTGTATAACATAACAATTTATGCAATAAAAGTATATAAGCAAAAGATAAATACAACTTTAAAGTGCATGTTGGATTAAAATCAACTAATTAATGATACATTTTACATTTCCTCTTGAAGTTGGCCAAACATTGGTCATCTGCATCCTTATCACATCCATTCAGACATCCACAGTTTCTATTCTTTCTGACCCTTTTACTCCATTGGGGACACCAGCTGACTTCACACACACACACATACACAAACACACACACACACACACACACACACACACACACACACACACACACACACACACACACATACACACACACACTCTGGACCAAGTCCCCTGAGGTCCTAGCCAGCACAATGTCATTATCAACCATCGGATTGTATGCGGCCACTGCCCATTCAGTCTCGCTGACATGCCTTTTGTGCTCAGTAATTCTTCTCACAGAAGCCCCCCTTCCCCTCCAACCCCCCAAGTCTACTGCGGCCCATCTGTAATCCCATCCCCCACCCTGCGCCCCCATATCCGCCATTCTTGCCTTGCACTTCTACAACACAAACCAGCTGTCTTGGCCAGTCGTGTCTCCGGGGCCGTAAACAGGTGCCGAGAGGGCCGCGGGGCCTCAGCATGTGACACATGGCAGCACGCTGCTCCAGCCTGCCAACACACCACAGAAGAGAGTGGTGTGTTTTACAGCTGTAGACCTGATTGTTATCACAGAGGAGCTGTTGAAGGCTAAAAGTACAAAAATCAAAACTTTCTCACTAGTCAGTAGGCCTGCACGATTATCAATTATAAAATTGCGATCTCGATTCACCCTGTGATTTAACTTAACCCAGTGACTTAATTTAACCCTGGGATTTAACTTTAAAATAACTTCGACTTTTTCTTTTATTTAACTTAAAAAAAACAATTTAATGACTTTGATTCTCATTTAACTTTACGAGCTAACTGGATCACAAACACTACTACTTTCTTCTGTGAGTTTTAAACAAAAACTGTATAAAATAGGTTTTACAGCGCTCCCAAGCTCTGCAACGCTCTCCCTTCTCTTCATCAAAGCCTCTATGTTTGCAGGCTTGTGGTGATAGGGAATGTGCAATATTATGCGCTAATAAAATTCTATGTTTGGTTCTGCCAATTTGTCTTGTTTGGTCATGGTTCATGTATGCAATAAACATTACACGTCGTGAGAAAAAAGACTTGGCGAAAAATTTTGAGCTTAAAAATCGAGATTCATATTTTTTGCTGAATCGTTCAGGCCTACTGATCAGTAATGTCAAAGATTGTGATAGCACTGGTTAAAATGTGATAATATATTCTATAATTACTTACCGGTAATTGTTGTTTGTGACTTTTCTTATTTAAAAGAAAATATTGTGCAGTGTGAATCAATGTACTGTATCAGATGTATGTTGGTTGATTGTAAGCATGAAGGAAGAACCTTGACATGCCTTTACCAGGTATAAAAATATACACTGCTGTGCAACCAAAATAGATAAAAGGAAAGGGTCTGTCCTACTGAGTCTGAAGCCAGCTGTATTTTTAGCACAAACTACACACTGTGCACAGAGAGGGGACTGCTGGACGCAGGTCGATGCGCCTAAACACACAAACCAAAAATGGAAACTACAGATCAATGCTACTAGTCTTGTTTGAAATGTCAATGGAGGCACAAATTAAAGGTTTGCACTTCTTAAAAAAATGACAATACATTCTCCTTAAATTCCACCTAATCACGCAGTTCAGTATATATTTAATGCATATTTTCCCAGCCTTTTTGGGGCCCTAAGTATGCAAGTTGTTCTGCTTTTGCCTGACTTCCTTTAATGTATTAAGCTACTTTAAAAAATGGAAATGTGTAAAAAGATGCCAGCAAGTGCACCAAGTTCTTTGTGCAAAGCATTCACAACTTGTACAACTCTTTGAAGTGGATGCAAATAAGACTCCCAAGTTTGGAAACAGTGAGCAGTAAAGTCTTTCTTTTGAAGCTTGAAGAACAAAGGCAGCCTCACACCCTACACTGTCCGACTATCACTTTCTGTGGTGAGCTCAGCTGTTACACACTCTATTGTACATCTGGCACTTGTCTCCCTAACACTGTGTGTGTGGACTAGTGAGTGTGTGTGTGTGTGTGTGTGTGTGTGTGTGTGTGTGGGAGGGGGGTGTATGCAAATGTGTGTGTGCATGTCAGAATCTGTGGTATAGGGCTGAGCCGCGCTGCAAACCAAACTGCCACCTTGTTGAGTACGCATCCTGTGTTTTTACCGCTAACAAGCTGAGGCAAGTTGGTGGCTCAGCTTGTGCATGTGTGCATAACTTTCATCACCTTCCATTTAGAGCAGTTATTTACCCCTGTGGAGACAAACAACCCAGTAGCAAATACCGGAAAGTCTTGTTGTAGATGCAGTCTTTTCACAATAGACACACACATAAATGTATCCTTATGCAAAATAGGTGACTGCCTGCTGGATAATTAAGAGTGTCTGGAAAAAAAGAAAATGGAATAAAGAAGGAAATGAGTGCATTTTCCTATTAAAGTTAAAAACCTAAACTTTATGACTCTAGAGGGAAATAAGGAGGTAAGAACATCATGGCCCTCTTTGGGCTACAATTAAGTTAGTAGATGAACTGAAACAGATGGAGGATTTCATTTCGGTAGATTTCAAGAAGAAGGAGAAATAAGGCATACTTAGCTGTGGAACTGTTTGAAAGCAGAGCCTACACATCTTATATCACCCAATATATTCTAAATCACCCCACATATACAAAAGATCAACACCAGGATGCACAAGGGCTTAACTTAATCACACTTTCTAAGTGCAATCACATGCATTTAACAGTTTTCCTCTGTTTTTCATACCTAAATCAAGTGATCTGTGCATGTGTGTGATTGGGACAGCTTATTTAGGCACAGTGCACATGCAATTTGATCAGCAAGCAATATCAGTGAAATGGCAGAGATTGTGCAATATCAGCGCAGCACATTTGGCCAGCTGCTCAGACTGGCCTCTCTAGGTCCGCTGTGCAGTCTAAAAGCCTGAATTGTGACTCCCAGCAGAAGCTCCTGCATTTGCATTTGATGCAGACTTGATGCAGACTTCTTGCAGAGTTAAGACCCAGCACCGCGGATGACTCTGAACTTATCAAAACTTTGCTGATTGGAGGTTTAAGCCGCAAAGAAACACAAAGAAACTGTGTTCATTTTCATATTTAAACATAGTTCACGTTAAAGGCGTAGTTTGGGTGTGAGTTGTGTTAAGTTGGTTTAAAATAGCTCCGGTTTAAAGGATTGCAGACGGGACTAGGTTTCCTGGCGGAGTGGCACTATATTCAGAGGGCAATAGACTACCGGTGAACAGTTCACTGCTGAGCTTGAGCAAGACAGAGTGAACTTAAACTGGAGGATTTAACTCCGGGATGCGTTAGTGTGGCGTTTCATAAACAACAACAATTTATCTTTAGCTAATCGATATCTCTTTCACATCCACTGTTTGGACCGTTTAAAGAGCAATTCCCGAGTTTTGTCCAAACCGCCACCTGGACTTCTCGACACTGGAAGGACTTAAACTGAACCCAAGATGTCAATTTTGCCTTTCACTCCCCCCATTGTCAAAAGACTTTTGGGCTGGAAGAAGGGAGAGCAAAACGGCCAGGAAGAGAAATGGTGTGAAAAAGCGGTGAAAAGTCTGGTGAAGAAGCTCAAGAAGACGGGGCAACTAGACGAACTGGAGAAAGCCATCACCACCCAGAATATCAACACAAAATGCATCACCATACCGAGGTAAGGAGAGTTGACGGTGACCGTAAAGTCAGCATCCTAACGTTAGCTAGCTGAGGTAAGCACGTTACTTCAGTTTATACGTTTAATTACAGCTTTGTTACAGAAAACTCAAAGGTTTTCGCAGTCTTTAGCTAACTGTAGCATGTACATGAATGTCATCCTTACTTGACTGATTAGTTGACATTTCCCCTTCCTGTCTCGCGTCAATATTTCAAACTCCCGCTTTCTTTTGCGTTAGTTAATTATACAGCAACACGGTGGCTAATGTAATGCTTAACGAGCTAACAGTGGTCCATAAAGATAGCTAGCAAATCATCGCGGCAGTTAGCTGCCATGCCATCATATGTAACGTTACACTTACGCTGCTACAAGTGAACTGAAACATTTTCCAGCAGTTTCTAGTAATAAGATTAAGATGTAACTGGAGTCATGTTGTTGGAAAATGTGTATATAATGTGTGCATCACTAGCGAGCAGCCTAATGCAATGCAAAAGCACAAATGGAGTCCGAGTTATATAACTTGGCCTTAATCTAGGACGCTTTCTACTAGCGCTGTGGGTTTGTGTTAGTGCGTAGGCGAGCCAGCGGAGCTGGGCTCTTATGGCTCATTTCAGTGCGGCTATACAGCCTTTTAAAACAATCAACGTTGGCATTCAACATCATATTATTGCTCGTAGTTTTAGGCATTCAGTTGAGTTATAAGCAGACACTTTCCTTCCTTGATGGAAGGCTGTTACAGGTAAGAGCTGGTGAGGTGCGGTTGTAAACAAAGACCATACATGTCTACCAGAAGTCTGAGTTTTACCTATCACAGTTCCTAAATATCATGCTAATAGAAAGAATGTGGCATTTAAGGTTTTGTCTATTTTTTTCAAACTCAAAATGTGTGCATTGCCTTTTGTAGAGCCATAATATGACGGCATATATTACATACACTCAGTTGCCAGTTTTTAGCACACCCAGCTGAAATGTGTCCATCCCAAGTACAGTATACGGTATCAGTGAGGGTTCAACTCAACTCAAGTCAATACATTGATTTGTCCATTGGTAAAAAAATTGTTGGAAGTTATTGCGATATAATCAATTCATCCTTTTTCACCATCAAACACTTGCTGGTTCCAGCTTTTCAAATGTTAGGTTGTGATGTTTTACTTTCTCATATGTGAAAGTAAACTAAATAGGCTGTGTCTTTGGACAGAACACATTAAAATACTACATCTCGCTTTTGTGTGTGTGTGTGTGTGTGTGTGTGTGTGTGTGTGTGTGTGTTAAAGGCCTTTTTAACTATTTTCTGGTACCAAGACCAAACAATTAGTTGATTAATTGTGGAAATAATTGCCAGATGAATCATTAGTTGAAGCCCTAAATGATTGCAGTCTTAAGACCTCTCACTGTAGTACAAATTAACAGCCCCACAATCGATAGTCTCCAAGTTATAATAAAGTTAAATCAACATCTCTCTTCTACAGTTTATAGAACAACTCAACAATATAAGCTTCACAAAAGTAGAATGTATTTCATGGCTGTCATATTAGAGTACATTCCTTTCAGTCAGGTGTCACTCAAACTGGCAACAGAGTAGATGTTCCCAGTGATTTTTAAGTCTCTTATATTTAAGTAAAGAACAAATAAAGTTCTCCATGTTACTTGAGTCTACAAAATCTCACTTGCATGTGTGGGTAATTTAAAGTTAAAGGCATACTGTGTGTCAGATTAAAATTGAACACCACGCAGAACACTCCCACATTCTTTATTGCCACAAGTGTGCATATCCCAGCTTGCTCAGGCCTTGGCCAGCATTCAGAGTTAAGCCTACTTGGAAAGTTAAATAATGTTTGTCATGATCCAGGTTTCATATATCCCACCACTAATGCATAAGGGAAGAGGCAGACTGCATTAAGATGACCCCAGATCAGATCTGGCTGTCAGTGTGGGCTAACCGTGTCCCTGGAGAGCTGCTGTTTCTATTAATTTCCCCTACGTTCTGGCTCGCTGACAGCAGCTGCTTGCCTGTTCAGGCCTGTCCATGAAGAGGTCAGCTCCTATCTCTCTGACACATGTACTCCCTATTGAGGCTCATCGTTGCGACCCCTCTTGATGACAGTTTTCCGTGATGCTGAGTGCTGAAGGAAGCAGGCACTGTGCATTGATTGAGTCAATAGGTGCATCAGGTGGTGGATTAGCAGCTCAAGTATATTTTGAGGGAATGTAAGGTAGGATTATCATCATTGAAAAGAGAGAAAAACAGGTGATTTACTCATCACAGCTGATTCACTCATCAGAGCTGATTCAGATATATCTTAGAATACCAAAAACCAGAAGCTGATTTTGAAGTCTCAAGGCTAATGTTTCCAGTTGTGTCAAACAAAGTTAAGGTTGTTTACAGGTTTTGTCCAAGTAGCTCCTTCATGTAAGTTTTGTCTGTCAAACCTGCCTTGCCAAGTGGTAAAAATGAGACATTTTGGAGATTTGGGAAAGCCAGCTGTCAAAAATCTAAAGGGCTGTGGCCTACTAGATGACATTTATAAAATAACATTACAGTCTGTGTAGAAGCCATGGTATCACAACTTGGGGAGTTTGGTCCAGACAGAGTTATTTTTGGGTGTGGGTGGTTAAGTGGGCTGTGTGTGTGTGTGTGTGTATTTCCCAACATGTTTACACTGGAGATAAAGCCTGCGTCCCATAAAAAAAACATTAGTCACACAGTCACTTTGTTTTGAATTCCCATTTGAAGGTGGAAAAGCTAGGCTTTTACAGCTTACAGTATTAGGCTTTGCCTATCACTCGGGCCGGGCTACTGCTTTACTTGCCTTTAGGCCACTGTGGTTTTCACAATCAGCTGTTTAAATTTTTTTAGGAGCAGTAAGCTCAGTGAATGCTGGGGCCCCTATTCAAGCCGTAGTCACTCAACAACGAGCAATTGTGGCGTTGTGGTGTTGACCTACCGTCCCACCCTCTTTTTCTCTCTCATTCATCTGTTAAACTCCTCTCTTCCTATGAGCTGTAAACTTTGGTTAGTCACAAACATTGGTGTGTAAAATGCGTCAAGCCGGTAGAGGGTTGGATATCCAGGGTACAAAATTAGCATGATCCACCAGCCAAATTCTGGTATAATATTCATGTGGCTGGTAGATTTGATTGACACACCAGCCATAAAAAAACGGTGGTAATCTATTGAGTGGCTGGCAAAATTTGAACATTCAGCAGCCATTTGGCTGGTGGACAAAAGAAAGTTAATTTTGCACCCTGGTTGGATGGGAAGTGTGGTAGCCTGCGCTGCTTGAAGGTAAAAGGATGACTAGCGAATTTAATTTCCCTCTGTTGTTTAAAGGGAATCTGTGTATTTGTTAACATAAGCCAAGTCTGTTTCAGTTATACCTGTGGGTTGGTTAATATCTCAGGTGCTTTTACTGAAGCTTCCCAATAACTAAATAAAATTGGAGGCAGTGGTGGCCTAATGGTTAAAGCGAGCTTGTGAAATTTGAGTGGGGAAGTGAAAGAGCAGGAATTGTCCCTCCCTCATTACCACCACTGAGATGCCCTTGAGCAAGGCCCTTAACCCCATCTGCTCCAGTGGAGCTGCTCAGTGGCCAGCGGATCAGACTGTGGTTGTACTGGGCATCTTCCAGGTATGAATGTGTAACTATGTGAATGTGACAGGGTGTAATTGCAAATGAGAATTTGTTCTCAATCGACTTACCTGGATAAATAATTAAAAAAAATATATATTTTCCAAAGCCCTCCAGTGGCCATAGAAATTGTGACTGTTATCCGTCTCTTGGGCAAAATAGAAAGTAGCAACAAAGTCAGAGGTAGAGGGAGAAGGTCAAACTGGTTGGATGGGTCAACAAAACGTCATCATTTTGTACAAAGGGCTTCTTTTTGGTTCCTGTTTTTTACTGAAAGTTGTTGTTAGTCATTTAGCAATGGCTGTGATTGTTACCTAACCTTAACCAAGATGATAAAGGTGCTTAAACTTAAGGAAGTAGTTCTTTTAACCCTAAACACATTGTTTCCCTAACATTAACCAATACAATTTTATTCCTGCAGTTGTGATTATTGTCACATTATTTAACTTTTTGTGTGTATGTAACTACTATTGCAACTATTTTTATTATTGATTAATTCGTCTATTCCCAGAAGTCAAGGTGACACCTTTTCAAATTGTTTAACAATAAATGACTTCAATAGTGTATTGTCAAGGTTATTGTCGGTACATTTTCTGGCGTTCAACTAATCAATAGTTTCGGCACTTAAATTGTGCAAACTCAGCATGAGCTGCTAGGAAGCAGTACATGCTGTAAAGCCTTGATCGTGGACATCACGTTGCAGTGTCAGACTTGACTCTGAACACAGAATTGCACAAGCTACACTACTGTTGTACCAACGGATGGAAATCAGTCTGACATTAAAATTAGGAGGAGATAGGTTAACAGTCTCTCAGTAACTTCTTGCATTGTCTAGTCTTGCATGCCAAATGGCAATTATTACACCGACGTGTACCTATCTGTAACGGTCCTGTCTTGTTAAAACAGAGAACTTTGCATGGAAGCCAGTACGTACCAGAAAATGAAACACACAATTTAAAAGGTTTCATGCCTAACCGTAGTTTCAAAAGTTAATAGGTTTACATAAGCTGCTTTCTGACCGGAAGAACATAACATTCTCTGAACTCTTTTTTTCTTGGGTTTTGACTGGACTAATTCTGGGATATTTAAGTTCCCCTGACCGCAGTTCCTGTAACTGTTTCAGCTCCTCCTTCAGGACAGAGTCTTTTAGCTGTACCCTTTTCTGCACAGGAACCTAGGTCAACGCGATTCAGGTTTCTGGTACAGACCGACCAACAATGGGACAATGTTAACAATTTTAACCACCTTATTCATCACTAAAGTCCCTTTTAAGAACATTATAGGCGAGAAATGAATCGTTTAGATTTCTAAAATCGTTGCCAAAATGACAATTTACTTCAAAGTTTTTGGAGTTGAGAAGCTCCAGAAAGTGATGCGACAGCCAGCTAGCGCCTGTCGGGACTGCTAGCTCGTTGCTCGGATGGTAATGTCATGAGCTGTAAGCTCGAGGTCGCTGACTGGTCTCGCAAATAAGAGCTTTTTATTTCTCCGTTTACAGATTGTTTGGTTAAATATTACAACACATGCCCATAAGATCAACGGGAACCTGTGGTTAACTGTCTTTTTGGAATTAAACTCCACAACACCCGTTTCTCTTTGAATTGTTTAAATTAGGACATAGGCTATATACCTTAGTATCTAGTTCATACTTTTTAGTGTATTTGTATTCTTAACGCCATAAAGGTCGTTGCTGTGCTTACATCACTCACTTACCGCTCCTACCAGTTCATATGACCACTTGGCAAATGAGATTGCAAATGGAAAAACCGGTTTTGGGGAAATTAGTTAGTAGAACTGTTGAGAAGTGGACTATTTCTATAACTTCATTCCTACTACCTGGTCGGAAAGCGGCTATAGAGCTTACAAAGCAGCAAAGTAACGTAAGATTCCAAAAGCATTTTAATGGGGAAAAACTGGTGGTATATTAAAAGATATTATTCAAGATGTGGGTTGCATGTATGTGTGTTTTATGTCTTTTCATAGAGCCTGGGGGAGTGGATTCCTCACTCCTACCAACCTTAACTTAGTCTGGGTTTTTGCCAGTGCTGGGGAGTGCTTTTGTCTTGTCCACACACATCCCTGCTGGCAGCAAGACTTCACACTGATTCACACTGCTGCATGTCAGGGCAGGAGGGAGGGAGTGAAGGAATCCCAAGCACAGAAGTAAAAGATAGGATAACCAAGAAAGACAGGGAAAAGAAAGAATATGGACTAAGAATGAAAGTGGCGGCATCCATTAGAAAGAGGAGGACGGGGAGTCCGGTACCCTTTCACAAAAACCTTGTTCCCATACATATCACTGCTTAACAGGGTTGTTGAGATTCATGGGGGACTTGGTATGAATTTAGAGGATTACATTTACTGATTCAGTCAGCCATGAAAAGGTTTGTGCCAAAACAGGTTCTCTTTTTCAGACACACAATTTATGACTGAAAGAGCTAGAAGTCAAAACCAATAGATTTACTTTAGAGATCAAATATTAGTCTTGTGATAATCCTCTATTGAGTCTTTATTGAAACCTGTGGTTACTGTTTTGATTTAAGAAATGGTGTTGTTTACCGTGAACTTTTTTTTTGGGATCAAATAGCCGTCTGATCCGATTAAAATTGAAACATAAAATTGTGCAAATTTCAGACTATTTTGTAGACAAATGTCTTCTTTCCTCAAAGAAGTTTTGAAAGAAGTATCTCTTTGTTCCAGTTACCAAAACTCAAGTATCATATTTACCAGCCAAACCAGGTTGATATATCAACATACAAGTGCATGTCATCAGTTAAGTGCCCTGAGAGAGGGACAGATTGAGGTAAATTATGTGAGATATAGAGGGAAATACAAAGGGGTGGAGTGGAGTTGGTTATTCCCCTTGTTGTGTCTGGTACTCCAGGGGAGGGCCTATCATCACAGTGTGATTTAATTAGGGAGGATGGCCCATAGGAAGACAGAATAAAAAGAGAGAAGGCAGCAGAGATGAGACATGTGAGGGGATCAGAATGTGAAAGAGAAAGGTAAACCAGGAAGCCAAGAGTTTAGCTGAAGGAAGAGACAAATGACACAGAATTTTTCTCAAGCTTATGGAGACTGTGGTTACTATGGTTGGCATGCAATAAAAGAAACCCGCTAATAGCCGAGGTAGAACTGGTTTGTTTTCCAGCTAGACAGCAGTTCAGCATCAAAAGAACAGAGTCTGCGTGTGAATGGATAATGAACTACATACATACATACATACATACATACACAAGCTATTGTGTCAAGAAGATATTGTATGTACCTGCACTGCTTCATACTATCACCTGCTTGAATGCTGCACATCGACTATATGCAATTGCGATAAACTCCAGGTGGACAACGATGATTAACTTTAGACATTTTACCTGATGTGGATAGATCTAACAGCCTATTACATAGCAGAAATACATGAAGGTGGTGGTAATGCACACCAAAATTGGTTTGCCAACCAAAAAAGGTCAATAGAAGAAGAATACATTTTTGGCTTGCCCGTCAAAGTGCATGCCCATTTCCTACACAGAGCGTTGTTTGAGCTATCGGCGGTGAAGAAAATGGAAGTAACGAGTGGAATCGAGGGCCATGGGCGCCTAAGCAACGGAGAAAGTAAACTTGCGCTATCCTCCAAAGCTGAGGAAATTGTTGACAAAAAAGGTACCACATCAATTTTATGGAAGTGGTTTGGATATCTCAAAAGTGGCAAAGCGCAGATTAACACTGTCTGCAAAATCTGAAAGAGAGGGTCGTGAGATTGCAGTGAACATGCCGTTTTTTTAGGTTGGATAGAGTAGTTCATATTTCCCAAAAAGATATGAACCAGAAGTAGAAAGGCGTGACTTTGTCCACTTGTTCGTGAACCCCTGGAACACTCTGAAGCACATGCGGCCCCCGTCGGTTCCGGAAGAAGCGCAGCACCCATGCTGCTAACACTGGCATCGGCACTAACGGTGCCTACGGTGCTTTAAAAAAAGGGCCATCGTCAGTCATTTTAGAACCGGAAGGTACCGTAAGTATCGGTTCTGATGACATCCCTACCGCACATACTACATACTGTACATACATTATGTATGTTTTCATTTTTTTTCTTTCTACTTCTTTCTTTACCATCTATCTATTGCAGATTAAATAACAACACACCCATACTAGGCTTAGTGTATAGATGCCAAGGAACCATACAGTCATTATGCAATAATATCACTTTGATTCCTCGAATCTCTTTAATATATTCGTTTTAAATAATCTCCTTGCAGCTCACACCTCTCAGTATTTCCTACTGTTTGCCTCCCGACGTTACGCTTCGGGTTCCTATTTTGTGCGCTCCGCCAGTTTGCCGATTTCAGCTTGCGTCGGTACGACTGGCGCGATGAGGCTTGGACCCCGGTCATACCTGCGTTGTAGTTCATTTAATTACTGGTCAGTTTGTGTATATATCTTTTATTTATTTTCTGCTGCTTTTCTCCTCTCTTTTAAAAACTCTTTATTTAATATGTTTTTCTTCTTACATGCATTTAATATTCCATTAGTTATCCATGGTTTATCATCAGATTTCTGTTTTACATTTTTCGTTACTAGAGGACAATTCTTTTCATAAAGTTGTTATAACAGTCAAGAATGAATCATAAGCTTCATTCACGTTATCCACGTACACTTTGCCCCGGTCTTGTTTAATAAAATCCTCTTTAAATGTAGTGATGTTTTCTTGGGTTCTGTGTCTGGTCATTGTTTAACTGTTGTTGTCCTTCCTGGTCTTAGTGTAGCTAGGTATGTTTGCAAAAACGGGCAGATGATCACTGACGTTGTTTATCATTAGTCCATTTTCAGCTTTACATTCAATCACGTTGGTAAATATGTTATCAGTTAGTTTAGCACTATTGGTTGTAATTCCGGTTGGTCGTGTGACAGAGGGATACAAACCGGCATTATATATCAAATTAATGAACTCTGTAGTTTTGTTGTGGTCTTGTGGGTTGAGCAAGGCAATATTGAAGTCTCCGCAGAGAAAAAACATGTTTTAGTTATTGCTTTTACTGAATATTTCTTTTCCTTAAACATGTCACTATTCGATCCCGGTTCCCTATGAATGCAGCTAATCAGAATGTTTTTAGATCTTTCAATTTCAATTTGTACTGTGATGCATTCCATGATTGTAGCTAAAACAAAAGACATTTTATTAACTATTTGACATTGATATCGTTGGTCATTTTATAATGCCCCCCCCCCCCCCCCCACTCTTTGATTTTTTCTTAAGGATTAATGACACTTCATATCCCTCAATCTCCACCAACTCCTGGTGTTCTACTGTGAGCCATGTCTCTGTTATTGCAGTTACTGTGATTGTTTTCTTTTTCTTTTTTCCCCCATTTGTTTTAGGCACTGTTTAATTTTTGATAGGTTTGCGATGAGGCTCCTGCCGTTAAAATGTATTACTGATGTGGTGCAGTCCATTTTTATGTATTTTTCAACTTTTAACTGTGTAATATTAACACTTGCAGTGAGTACCAATGTAAAAATGATTATCTGGGTCAATATAATTTTCAATGTCTTGTGGCTTATGGTCTGTGTTTGCATAAGTTTCTGTCCGATTTGACCAGGATCATTGAGTTTGATACGTTTGTTGGCCTATGTTGCTCTTGATTTATTCCTTCTTCAAACTTATCCAGCTTGGTGATGTCCCTGATGAGAAGCACTTTCACTGCCTCCGGCGTCGACCCATGTAGTTTGATGAATATTTTCCAATTTCTTGCCCATGTTGCCTGGCTCTTGTTTTGTTTTCTGAGTACGCGTTCTTTCTTGGTGATGTCAGCATTTTTCTTGGTGAGGTGTTTGTTGATGTAAACTTTGGTGCCTTTTAATTTCCTTCCTGTCTGAGGACCGCTGACTTATTTTAATTTTTTTGTGAACTGGATTATTACCAATGGAGTGGCCGTTTTATTTCCGCTCAGCAGGGTATGACAAGCCTCAATGTCCCCGCTGTCAACATGAATGCATTTGCTGTCCAAAAAGCAAATCACCTGTTGTTCCAGCATCTCCTTCTCCTCCTCAGTAGCTTCACTCGCTCCACGGCCACCCTGGCATAGTTCTGGTGTCTGGTTCTCAGGCCACTGATAACCACATCGTTAACTCTGGAGTATTGCTTGAGGTCAGCAACTCAAGTCTCCAGAAAAGTAAAGACAAAGAGCGACAGCCTTAAACCTCTTGTTGTCCTCCGTTAAAATTCGCCCCATTTTCAGTTTTTTTTTATCTCAAAGAAGGGGCCTTCGAAACAAGCTGAAATCCATCCATCCATCCATCTTCGACCGCTTATCCGGTATCGGGTCGCGGGGGCAGCAGCTCCAGCAGGGGACCCCAAACTTCCCTTTCCCGAGCCACATCAACCAGCTCCGACTGGGGGATCCCGAGGCGTTCCCAGGCCAGGGTGTAGATATAATCTCTCCACCTAGTCCTGGGTCTTCCCCGAGGCCTCCTCCCAGCTGGACATGCCTGGAAAACCTCCCTAGGGAGGCGCCCAGGAGGCATCCTTACCAGATGCCCGAACCACCTCAACTGGCTCCTTTCGACGCGAAGGAGCAGCGGCTCTACTCCGAGCTCCTCTCGGATGACTGAGCTTCTCACCCTATCTCTAAGGGAGACGCCAGCCACCCTCCTGAGGAAACCCATTTCGGCCGCTTGTACCCTGGCGGCCGAAACAAGCTGAAAAAATTGAAAATTTCAACATTAGAAATATAATAATAGTGTAGACAAAAAAAAGGGTTAATCCTTTGTAAAAAGGTTTGTGATTAAATTTCTACCGATAGACCAATAGAATAAAACAGCCCTAGGTTGTTCAGAAGAAAAAAAGACACACTGCCTTTCTTTCAGTAAAATCCTACTACAACCTAAGAATCAATACTGTTTTGTATTTGGGAGATCCTCGCTGATTCACTCCTTGCTTTTTTCTCTTACCTTTATCGTCATCATACTTTCAGTGTGGTCTACCTTCTCCTTTTTACACACACACTCTCTCCTACTCACTTAGGTAGCTTTAATGTCAAGCATAACACCTGAGTCATCTGAGACAGCATTGTTCGACAGGGACGTGATACAAGACAGGTCACAGAGAGTTTATGTGTGTTGTCTGTCTGTGTGTGGTTGGCTGCTCTGATGAAGGTAGTAATAAGTTCCCCCAGCAGGTGGGTTCAGGATTTCTGTCAATTGATTTGCTTTATAGGAAATGGATATATAGAAAGTGGCCCTCAGGCTAGGTGAAAGGGTCAAGGTGTGTTTTGGGATTGGCGCTCTTTGTGTGTGATATTTCTGATATTTAAATTCATTCCAGCTCATTTTTTGAGTGAGTGTGAGTTTGCGTGTGTGTGTGTGGGGGTCAGCTCAGAGGACCGCTCTTTATGCCTGTCGGGGCCTTGAGGGGGGGGGGCGTCAGCTGCAGTATGGTTTTAGGCTTTCTCTGGGGGTGGAAGGGGTTAGAGAGACAGCTCTGCCTTGACTTGGCCTTCTCACTATCTGCAGTGAAGTGCATGTGCACAGCGCAGAAACACACACACACACTCACACACAAACATGATCACCAGACAACAAGCCTGTCTT
Source organism: Etheostoma cragini (assembly GCF_013103735.1). Lineage (NCBI taxonomy): Eukaryota > Metazoa > Chordata > Actinopteri > Perciformes > Percidae > Etheostoma > Etheostoma cragini. Next base: position 11,659,645 of record NC_048407.1, on the reverse strand, counting down.
TGTGCTCCACTGGCCACTAACACCGCTACTGCTGCTGCTGCTAAGGGATGCCGGACTACAGCTGGATGTGCGGAAAAACTACTTGACGTGAAGGAGCAGGGGTTTAAAAGGAGGGGGGGGGGGGACTACTTTTAAGCCACGAGTACAAGTGAATGTCTTAAAATACAGAAAGGGGGGATTCATGGAAGAAAAGTCAGTAGATGTCAAAGTTAAACAGAATACATCACAAAATATACCATTGTGGTCCACGACTCACCATAAAGGACGTCATAGAATCCTAGTGGGACTCGGTTGTTAAAAAAAAAAGGTTGTCCTAAACATTTACTCTTCTTCCTCAGTCTGCTCTTAAGATCAGAGCACCACCTCAGCCAAAGTAGAAGAACCAGAACCTTTTAGTCTCGCTAAAAGCTCTGCAGGCACAAGGGACCATGGACCTAAATCAAGATCTCGACCTCAAAGACCTTATCTCTCATCTCTTGATCTGTGGCGTATTTCACTGTTGTAGTGTGATGCGATCTCAACATATAGAAACATTATTGTGTTTGAGTAGGTAACGTTGGATCAGATTATGCAGTTATGCTCGGTGCTAATGGCTCAGATCTTTCTAATGCACCCTGGACCCGCCAAGCAGGATGCTGAGCTGAAACAGGGAGCACCACACACAAAACCCCCTACGTGAAATAAAGAGGGAGCCAAAACAAAGACGTTGAAAACGATTTAAACTTTGAGTCATGTTAGGACTTGGAATTAGGAGGAATTAATGGTGGAGACAAAATGTTCGTCAGTGTGGGATCAGTGAGGAAGGAGTCACATTATGAGGACCGCCTTGATTGTGTTGTTGTGATGGGTGTGTGTCCGATAGGAATGATAATTCAATCAGTGGGCGTATGACTTCAGTGTCCTGAAAGCGCTTTATATATCCTTTCTTGTGAAAGGATATATAAAGTGCTTTATTATTTATTTATACTGTTTATTGATCCCCAGTGGGGAAAGTACCATTTACACTTTGTTTTTGTTAGAATCACCACACACAATTCTGGAATTACACAAACATGCTCAGGACCTATTGATGCACAAATGGAGAGATCGCAGAGTGAGTGGGCTGTCAGCTGGACCCTGAGAGGTGGGGGGGGGGGCTCTTGAGCAAGGGTGCCTTGCTCAAGAGCACTTGACATTGCTCAGGACGTGCTCTGGCATCTTTCAAGCTACCGATCCACACTCCGTACTTTGGACTTGAACCAGCGGCCCTCCAATCTACAATTAAGTTCGTAGTCTTGAGCCATCAGACTCCTTTTATGGAACAATGTTTTTAAATATTTATTCAACTCAGTAATTAATATCGCACAAATTGAAAATCGGAATTGAGAAATTTCAAACTATACCGAGTCCTTGTTGTGGGTTTACTCTACCTCCCTCCCAGTGCATGTTGGGATAGATTCCATGCCCACACAATGCTGAAAAGATGAGCTCTGAAGAAAAGGATGGATGGATAAATGGATAAGAGATATCCTCTACTGTCTAGCGTAGGAATTGAGAGAAACATTTATGCTTGTCCATTGAAAGTCATTTGTTCAGAATGGAAACTGTTCATTTTTGCTGATCTGTCAACAGCTGTGTCATTTTCTCTCAGTTTTCAGTATTGTTAGTATGAGAATTTTGTCATTTGTGTTTTAATATCTGTACTTTGGACAGTAAGCACTTGCAATAGCCTTTTTTAACCTCTAGTCACATCTGAGCTCACATAGCTTAATAATGTTGGCCTGTAATTCAGATCTTTGACCATCAGCTCAGAAAATAATCAATCAACAGTCCGTGGGACCGACGCGGTTAACATTTGTTGGCCAAAGTCTCTGAGCAAACAACCCTTAAAAGAATGCTGTTTTTGAAATCCCTCTTAATGCTCAAACATACCGCAAACTTAATGTGTTTTTTAAGAATATTTTTTGTGCTTTTCCACCTTTTAAATTTAAGACAGAAGTTACGGGAGAAAGGGGAAGACACGCAGGAAATCGTCACAGGTCAGAATCAAACCCTGGACCTCTGAATCGAGGCATAAACCTCTCAGTCCATGTGCGCATGCTCTACCACCGATCCAACCTGGCCACAACTTGGTACATTTTTGATCGTGGAAATGACACTTTGTGGGATATCGTAGCCAGATGAAGGATGGCATCTGTGTGTTTGAAAGAAGTAACAAACAATTTCTCTGGACTAGTAGACTTGTCTACACTCTGCCCTAGAAAAGATGTAGGAAAAAATAATTACACTTTGGAGAAAAATGTATTGATGACTTCCATCTGGAACAATTTCAGTCATTCATCATTTTAATGCAGAAAGAGAAAAACAGGCTGCTCAGCTCATTGAATATAAGCAGTAAAACTAATGGTTCCCAGTCCTCTATCGTGTCCCCGGTTTTTGGAGTCCAGACTATGATATTTGTCGTCTAGCCCTGCTGGTTTCTTATTTCACATCCTTCCCTGGCCCCAGCACACTCCAGCCCTATGATATCACCTGTGGGCCACAGTCGGAATGCTTTTCTCTCACACTTTATTCTTCGTTCTCTTCCTCCACCCCTCACCCCTTTCTTTTGTAAGAAAAAGAGGAGTCTGATGGCTTTTCCAGAGTGAGTGCGAGGTGTGTGTGTGTGTGGGGAGTATGTTCCTCTGTGCGAGTTGCACCTCTGTTGGTAATGTACTCACAAGCAAAGAGGTGTGCACTTTGAGCATTTTTATTTTTGATCAAGTTGAAACTTAGTTTTGATATTTCAGTTGTTATATTTGAGAAAATGTCCATGTGAAGATAAAGGGGAAGGTTTTACCACGTGTCCCTCAGGAGCAAAGAACAAGGACTTCTTTCTAGGACTGCAACAAATGAGTTGCTGAACAGGTGTTTCCAGTAAGGACTTTAATTCAGTTAATGTTGTTTAAATAACAAATAACCCACCTCTCTACATCGAACTCAAGTGGGGGAGGGGAAGAGAGCTTGCAGAAAGGGTTGAAAATGTATTAACTAATGTATGACACAAGGGGATAGATGCAGTAGAAGCAGCTGAAGCAGTTTAAGGAAAAAAATAATTCACTATCAAGCTGTGTGTCAGGTTTCAAAATCTCAACTTTATTGCATCCCCTTCTCCAGAATTAATGATGATTTATCTCTTCACATCGTCGTTATTGGTGGGCAGCAGACCTCAGCTGAATGTCATTGGCCTGTAGCTCTGGTCGTCATGGCTCGACAGATTGGCCCCAGACTTTATGAAAGGCACAAAGGCCGTTCCAGCCCTACACCCCCACACCTACCCTCACTCAGTCCCGGGACGGAGGCAGAGCAGTCAGGATAGGGGGACAGACGGAGGAGATGGAAGGAGGGGGGGGGGGGGGGGGGGGGGGGGGGGGGGGGGGGTTTAGGGGCCCAGTCAAAGAGTCTCTGAGCTGCCCTGAGCTGTTGAGACAGTCTGCCAGCCCTTTTGTCCAGCATCACCATCCTTTCTTTATCCATCATGCACTTTGTCCTCCCCCCTCTAAGCTATCATTGGACAGATTGTGGACTAGAGGTCACAATGTTTACATGCACTCTCAGACACTTCAAAAGTACAAAATCATTTCTTACATTTTTGGATTAAACATGAGAGTTTAGTAGCGTAAGAATCAAGACTTGAAGACAACACAAATAAAGTAGAGCGAGAGAGATTGAACACACACACACAGTGTATGTGTTTGTGTCTGGTGGAGCGTAACTGGGCATGCCTCAGTGTTTGTTTTTGCCCCCCAACCCCGCCCCGCCCACCCAGTAAAGCTCATTCTGCTCTGCCTGAGTCTGTATTATGAGACAGCTAAACACTCGCACACACATTATGCATTTACACAGATTATTATTAAATGTGAATCCCTTATTTTTTTATCTTGCAAGCGTGCGTGCGTGCGTGCGTGCGTGTGTGTGTGTGCGCACGTGTATACCATTCACATAAACAGCTGGTCTGGCGTAAAGATCAGGTTCAGCCTCAGTTTCAGGTCATAAAACCCGATGATGTTGACAAAAAATCTATACCAATTTGTGCCTTTCCTTTTTTGGCATCAATTTCATTCTGACTGTCCCTTGACAGCAAAACAGCGGCACCTTGTCTCTTGTTCTCAATCAGAAAGGAAATCAAGATCACCTAAAGATGACACAGGCGTGATTTAACTAGCCCTACATGTTGTCTCTACAAGAAAAAAAAATCTATGCTGGTCTTAAAGGTTGATATTTTTTATTCATTGGGTTATAAAGTTGTCTTTTACCCCCTTGCAGTGATCATTAAAAAGAAAATGATTGTTTGTATTAACTAATGCTGAAAAGATTAGTGAGTCTTTTGAAAAATGAATAAATTTACTATTTAAACTTATTTTTCACAACATTCCCTTGTTCTTGCCTCTCGGTAGTGAACGTTTGCTGCTTTTATTTGTCTTGTGTCACACATAATTAAATATTGTTTGGTTGGAGTACAACCAAGCAATTTGATGACATTAAGACATTTTAATGAGAATTTCTTTTAATAATTTCTGACATTTTCTAGACAAAACGATTCATAAAGTAATTAAGAAAATAATTGGCATGTTAATTGATGAGGACAATATTGAGTAGCTGCAGTTGAACAACAAAAATCAACATTACCTGAAAACAGCATGTAGTTTTTCTTTCAAGCATTTCACACCACACTTTCAGTCACTGAGACCACTACGATCAAAAATGTGCCAAAATATGATAACAATAATAACGTCGCTGTCAACACGATTATCTGCTGATGTTAGCTACTGACCGTTACCTTGAAACCATCCAGCAAATAGATGGTACCGTAGGGAGGTTACTTGAAACTGGTGATTTAACGTCCCAGCTCATTTTACACAGTTTAACGCTGAGTTACTAGCTACGCTTGTCATGTTGGTTTTGAGTGGTATGCACCTCCACTAACCTGGAAAACAGTTGTAAAACATTCAATGACGTTAATGCAGACTCTTACAGCGGGGAGGCAGAGGGGCCGCAGCGTTCGCTAACATTAGCTTCTTGTCTCATTTGGGGTCTGATAAACAGTATATCAATCAAATTCAGTGTCCACAATGCTATTTTCCAACAAACTGTTGCGGTCATATTTCACGGGACCCACGTGAGTGTGGATTGTCACTTTGCCTAAGATTGAGTGACAAGTAGTCGTGTAATTACGACTTCATGACTTTTCATATACGGATAATGCAGCGGCAGGGCGCGGTGTACATAGTGCAAACCCTGTTGTGCGTCTTCCCCATTTCTGATACCATGGCAGCAGAAATGTTATTGTGGTGGGCAGCCATCAACATATCAACAGAGGAAACACTGCTGTAAAGCTATTCCGTTGTCATCGATGGCTGTCTTGTTTTTCAATGTGAGTTATGGCTTTGTAAACGCAATCAGTCCATGATGATCTGTATTGCGCAGTTTCTGGTGCTGTGGGGAGGAACTGAAAGCTAAAAACTGCTCGCCTGGATTTTTGGAACCCTTCAAATCCCACCCATGTCCACCCAGCAGGGAGTTTGGGGTCATAGTTATCCCGTCTTCTGCCTCCCCCTTGCTACATAGCTGTCTGAGTTTGCCTGTTTAGACAGTGCTGCTGGCTCTTCCTCTAAACAACAAGCTGAGGCTTGATAGTGGTGAAGGAGTTGTTTTAACTGTTTTCCCCATTAAAGTCTCAATCAATGTACCTTCATGAATTTATTCAATAAAGTGAGTCATTCAGTTTTAGGTGGATATTGTGTGTGTTTGGACCTGTCTCTGTGTTTCGTGTGCACTGTTGCTGTTGTTCCGTACATTTTTTCCATATGCCCTGTGTTTCATTAGTACACAAAATAACCATTAATGCCACTGCAATTTGAGCATGTCTGTCTCAGCCCATGCAGTGTCTAGCCCGTACCAAACTCACTCAGCAGGGGGGACCTAGCACACATACCACTGACATCAGATCAGCCCTGTCCGACCATTTTACACACCTACAGTGATAGTTTTTCTGCTCCAAAAGAGTAAGGGAACACCGATAACCCCATTAACCCCGCATGTACCTCTTTGAGGATTATAATGCATTATTTTTGTAGATTCCTTCAGAGATGTACTTTTCCAACTTTATGTTTTTTTTTTGTTTTGTTTTTTTTTGACAGTTTGTGCTGTTTATCAAGTAAACATTTAGTCAGTCTGTGTTATGAGTGTCAGCATGTGATCATTGTTCGTCTTGGCAAATGCATTTTTGATGCGTTTTTCTCGTGTCCTCGTGACTTTTGGACAATTTCCCATGATTCACTTTTGCAGCTGCCTCTGTTTATGAAACTGTGATTTAGTTGCTTCAAATCTGCTAACTCTCTTATGTCTGTTTGTTTATTTTATGTTCTCCAACCCTTGTAAAACAAGGTTGAAATAAATTGAATGCCAATTAGCTGTCAATCTTTGTGACATTTGAGAGAACTCACGGAGGTACTGAAAGGCCTTATTTGCTATTGCGTCAGTCACAAACCTAAAAAAAAAGTATGTGGCAAAGGGAAACAGCACCAGTAAATCATGAAAAATACATGCTAACACAGAAGAACTGCAATAGAAAAGAGGAACAGTGGTCATAAGTAGACTCTCAAACAATAACTGAAATACAGTTAAGAAATTGTCACAAGCAACTACTAATACACCTATAACAATATTTTTAATGATGAACAATTATTTATTGCAGGTTGTTGTACTCAATTGCATAATAACCCGAGGTGTTTCTGTTTATTTGTCCACTGTGTGACAGTATCCAGATTTTACTTGTGGGCCCAGCCAAATCTCTCTCTCTCTCTCAACACTAAAATCAGAAGCAGTGTAATGGGACGAGCTCTGTTGTTTGTCCATGATTTAAGAACCCAAAGTCTGCGAGGTCTTTGATCAGACACTGTGTTGTCGTGTAACAGCCATATTACATGTTCCTAGCCATGCTATAATAGATGTATTATTAATATCATTATGTTGTTGTAATAACCTTCATTATTTTGCTGTGGCTCACTCTGGGGAAAAAAGCTTCAGTACACCCCTTAACAAAATAGATTGTACAAACAATGAGACACCATTTCTGTTTTTATTGTCACATTTATGAAGAAAGAAAACAGCTGTTTTATGTGTTATTGATTGGCCATAATAACATCTCATGGTTGAGGACAGCTGTGCTGTTAACGTTCCTCTTTTCCTACTATGACTACAGGACCACTGAGGTGTAAAACCCCAAGAAATGGCTAGTTTATCTTTTTTTTAAAATCTTTTATAACTTGAATGAAAAACTGGCAACTTAATTAAAGTTTTTCAATCTTGAGATGTCTATAAAGGGACTCCCCCATTAACCTCTCACTGTGTCACTTGACTGTCGTCTTATTATGGAGGAATGTTATCCTTATCATCTAAGGTTTGTGTTGTCAAACAGCTGGGGTTTCTCACTTTTCAGGTGATACTTTGCCTCTTCTTTGTATGCTCCTGTATGCTTATGTGAACATAAAGTACTCAGATACCATTTAATTATAAATACCATAAATTGAAGACATCTCCCCCCTCAACACACACACACACACACACATACACTCACACTCACTCCCCAAACCAATTTAAAGTACAGAGGCAGTGAATAAAAGCCTTTGCCATGAAAAATTAAAATATAATTCTCTGCTTGCTGGATGTACAACGGCTGACCCAGATGGGGCACGACTGAGTATTCAGTAGTAGAACAGTACACAGCCTTGTTTATATTTGGGGAATGACATTTGTCCTTCTAAAGGGCTTTAGCTTACGTCGTTGACCCTTACTCTGTATTTGTGTGTAAGAGGGTGGGTGAGACAGAGAGATAGAAGAGCAGGGTGGGAAATTAGCACCCACCACCAGCCAATCACGGGTACTTTTTAAAGTGGCGGGTGACTTTGCCATGTATACCAGCCACAGTGGCGGGTGGAGTGGTTTTCAGTGCTAGTCCGTGACATTGGTGTAAAAAATGTGGCAACAAATCCCCAGTGTTAAGAGGCCCGCTGCCGAGCCAGCAGTAACAACTGTTACGAGGGAATGGTTAGCCTATTAGGGTTGGGAGATGTCCCCTAAATTGGCAGTTGATCAGACATACATTTAAAGGCCCTCTGGAAATAGACAGTATTACATGCTGCCGCTGGTAGGGGCAACTTAATTACAGTTTCTCAATTATGAGGTGTCTTTAAAGGGACGCGCCCCTTAACCTCTCACTGTGTCAATTGACTTGTATCTTATTATGGGGGAATGTTATCCTTATCATCTAAGGTTTGTGTTGTCTAACAACTTTTCAGGCAATACTTTGCCTCTTCTTTGTATGGTCCTGTATGCTCGTGTGCACATAAATTATTCTATTCCATAAATTGATCATGGCATCACAATGGTGCCTCCGCATCACGATGGACGATGATATGATATCGTCCATCGGCACCACCCTATAGCCTACTTTACGGACGATCAGTCCATGCACTGTACTTACTGTCAAACCTACTCGTCTTCAGAAAATGCTAACAATTTGTTAGAGGAACACCTAACCTTAAATTAGAGGCAATAAGAGACCACAAGTCATCCAAGTCTCATATCAAGTGCACTGCCATACAGCTGGCAAAGATGGGACCCCAGGACCAGATTGTGGCAATAAAGGCTTTCATTTTTTCACATCACTTTTTATTTGCTTATATTAATAAAATATATATATTCATTATACAAAATGATTTATTGAAGGAATTTAAAATATGCTAGTGCATTTTTTTGCAACCGGATAAAGTGGCTGGTAAAATGCAGCATCCACCAGCCACCGTGGCTGGGGAAAAAGTTGATTTCCCACCCTGTAGAAGAGGCATATGTGGTTGTTTCCTCTTGCATAAGATGATAAGATAAGTGGGTTTTTGGGTCATTGTGCTCATAGATTAAAGGCTACATCCCCATTATGACAATCTGCAGCATTTAACTACCGCTCACTACTGTCTGGGAGCCTAAATCATCATCCTGCCAGCTGTATTGTTTACCAAATGAATTTAGATGTTAAACACAATGAATGAAGGCTTGTTATACATACTGAAATCTCCTCGCCGGTGGTTTATTATTAGACATCATGTCAGAACCAACGTGCAGACAGCTGGGACCCTCGTCAGTAGGAGGTAGTGTCAGAGCTCAGACAACAACAATACATCACATCTGGTGATATGATTTGGAGAACAAACTTGTCTGTGACTGTGAAAGAAAAGGTTGTCTTACATGTGAGTTTATTATTATTGTTGTTACATTTTGGGTCATGGACCTTCATCAAGTATCAGTTTCTAATTTGAAACAAAAAATGGTTATACTAAAGCCACAGGCTATAACAACTAATTAGAAAGAGGTGCCCTATCAAACACTCAAGAAAATGACCACATTAACTGTTCAAAACATTTTTAAAACAAGGCAAACAATATTTGACAAAGTCCTTTGAATACAGCTTAAAATAAAGAAAAAAACAATAATGCGCTTTTTATTTTAAAAAGTTAACAAAGGGGATGGGGAAGGCAGATTAGACAAAAACTAGTCCAAGTCTCATATTCAAAGTGGTACATTTGCCATAAACTTGATGAAAAAAAAAACAAATATATAAATCTATAAATAAAGTCAGACACATGAATCTGTATTTTAGACAAAAGGTTGCAGGTTATTGACAGACTTCTCTGCTTCTGCTTGCAGGTCTCTGGATGGCCGTCTGCAGGTCTCCCACAGGAAAGGTTTGCCCCACGTCATCTACTGCCGTCTGTGGCGCTGGCCCGACCTGCAGTCCCACCATGAGCTGCGGGCGGTGGAGCTGTGTGAGTACGCCTTCCACACGAAGAAGGACGAAGTGTGTGTCAACCCATACCACTACCAGAGGGTAGAAACGCCAGGTACGGGAGCTCTGATTGTGTTTCATCTCTTCTTCCAGTTTTACCATGGTTCTCTAATATTTTTTCCAAGAATACAAAGGATGAAGTTTGACAGTTTGTCTAGAATTCTTTTACTTTGCTGCCACAACCCTGTTTTTCAGTACACTTGAATAAACTTGTTTTTATCCAGAGGGCTTACCTAATATTTTTTTCCTGTGATTAATTGCACACAACTTTCTTCTATTTTATTCAATGTGTTGCATTACATATTTATTTTATATTTATTTTAATTGCCCAGGCATGAAACTCACTATTGCTGTGTTCTAAGAAACAACTTGTGTGTGTCTGTGTCTTTATGTCCATTATACAGTACTCCCACCAGTGCTCGTGCCCAGACACACAGAAATCCCCAGTGAGTTCCCACCTCTGGATGACTACAGCCATTCAATCCCAGAAAACACCAACTTCCCTGCGGGCATTGAGCCTCAGAGCAACTACATACCAGGTACCAGCATGCTCCCTAACATGACTGACACTCCTTTTAAACCAGGACTTGTATGAGAATCTTTTAAACCAAGTCTGATTATCCACAGTAACACAGTGTCAAGCGTTAACATTGTACATGTGTCAGGCAGTTCTAAGTGCCTAGCACACCTTTCAGAATGACACAGTTATACATGTTTGCTGTCTGAACAGGTTAACAACTGTTATTGGACATGGATTGAACATACTCCACAAATTTGATTGTTTGTGTTTGTGTGTGTGTGTGTCAGAAACGCCACCACCAGGCTACCTCAGTGAAGATGGGGAAGCCAACGATCACCAGATGACCCACAGCATGGACACAAGCTCCCCAAACCTGTCACCTAACCCTGTTTCACCTACACACAGCAACTTAGGTAAAGACTGTGTGTGTGTGTGTGTGTGTGTGTGTGTGTGTGTGTGTGTACTTTTATGGCTGTCTGCCTTCACTTACAGACAACTGTTTCAGTAGTGTAGCTCTCCAGTGGGAATTCTCTGTTTGATGTAACTCCATTTTTGTATAAGGAAACCAGGTGATGAAAGAATCCTTTGTCTTCCCTCTTGGAACAGACACCATTCAGCCCACACTAACTTCAATGGCGGTATCCTACGTTTATTCTATCAGGATGGAAAAACACCAGGGGGGCTTGGCTGCAAAGCCTCTGGTGAAATATCACAATCAAACCAGTTTCATTTGGCAGTGTTGTCCAGCTCTGTTCTGGATTTCAGAGCCAAGAACACAATGTTGAAGTTGTTAGAGAGTGGCTATGTTGAGGGGAAAAAAGAGCAAATTACCAGAACCAGTTGAAGTTACTGAAAATGATCATGGATACGCCTGTAATTTGACCATTTTGGCTCCAACGTCACACCAGTGAGGGTTGAGTTTCCGCAATTTGTCTGGTAAAACCTTCTTGGAAACAGCGTATGGGTTTGACATTTTGTGACACAAACTCAGCCTAATGTTTTTTTAGGTTGTCTTTTTTCCCTCTACATTCATCTCAGCCCCCTTTCTCCCCACATTTTCCCCTTCCTTGCTTCAGTTGCTTTTTCTATCCATTTTCAGTATCTATTCTGTTTTCTTGCCATTATTCCTCTGATTTGTCCCCACTTCTTTCTTATCCTACTGACCTTGACTCCGGTGTCCGGTTACCCATTTGTTTCTTTCTTCCTGTATTACATCAAGAATTGAATTTCTTATTGATCTGCACATTTCAGTCTATTCACAGCCACTCTACTTTGAACACTTTACTCCATTCGCTAGTCTCTCTGTCTGTTTGATGTAGGTAAACTGTATCTTTCTCCATCTCTCTGTGTTAGACCTTCAACCAGTGACATACTGCGAGCCGGCCTTCTGGTGCTCTATTTCTTACTATGAGTTGAACCAGCGAGTAGGAGAGACCTTCCACGCCTCACAGCCCTCGCTGACAGTGGATGGTTTCACGGACCCCTCCAACTCAGAGCGTTTCTGCCTGGGTCTGTTGTCCAACGTCAACCGCAACGCAGCTGTGGAGTTAACGCGCAGACATATTGGTACGACACTATTTAAATCCGCTCTGCACATGTGATTTTTTTTTTTTTTTTTTTAATACCAATTCCAAACAAGATATGACTCTAAATTTGTGATTTTTAAATGGCAAGCGTTTTATCTAAGGAGTTTGTTCTGTCTCTGTTTTCTTCAAGGCCGTGGTGTGCGTCTGTATTACATTGGAGGAGAAGTTTTTGCAGAGTGTCTCAGCGACAGCGCGATCTTTGTCCAGAGCCCCAACTGTAACCAACGCTACGGCTGGCACCCTGCTACAGTGTGCAAGATCCCTCCAGGTGTGTGTCCACCCGACAGAGACACCTTTTCCCATTTGTTATGTAGTATGAAGTTGTGTTGTCCCTTCTTCGACAGCGGACTGTAGTTTTGGGGAGCAGGAATAAACTTCTGGAGAAAACTATGTGTATTCGTCAGCAGCTTTCTGTTGGTAAAAATCTCCAGTTCTAGCCATTTCAATGTCTGTGACAAAACTGACAACATCAGAAAACCTCTTTTGGTAACCACGTTGGGATTAATCGAAGTTAAGATAAATCTTTAAAATAGTATAATACAATATGGTAATGACGATGTTTTGTTGTTATTTACGACCCTTTTGTAAGAACGGTTTTAAAGTCATTCATCCCTTTATTATGCTATCTTTTCTCCCTTTCTCAAACGCTGGTGGTGATTTATGTTGCTGATCTAGACACAGTGTAAAACCCCGGCATGGCCACAACATTTTCTTTCACTGTAAACAAACCACATGTGGGCAAGGCACCCTTTGACCTTATACGTGATATGTCATGCCAGGGTAGTGTCCATTCACTGGCTATCTTCTCCGAATCAGCTGCTGCAGCAGCAGCATATGCTAGCGGCTGTTGTCTGAGTCCCATTGCAAAAAAACAATATTTGCCACTGTCATCGGTAAATGACATCTTACTTGCCGCCATCCGAAGCAGATGTTCTGCCAATAATTGGGTGCATCCCTTCTTACCTTCACCACCAGTCCAGGAATGTCCTCCTTAGCTATAGTGTCGAGGTTTGTGTTCCAAAGAAAGAGTTTTACACAAGCACTGTTGAACTTTGCTGCCATGCCCTTTTCAGACAATCACCTCTTTACCTGAATGTGATGGTAGTTTTACATGTAGGTTTCATGTTTGAAGTCTCTTTAATGTAAAAGTTATGATTCCAATCTTATTAGGTCAACCTTTGTGTTGCCGTCAGATTAACCTAAATGTTGCACAAGCTAACATTCACAGAGAAAGGAAATGGATGTCTTGTTTGCCGGATTAAGATCACTTGTCTCACGCAAGTATTGTCTACGCTCAGAGAAAATAAAATCACTTTATTAAAGTATGAAACATTATAAAATAATAGAGTATTTTATAATTCTCTGGAGATTCCGTTCATGTTCGATCAGGCTTAATTCAGGCTAAATTAATTGCAAGTGTCAAAGGTTAAAAAATAATTAAAAACTTTGTTGAAGGCCTAGTAACATTAAGAAATCTCATTGTTTTCCCCCCTTCAATTAATAGAATGCTCCACAGATTGAGCACTCCTATGCCATTGTTGGACACACAATGGGCAGTCAAAAATATCATCTTTTTTTAATATTCCATGCATTCTTGTCAAAACTAGGCACCTCCATTACCAACAATGCAATGTGACAGGTTAAGCTCCCTCTGGAGCCACAAAAGGCTTTATACAAGATCCCCTGAAAGCCAGACGTCCCCAAAAGCTGTCCCATCTTATGGACATGTCCAAATATGGTAAAACCAAATTGATTGTGACCAGTTGTGTGTTGGCGGTTCCCTACAGGATGTAACCTGAAGATCTTCAACAACCAGGAGTTTGCTGCCCTGCTGGCCCAGTCAGTCAACCAGGGCTTTGAGGCTGTGTACCAACTCACCAGGATGTGCACCATCCGCATGAGCTTCGTCAAGGGCTGGGGAGCGGAGTACAGGTAAGCTGCTTTCACAGATCACCTTTGGGTTAATGACAAACACATATCATACTCACACTCACACTCACTCATATCCTAAATAGTAAACCCCAACCGCGACAGATATGAACTGCTTAACACCTGAGAAAACCCTCAACCAACTTATCAGCGACACTGCTGTCCTCTTATGTAAACACAGACAATAGAAACAAACAAGCTGTGAATCACACCCCACAACTCAGCCGCTCCCGCTCTCAGGCATCTGCTTACACTCCGGTTGTATGGAATCCGGTGCATGACGTCGTCAAGCCCTCACCAACAGAAACAGGCCCCAGTTGGTACGGCCGACTTCTTTTAAACAAACACACATGTGCTGTTTCAAAAAGAGATGTCAGACTTTCCCTCTCCCCTCCCTGTTTTCCATACAGTCTGACTCACTGATAGTAAGTAGGAGGAGACGGAATAAAAGAGGAGCCAATGATTGGCTGAAAACTGGCTCTGAACAGGAGGTTTCCTCAGGGGGAAACCTTTGTGCCGTGAGCAACGTCTCACCAGTCCCGTCCAGACCAAAGGCTGACATGTGGAGACAGTTAAAAACAGGATTCAGGTTACTGGACCAGCCAGACCTCCACCCACTCGTCGCCCGCTCGCTCGCTCTGTCTTTTCCCATGCTGACTTTTGGTTGTTTTTTTTAACTCTTCTGTCTCTTTTACCTGTTACTTTTTTAATCCACTAAAAAAAATAGATAAACTGTTAACAGACAAATACAAAGATGATTGAAACAAACCACATAAACTAGGGAGATTTTGTGTGAATGCCATGGGGAATGATGGAGGTGCCAAAGGATAAAGAGATCAAGAGGATGAATGTCTGGAAGTGTTTTGTTTATTTTGCCTCTTCTCAAATATTTCTTTTTCAAGAATTAAAAACAAAAGGAAAATAGTATTATGGTTTTTTTAAGAACGTGTAAGTGGAGAATCCTTATCATCACTTTGTACATTCTAAGGATTTTCAGAGGAATATAGAATAAAAGGTAACACACGTTTATGAAAACAAAACTTCCTATTTTCAGTTTTAGTACTCATAAATGACATGTATCCTCTAAGCACTAGAATTCTAAAAACACATAGATGCTAGCAGGTGTTGACTTAGGTTATCATTTTTATTCTGGTTCAACTGAACTTTTCACTATGTAGATGAGGCATTGATAAGACTTATAAAAAACAATTATTGTAGACATGAAATATAGGTCAGAGCTTGGCGCTCCCAACCCCAAGTTAAAAAAATCACAACACCGATAGAAAAAGGAGAATATTGGTATTTCACTTCACAGTCTAGACTTATTTTGATCCAGTATTGATCCAGTTTTTTGTGCTATTTGTCTTTTGGTTGTCTGAGACCAGCTTCTTGTCTTCTTACTCACACACATTCTGCTTTCCCTGCGTACTCAACATCTGTTTCTGCTCTCCTCTGGTCTCTCCCAGGCGACAGACGGTGACCAGCACCCCCTGCTGGATCGAGCTGCACCTGAACGGCCCCCTGCAGTGGCTCGACAAGGTGCTCACACAAATGGGCTCCCCCAGCATCCGATGCTCCAGCGTCTCTTAGGAAAACCCTTCATCCACCCACTTCCTGTCAGTGACTAAAAAAACACACAGACTGCATACAGGCAAGAATGGCAACACGAGAACAGAAAAATGACGAGCCTCCCTCTCATTCAGCCAATCCTCATTCTGTAACGTAGTCCTTCTCCCCACCAGCTGTCAGTAGCACTTTTATATACATGTTGTTTGTGGCAAATGGGGACAAGTGCATTAAAGCAATACCATGTTAGTATGATCTCAACATTTTGTCCAAAAGTGCCAGAAAGGCTGAAGCAATGGCAGGAGTTTTTTTTTTTTTTTTTTTTTTTCATTATGAGATTCTTATTTCTTACTTCTTTTGTGTTAAATTTCATTTTCCATGATTTTTACATGTATTTTGTACAGATGCTGAAGTGAACAGTGGATTTAAAAAATGAACTCAATTTTTTTTAAAGCATTAATAACAATTTTGTAAAGCATGTATAAGATCATGCACTTCACTTGACTTTGTTTCTATATGCGGGCATTTGCTGGGTTATGAAGACATTTCTAAGTATAAATCCAGTGAGACAGATTGATGTCTCACTGGACTGATATTATATAAAATGAATAATATAATGCAAATGTTCAGCAACTCTTTCTAGACCCTGTGTGAAGGAATATTGTGTCTAGCCTAGTTACTCTGACAGGGCGAATAACGTGTTTAACGACAGATTTGAGTTTCAGACAAATCTTTGTCAAGGAAGAAGTCCGTCATTCTTAAGATTAAGCAGACGGCAGGTACATCTCTTAATACCCGAATATGAGTACTTAAAGTCAGTGGCATTCATCAGATGTCATCAGGAGGATGATGCACTTTTGTAAAATGTTAATATTCTAGTAAAAGCAATGTTGGTAATGTACATTCAATGGCAGTTGTAGTTCACAGCTGCAATAGTTCTTGTCAAAAGGTTATATGAAATATATCTTGCGTTCATTTCAGGAAGCTTTGCCAATTTGCAAAATACTTTTGCAGCGTTGTATTGTGGTAGGTAGTGTATGATATGGCTTTTACATTGAACTTGAAAACATCTTGCATACTGTACTTCTCTGCAAACCTTTTAGTTAAATTATAAATTAAACACACAAGATGTAGTTGGAATACTTGCGTGTGGGATAAATTCTCTGCAGAAGGCTGTGTAAAGAGAGCAGGAAGATGCCATTGCTTTTTTTAATTTTCTCTCTCAGCAGTCCATAACGTTGGTGTTATTTTTAGCCATCAGTGATTTTGACTTTTTGCACACTCAGGACTGTAAAAAAAAATAATTTAATTATATACAGCAACCAGTGGAAAGGAAAGATGCATGACTTTCAAGATTAGTCTATTTTACTACCGATTATTTTTATAGGACAGTAAGGTGACCGGGTGTTGTCTTCTCCATATGTGTTTGCATGACAGGACAGAAAGTACTGCTAGCCGCTCCGGGGACACAAATCTTGTATTTTTCTACCTGTAAAGACGAGGCAATTTTAGTACAAAGCACAGCTTTTTACAAAGGGAAATGTTTAGACGGATCAAGGCTTGTAATTAAAGGTAGCTTCTCAAAATGTGATGTTATTTTAGGTCCATGTACATGTACTACATACATGTTTATAATGTGACCGTTAACCTTTATAATGTTAATGGTTTTGGAAACATGAAAAAAGAAAATGTTGAGAAAAGCTTTTGCTGAAATGGAAAGGCGTAGTCTTCTCTTTGGTCCCGTTTCCTTTAAGCCACCCACTGTGGTGGAAGTGGATCGATTTCCTTCTGGCTCTAGAACACTAGACAAAGACAAAGTGGGTGAACACAGTATTTTGAATCCTTTTGCAGTACTTATTTACATTACCCTAGCTTCTGATGCTGATGCCAGCCCAGTGGTGCTAATCTGTAACATTTTAGGGACTCAAGAGAGCAGCAAAGCCATACAATTTTACAGTTAAAGCTGGTTGATTTTTGATCTCTATCTATAAATGATGATGACTTTAGACCTTCTGTGGGATTGTTGCAGAGACGGTAGCATCTACCACTCTGAGACAAGACGGCTCTTTGTAGAGCTTCTGGTGTCCTCGAGCGCAGCAGTCCTGACCCTAAAGGGCTCTTTAAGCCCTAATTTTTATACCATTTTCAAGTTATCGTGCTTGTGCTTTCCCCCCTTGTTTAAATTGTTCACCGTAATCGTCATTATTAGTTGTGATTTATGTATTTGTGCTCTGAATTCTTTTTAGATGTCTCATATAAAATCATGCCCTTCATTTTTCTCTGCCTATAAAAAGTTGATGTGATGCTTTATATTTTTGTTTATTATTGTTGGTCTACAAATAAACTATATATCTTGTGGTGATACTGGAGCGAGTAAGAAGCTGGGTATTATACATTTTTTATGTAAAACTTAATCTATATTTCAGTGGTCAAGGTTATTCTTTTACTCAGATTCACTCTGTGAAATATAGAATAACATTGGAAATCCGCACCAACATATTTATAAATGTATACCTTAATGAGTTTTGTTAGCATGAAATGTACTTAAAGGCTGTTATTACAGACCTCTCTGGAGACACGTCAGATTTTAGACTCCTTTTGTCTGCTTTCTTCTGTGGGTCGGGGATTTCCTGGTCTGTGGTGGATAATTTGGCGCTGTCCTCAGAAGCAGACAGTAACTGTAATTACGTGCACAAAGCAGACACTCTCTTGGCTCTTCACAATTTCTATGTTACAGACTAATGCAAACCATAACCAGTTCTGCTGTCACAGAGGCATGACTTAGCTTTCACTGTGAATGCAAGGCTTTTGTTCCGATAGCCTTGAGGTAAAGAGGACAGCACACCTGCTTGGAACTTCAGAAACCACGTCACTATGCTGACAAAATGTTTGTGTGCATGAGAAAATCAACAGTGAAGAGAGGGTGGAAAGACTATAACCTCTGTTGGTTCACTCTTGTGATATCTGGAAATATTTAAAAAGAGTCAATGCAGAAGCAATAAAAATAGCTAGGAGGCAGATTTGTGTCTCAGAGGATTAGGACAGCACTGAAGTTATTATCGTAAGGTATATGGTATACAGCAGAATACCAAAGTATAATATACTTAATTCTGTTTCTGAATATGGTTTGACTTATTACTTGGTTCAAAAAAAAGGAAAGCCTTTTCTATATTAGGCATACTTAAGCTATGAGGCTCTGGAAACACATTAACAAGATATACGAGACCACTTTAAGTTTGAAGCTTTTTGTAAATGCAGTTTATGTACTTCCACTATTGAAGTTATGTTGATACCTCAAGAGAGTAAATGTTAAATAGTTGTGGTTAATGCACTGCAAGTAAAAGAAGAACTGAACGGGTCCTGTTCATGATTTTGGAAACTAAGATAATATCAGATAGCAGACAATGGTTTATTTTTTTTGAGAAACTGGAGAGGGAAAATTATGTTAAAATTATGGCCTCAGATGATGGGTTCCACACACAGTCAAAGCCAGACATATGGGTGGAGAGTAGGAGGGTGGTGTTCTCTTTCAGGTGAAGTGCATTAGGCTCTATTATTACTTTTTAAGTGGTTTCACTCAGTCTCCTTTGCCCTAAGAAGAAAATACGTTATTTAGTTTTCATTTCTCCTTCACCTGCCAGTGGGTGGGACGTGCCCACAATTTCTTTTATAAAATCCATAACTTCCCTCATTGTCCTATGAATAGAACTATGTACTAGATTTCATTTATTTATTGGTTGGACTGTGTTGTGGGATCACACACAGCTCATGTCACAAAAGATATGTACCGATAATTAAACAGGTGTCCGTTTAGTCCTTATTGCTTTCAGTTCAACATAAATGCTCCCGTACCAATAACCCCACAATTCATTCAACAGATTCTAGGTTTTTATTTTAAGATATTATCTCCGTTTATGGTTTGTGGAGTGTGCATCACTGTCACTGTGTTGATCTAGCAGCAGCAGGCTTGTTGATGTTAATGAGGCCAATGAACTGTTTTAGGTTAACACTGCCATCTGCTGGCTGCAGGGAAAACGGACCGGCCCCAAACAGGAAGTTTCATGTTGGTGATGGTTCCAAACTCTTACCTAGTCATTTGGCCTTTATTTGATAGTGGATACATTTTTTTTTGTTAGTTTTAATGTAAGACTATTCACTTGTTTTAGTCACTTTAATGTGAAAAGGATCAGCTCTAGATAAAGCTATAGTGTGTAGTTTCTGTCTTTCCTTAAAAGCAGTATTACCATCACCATCAATTCAGGAAATAATCTAATGAAATAAGTTTTTCAAACCCTCACTACGTACAAGAGAAATGGTACCGCCCAACAGGGAGGTAGGCCTACGTTCAGACTGGTTCTTTGATATCACCTCACTAGCTGTGAAAACATACGTACCGAGCAGGCGCTGGTGTGTCAGTAGTAAGTCAGTGTAAGTGGCTGAAACAACTTTAATCTCCGCCTATAGGCTGGCAACGTTCTGTTGAAAGGTCGCAAGTGTGTCCGGCAAATAAGCAAGGTATTTCTCTCTCGTGTGGCTGCAAAAACAGTCTCCTCTCTCTTCTGTTCTGTGGCTGAGGAGCTGCGCCGCCACTCTCTGCTTTCTCCTCATGTGCAGCGGCACTGCAGGGAGGTAGAAGGGGAGGGGGGACAGGGTGCGGCTACCTAAGTAATAATTGTAATTTAATATAAATTCCCATGGTGAGTTTGTGATTATTTGGCTTAAGATTTATATTTCTTAGAATCTACCTTGCTGACACAACCACTAAGCTTTATGCAAATGATTGTTTAATGACTTGATCAATATGCAAATGAGCATACGACATCATCTATAAAAAAGAAAATAACTGTTCCCCCTTGAAGCTCACGGTATGATTCAAACACTGGGGGTGTTACAGCCTTGGACTCTTTTCCAGCTATTGTATTAAACTGCTGTGAGCTGGCAGAACATAACGTAATCTGGGAGATTATTCCTTTACAGCGCTGGGCAATGCGAGAAAATCTCAGAGCTGAACTAGGCAGACACATAAGTTTTCATCATACTCATCCTGGGTCGGGTTAATTAAGTCTACTGCTAATTTATAATACTAACAACATTACTGCCGCCAAAATACCCCCGCGAAGCAAGTCCATACTTCACCATTAACCACCAAGCCTCTACTGCTGAAGTGTTAAATACATTAATGATCGCACAACACGAGACGTCTCTCTCTCTCTCTCTCTCTCTCTCTCTCTCTCTCTCTGTGTGCATACACACACACACACACACACACACACACACACACACACACACACACACACACACACACACACATATACACACACATAAACAGTCCGGTTCTGGTGGTTGATTAACGCAGATATTAGTAGTGATGCTCAAGTGAAGCTCTCTGAGAGCGCCATCTAGTGAGCTCACAAAATAGAGACAGTGGTTCACGAAGATTCATTTGACCATCACTACTGATTAGCTCTCATAACGGGCCGGGTGGGTTGCGCTCTGCCTTGAGTCCATGAGGCTAATGTCTGATTACTCCATGTATTCATTGTGAAATTTTGTGATTACGTTCTGAATCTGCAGCGTTCTCTGTCAGGTACATGCAGTACTACACTGTCTTCCTCTGTTGTAGTAGTTGTTGTTACACTAACACTGTTAGTTAGTACTAGGCTATACAGTGGAGTTTCAAATTTGGTTTGGGGCCCTTCTGTAACAAATTTTGGGGTACTATTTGTTTTTGAAGAATTCAGCAATACCACAGGCCAAGCAACTTTTCAAACTGGCACATTTTCAACGGGCTCTGTACTAATTAACATATCAACACAACAGCAACAAAATTGAACAGTTTTGAGTGTTTTGACAACAAGCATTCAATGAAATCATAAAGTAGCACAACGTTCTGCAATAACCGGAAGTTTACATCCATCCTGAGATTTAACCAGAAATATGTTATGCTTGCATGTTCTCCTCACTCGAGGTCCTGTACAGGAAGGTCACCGCACAACACAATCTTCAGAACACAGCCATCCTGAGATATAAACGAGGGGAGAGTTGTGTGGAGCTGATAGTCTTAATTAGCTTAGAGACAACTCATTTGGCTATGGCTTGAATGTAACGGACGTTCATTAGAATCAAAGAGTTACGCTCTAAAGCTTTAACAGGACAGATTTAGTAGTATGGAGCAGTTCAGCAGGGAGGTGTCTTCCTGTTTGTACATAGGCTACAGTTTCTGCAGCACACACACACGTAAGCGAGGGTGACAAAAATAGAACAGCTGAAGATATTTCCATTGTTTTAATGGAAAAAACGTTAAAACATAACTTCTGATACCTTGCTCCATTTTGTGAAAACATTAAACACGAAAGCTCATCTTTGAGCAATACTTACAAAACTTCTTTCCCTGTGTTCAAAATCAAACACATCATAAACAGTCATGAACAAAGGGATCAAAATGATATGCACTATCAAGCAATCAGTTAACAAACATATAAACATACACACTGTACATACAAATATATAATAGGAAACATGTTGTTCAAAACATAGTTCTCAGGGAGAAGTACATTTTCAATCTCATAACAAATTACATATTTTTACATCATTGTCTTTTGATGGATGAAAACAATTTCTCTCAATGTAGCTCATAGTCAGGTTCTTATTTATTTGGGTTTTTTAGATTTATTTTTTGGGGGCTTTTTTAGGCCTTTATTTTCACAGGACAAATTAAGACATTAAAGAGGAGAGAGAGGGGGAACAACATGCAGCAAAGGGCCGCAGGTCGGAGACGGACCTGTGGCCGCTGCGCTGAGGAGCGGACCTCAATATATATATATATATATATATAAATATGCGCCCGCTCTATCAACTGAGCTCTCCCGGCCCTCATAGAAGCTCCAAATTTATCAGAAATTACTACTTTGCTTTGCAATTTGTTTTGTTCTTCCACCTTATACCTCTATTTTTACAGTACTGTACCCTGCATCTCACAAACCTGTCCTTTGTCTCTTTGATACTGTAACTCTAGTTCTTTGTTGATATGAAACTGCAACCAGTCACGATCTATTGAGCAGGGAGTACTGTTACAGTAACAAATGGAAAACACAATGTTCAGGGCCATGCAATTTGTTCGTTGTACAGTAAACAGCATACATTGCACTGTACTATAGTATAAAATACTACTGTAAAAGGGACAAAAATCTAAGTAGCAAACATGTGATCAATTCTTCTCGTCTTTGGGCTGGGTCAGGCCAGAGCACTTCGTCGACATCACAAGCAACATTCCCCCTCCTGAGGCAACGGGGGAAGACGCCCCTTTGTACATTGGTTGTGTCACTTCATTTGGAACAAGTGAAATCAATTTTAAGTGCTTGTGTTCAATCAATGACATGTGTTCTCTGTTTGGGTTTGATTGTCGCCCCTTGTGTTTACCAGTATGGATGACCTGTGCTTTACAGTGCCGAATGGGTTTTGAGAAGTAGAATGTGTTTAGACTTTTGCTGAAAAGTCTAAGCGAGATTTGCAAATTGTGTTCTACAATGTGAAACGGTTTAAGGTATTAACAACAGACTGCACAATCAGCTAAATGAGTTCAGGCAACTGCAGAACTTTGTTCAGCCAATGGGGTTTAGTGTTTTTGCAATTGAGAAAAACTGTAACAAAATGTCCACACTGAGATTCACCAGACACACTTTAGATACAGCATGTCTTCTTGTATTTTATGTAAACAAAATAGTTTTTCTAGTATTTTCTAGTGAAACGGCTCAAGACCTTTTTTCTTTTTTTTTAAATCTCCAGTTGGCCTGTGAGGCAATGAAAGTTTATTTGAAATGCATCTTTCAAACATAAGAGCAAGAGTAAGACATTATCCATTAACAAACACACACCACAGTATAATAATATTGAATAGTGTACATATTCACTGTACACATATTTAACTGATTTAGCAGTACAGAGATTGTTGAACTGAAGAAGTTGTATATGCATTTATCACTTCAACCCATGAATTAAGTGAATAATTATCACCGTTAGCCTGTTAGTGTGTGAGCCCACATGATGACAGCTAATAGTGATTAACAGAACACGACTGTGCAGTGGAATGAAAGGGCTCTGTGCATCGACAAAGAGGAAACATGGCTCACATTGTCTGTCTGTTCAATTGATAGGACTTAGTGTTGACAAGTGGACACAAAGATGAAAAGATGAGTGCCGTCAGCTCTGTCTCGGCGCGAAGGTCACGCTGGAGCAGGTGTCGACAGCGAGAACATTTGTTGATAAACAAATCCATCTTTGCAAAGGTCACCATTTGCTTCATGTCATCCTGCCTCATTCTCTCTTTATCTCTCCATCGCTCTCTTACTCTCTCTCAGTTTACATCTCTGGCACCGGTGCGAGTTATTTTCATGAGGAATGCCTGTCAGTGGTTGGTCACAGCTCCGTCTGCCAGGCAGAGAAAAAGCTCAGACTGCAGCTCTGTCAGCATTCAGTAGCCACGGCCACGGGTTGCTTCATTACAGCTGTCTCTGGACAGCAGCAGATACCCGGCCCTGCATGCCAACAGGGATGGGCACCCACTTCTCCAACTGGCTGCTGTTGGCCCTCTGCCCACTGACACACACACACACACACACACACACAAACAGACATCAGCCACTACGCTAGCCAACACTCATCCCCCTGGTCAGCTGTACCACCCGTGCAGGAGACAAAACTGTCGCACGTCTCGACTGAGCAGACGTTCTGTCTTGACAACATCATTACAAGCACCTGGCCAACACTTATGTTGCAAAAAAACTACGTTGAGCTGGTTGTAAGAAAACGTTTGGTGTAGCAGGGATCAAGAAAAAGCGCTTTTCATTTTGTGTTCTGCTCTTCGGTGCAGATTTGTTTTTGTACGTTCCCAGTTTCTCTTCCTAACAAAACACCCTAAAACTACCCAACTTCAATGTGTAGTGGAGTGCTTCCACTGTTGAATCCTGATCTAATAAAGATCAAAGCAAGAACAGGTCAACATTAAACCCCAAAGAGCGGGGGAAAAAGAACAATCATCGAGCAAGAGAGAGAGAGCGAGGGAAAGGAAAGTGTTGGGAGAAAGAGGCAGAGAGGGAAACATATTTACTGACATCCATGGGCTGTCACCACTCTGATTAATGGCGTTTGGAATCCCTGCCTGGTGAAAAGGTGTTGTTGGGGTGTAGAGAAAGCCCAGGCGCTGACCTAGAACTAATAGCATTCGACTTGAACAAGCTGTCCAACCTGAGAGAGTGGGCTCTGCTGCTGCCGGTACAGCACCGGCCTGGAAAGAAGAGAAAATAAGAAAAGTTAGAAATGAAAAACAAGGTGAGAAGGGTTACATGGAAACCTTTCAACTTTGAACGCCTGGCCTGAATCCATGGTTTATTTTCTACATAATTCACATGCAATTGTTTGTAGTGAGCAGTAAATTTCAGATACTCGTAAATTAACTTTAACTGACATATCCTTTAAAAGTGAATTATTGTGGGATTCAGGGCCTGTAAGGACACAGATGAGATTTAGGGGTTGTAACAAGCAGAGGAAACTAGTTTACAATTTAAGTTAACTCTGCATATTTAGCAGCTGAACCCAGAACCTGTCAATCATCATGTTTCATGCACGACAAAACTAGACTTAACAGTTGATAGCGGCTATGTGAGGCTGCTTTAAGCTAAATGCTCATTTCAGTGTGCTGACATGTTCATAATCACAAAGCTTACACGCTGATCCTTTGCAGGTATGATGTTTATCATGTTCACCATCTTAGTTTAGTGTGTTAGCATGCTAACATTTGCTTAACAAAGGCTACAGTGGGTGTTGATGGGAACGTCATTCATGTTGCAGGTTTTTGGTTTAAAACCAAAGATGATGAGCATGAAACTTGCACCAGATATTTTGTATTAAGAGATTAGGGAAGAATTAAGATTAAAAGTTTTAAAAGGAGTTTGAGCTATTTTAGTAAAATTGGGACATAGCCCAACAATTTTTCAATGGGCACACAGGACCACAACCCAACTCCTAGATAGAAAAAAGAAAGAAAGACATTCCCCTGGTCTGAGTGTCTACGTTGAGCTACACATTAGTGTTGGTTTCTTGAAAGCTGAGCCCTGTCATGCACACAGGTCAACTCACACTGAAAAAACACCTCACAATTACCAATAGCTCCTCCTCAAGTTTCCCTGCAAAACGACACACAAAAAGTCTTCTGCAGCGTATTTGCCAGGAACATCATCCTGCCAAGGTTGTTTTTTGCTGAGGGCAACAGCAAGCCCAACAGCTGGTACATAATGAAGCTTTCAGGCACTTGTTCTCCCATCGTGTAACGCCAGCCCCTGTCTGCTTCCACCAGATGTTCCATGTTTTCTCTCCAAAAGGCTCTGCTGCTAGCAAAGCAGGAACCGGCTAGCTCCACAGTTGATTCATGATTATAGGGTGATAGTTGGGTTAATTGCTTGTTTTGTGTTTATTGGGCGAGGCCTTGTCACTTGGTTGTCATCTTTTGTAAAGCTGAGAAAATCAGCTTGACAGTAACTAGAGCTGGTGTTATCAGTCTGGCTGGTCTGAAGTCAGTTGGGAGTGGATTAACATGATGTTATTGATTTAATTTCAAAGTTAAGGGGAGCTGTCGTCATGAACAGCCGCATTGTTTAATTGTTGACAAAAGATGACATGAAAATGTGTCACCATGTGGCCTCAAAGCAGGATGTTGCCCAGCACAGGAAATACTCCACCAGTATAAGTAAGTATTGAATACAAGATGTCAGATGATGCAGGAGTAGCAATATGTGTGTGACTCAGCACTGACCGCAAGCTGCTGAACGATGGCGATGACGATGGCGCAGAGTAGTCCTTCATCCTGCAGGAGACCACTGAAAACTGAGTAAAGCAACTAGTAAAGCTTAAAGTAGAAGTACTTAGCCTAGTTATTTTTATTTTTTTACTGTTAGAAGCTTTATAGAGTTCTTGTAGACTAGTTTTTCAGTGTGTTTTAAACTCAGCATTGTCCCTCGTCGACATTTGGGAATCTCTTCACTAAATGTACACTGCGCTGAGCATAATGGCTGTGAAATCTACAATTATTTACATTGGATTTCACAGCAACACTACTATATATTATTTTTTACAGCAGAATGCTGTTAAGTTTGCATTACAACCTTGTCGACATGACAAAATCACAGTGGTATTACTGTAACAAAACTATAGCATTGTAAATAGTACTGCATTGTTACTGTTCATCTTATGTTGTGTTTAATTGTTTTGTATTTTACAGTGAATGCATACAATACTTTAAATGGAAGTACGCTACCTTTACTTTAAAAAAGAAATTGACAGTAACTTGCTGGCTAATTGCTGCCAGTAAGTTACTGTAAATTCTACTTTAAACTTGTTACAGTGTGTATGTATACAAAAGGTTTGTGTCATTGTAAATACTCATTGCTGAGACAGGGAGGATGGCACAAGTAATCCTGCCCCCCCTCCCCCCACCCCCCTTAAATGCAATCACTTTACACAAATAAGATCTTGCTTTATTTCAGTCATGTTGTGTGCGTGCCCTGTCATTAAATGTTCTTAATTAATATTTGGTTGAGCCTTGCACACGTTTTTTTTATTGCGTATCTGTTTATACATTTGATTTAAGGTTAATAAGTTTCTTTTGCAGAGCTTAAACCCTTGCACATGCACATGTAAAGAAATCTACAGAGATAAACCTTCTACTTTTTGAACTCCTGCCACTTCTATGGCAAACACACCCAGCCTAGAGCATCTGACTACATGCTGATTGCAGACCGACTGTTGTTATTTAGTGCTTTCGTGGTGTTAACAACTACTCAAATTGCTTTTACATAGCACATTCACACACTATGGCAGAGGCTGGCGTACACAGTGCCATATATAAACACTCACACACATTTTCACACTGAAGGCGTGGCATAGGGGGGTAACTCAGGGTTCAGTGTCTTGCCCAAGGACACTTTGAAAGAGATCGAACTGCCAACCTTCCAATGGGGAGGCAAACTCTCTACTACTGGGCCTCAACCGACCTTTCTGTGCAGTCTCTGGTAAACAGCGAACTTCATAACCCAGCCTGCTCTTGCAGTTGGTATATTTCCAATCTAATTGTAGACTACTAAGAGGAAACTATATAATACACAGTCAGTTGAACTTCAGAAAGCTAATGTTTCAAGTTTTTTTAATTTATGTTTCTGTGTTTTCTCACCAATATTTCTTTCAGCTGTAATTGCTGTCTTTTCCTTTGTGCACTGCATTGTGGACAACATGACAACATGAACCTTACGTCATGTCATAACACTGCACACCCAAATCCTCTGTTCAGGAATAGCCAATAGGCCTTGTTGTTTTCATCAACCGTCAGAAGGCTCCACATACCCATGGTGCACCTGGACAGGTGTGTTCGTAGCTGTGAAGAGACTTTGCTTGTTTAACAACTGACGAAAAGCGTTTTAAAAACAGTTTTCAGATTTCAAAACAACTGAGCTCTTCTATTTAATTGTGGAAAGGGGCATCATATGCTAAGTACACATTTTGAGTCAGGATTTGCACATGTGGCTTCAGTTGTGACCAGTGTCCCATAGCAATGGACATTTTTGGGATTTATCAAGTCTAAAAAATAAACGCCATAGGGTCAGAAAGCCAGAAAATAGTGAAAAATGAAAAATGTAACGTTACCAAGGCTTCAGATGGGCAACAGTCCAGAACACAAACATGTTCAATCTCGAATGTAAAAGCATCAAATCCCTACATTTCAGAAGCTGGAAAGACAACCTAAATGATCAGTTATCAAAACGTTTTCCTAATTACTAGTTGATCAATGAATTAATGAATCAACCAATCAGCAATGCTGTAAAATATACAAGTACAAGGATTGGATCTTCTGTTAATTACACCATCTAATCCACCCTATGTCAGTGTCATGTTGCGGGCTAACTGAATTAATTGAGATGTTTTTACACATGTAATTAATTTAATTTGCTTTGCTCAGTTCCTGTTAAACTGAAGAGGAACCTAGTCAAACCTTGTTTTCTTTTTGGGCAAATGAAGAAATCTCTACGGGCTATCCTGTCACTGATCAATGCACATTTAGATGTTTAACATCTGGCAAACCACTGGAATCGCCATCGTCCTCCCATCATTAGCTTTCACCATTGCCCCGGGGTTCATAACGCTGTTAGCTTACATGGAGTCGCAATAAAGTGATGTTACATGACGTTTCTCGACTCCTGTTGTTGGAGTAGCTTGCCAAGCAGCCTGCTTGTCCTATTCCACGGGCACCACAGGGAAATAAAACATGAGCAGAGGCCTGATGACACGAGGTTTCAAATTTCTTGCGTCAAACATCATTTAATTTGGGGATTAGGCAAATAAAACGCATCACACTAGCTAGCAGGAAAGGCTTTCTAGCAGTGCTTTAATTTTATGTGCTCTTCAAAAAAGGGCTATAAAGGATTTGGTATTGAGCCAGTTGGCCTACACAGGCTTTTATACATTTTCAGTCTCTCTTTTGCAGCCTGACGTTAATCTGCTACATCTTCTGCTCACATCTGTATTTAGCACAAAAGGATGTAACTCAGATATTCAAAGTTGCACCATTGCTGCACTAGTTTTAATTGAATGTGCAGTCAAAATGATTAGCCTCAACGACTGAAATTACGTAGTTGTAATTACAAACAGATGGGAGGCTTTATTTGCACTTAAGGCGACTGTGTGCATGGGAAATGCAGTGTGAACAAGGATAATTAAGAAGTTGAAGTCCTGTTTTTTCCAAGTTGTGTTTAAATAATCAACACTTTGATGTAAATTTGGTTCAAATTAGCTATATAGTTATATGAATGCATTGCTTGGAGCAGTCATTGACTTCAATCCTTGAGGTTGCGTAGATACAGAGACTTTATATTTCTTTATTGAGAACTCCGTTTGTTTTCTGGAGGGAAGCAGCATGTAAAAGCCTCATGCTGAGATGCTTCACGATACCCGAGGGCTCATCGGGACGGTAACTAATCAAGTGAGTCGGACAGGAAACCATTCCATTTATACTTTAACTTTAACGTCAAGACAATAAACACGTTGCCATAGTGCAGTTATTCCCAACCATGGATCCGGACTCCCCAAGGGGTCTCAAGATAAATATAAGGAGTCACAAGATCCCAAAAATGATAAATAAATAAATAAATATTTGGGTTTACACAACATTATCTTACTTGTTCTGACTTTCCTTAACTCATGTCCTCACTGATGCTTTAACCTGTGATGACAGGTCAGGTGACATTACTTTATTTCAGTGGAGCACATGTTTTTTTTTCTGTACGCAATTTGCAGTAATTGTCGTCCATAACATTAGTGGAAATCAAAGAGGCTTCACTCAATATTCAGAACATTAATATACCAGTAATATTTAAATATCTTCTAGGTAAAGATATATTGAAGTGACGGCATCTGAGCACAGAACAAAGTCACACTTCTTCTGTGTAAGTTCTTTGTTTTGATAGCCGATCTGGTTGAGTGTCTCTGTGTGTGTGGTTGTGTTTGTGTGTGTGTTTGTTTGTGTGTGTATGTGTGTGTGTGCATGTGAGTGCCTTGTGTGTCAGTATCAGACGCCGAGGGTCGTGACAAAGCGTCTGTATTTGACAATTTCGGGGACAGTTAGTGAGAGCCGTGTGGAGGCAATCCCAGACCACTGCTTTTACTGAATGTCCAGCACAGCGTCTTCAACAGTAAATAATGATTTGTGCATGCTCCCCAAATTGTCCAACATAGGCCTAACAAAAAATAAAATTACGTTCTATTTAAAACACTGCACATATTCACAGTCCCCAGAAAATGCTAATTACATTTCTGACTTATTTGCACCTTGATCAGGACGAAGCATCCACTTGAGTAGTAAGAAGTATCAAAATCTACAGGCAGAACACAAAGGAAATGAATGAGCTTCCCCAGAGGATGAACCTGTTGCCTTTTGGAAACTTCACTTCCTCTGGCATCTCCCCAATGTCAGCTTTGCACACAAGACTTTTACAGTAGTGGCCGGGTTGTCATAAAATGTGTTGTAGATATGCATGTTCACCAGAGATTAGACATAAATTATTTAACAGGAGTAATATTGCCTGTCTATTTCAGAAAGCCGTGCTAAAACCACAGTCCTCTGTTGGCCACTTAGCAACTGCACCGAGGCAATTGGGTGTTACAGTGGGGGACTTTTCCCACCTGGATACACCCTGCCAGTCCAAGAAACTACGTCTTCCAAATGTATTCTGTATTCATCTGTACTATGAAGTTTACTACAAACATTTATGTGTTTATTTAGCTAATTAATGACCTTTACTTCATTCATCAGGCCTGCATGCTCCAAGGGTCTAACAATAAATAATGAATCAGTATGTTTTTTTGTTCTGTCCACCACTCTAATCTAGTGTAATAAAATATGCAACCTCTAGGGGCCGCTAGTGGGCTTCAGACTTTAGCGTTTAACCTGTCAATGAGAACAATTATCAAACCATTTACATGAACTTAAAACAGGCTGCCAGGGTCATTGTTTTTACTTTAATGTGGATGATTTGTGTGTGTGTGTGTGTGTGTGTGTGTGTGTGTGTGTGTGTGTGTGTGTGTGTGTATGTGTGCGTGTGTGTGCGTGTAAAGTAGTTATCAGCTGATATGAATTGGGTTTTGTGTCATCTATATTTACTTTCTTGGTTCTGCCTCCCAGTTCTTTAAACCAGCTGGTTCACTGCACAGGGCCACATCAAGGTGAGTTGTTTGCAGTTTACTCAGTGTACAACAGAGGTCACTAGAAACAGCTCTTGCGTGAAGTTGGCACCTCCTCTCAGTCAGAGCTGGTGTGGCCCACTGCTGTGGACTAAAGTTTCCAAAAAATGCTGTAGTTGTGAAAGTCTTTCTTTAAGCTACTATTAACAAACAGCTTGTGTCTTATTTCCACCACATCTGATTCAGCAAACCTGCAAGCACAGGCGTGCTTTATTTATGCTGGTGGATTGTATGCATGACAGTTTTGCTGAGGGGAAAAAAAAAGTTCCTCCTCCCCGTCTCCCCCATGTGTCCCCCATTGATTTTGGGCACTGCTTTGATGTGAATCTGCACCAGAAGTGTCACTTAGATGAATCACTATTAGTCCAAGCTGGCATTGCTCAGTACTGACAGAAGGGAGAATTCCACGCGGATCAAATAAATACAGATGTGAAGTAATTAGTTGTATTCCCAAGGAGCCTATTGTGGGCATGTTAAAGATGCCAGGGATCAGTTTGCTTTCCCACTAGCAGCTTTTATCAATTTAAACAGGAACGGAAACTAGGTGGGTCATAACCCGTGTGGTTTTACATGAGTCACATGTCCAACCTGGAAATTAGACAAGGTAAAATGTCTGCAATGCTTGAAAATTGAAATAGAGCTGACCTGTGTGATCAAAAAAAATGGCCTCTTCTTTCACAGAAGCTTACCAATTTGGGAAATTATTCCAAGGTACGAGTATCAGTTAAGGTCACAACATGTTTGTAGCCATGACCATTACTCGTTTTGTTTTTGTGTTATTTAATTATCATATTTTTTTTTCATTAAAACCTTGATTCAGCCAACTTTAGAGCAAATCAAATTCTCATTCACAACTTCATCTTGCATGGTGAAATGAGTCTAGATTAGTGGAACTGAGAGAGGAGAAACAGTAAAGGATCATCACAAGAAAAGAAGGAACAGAAGCCTTAATGCCCTAATTAACAAATGAGTAGAAGTCCAACCTTTAAGGACACCAATTTTATTTGTGAATAAATATGGATTCAGTGCATGGATACTATGCATCCTGATAAAGTTCACTTGGCCTTTGGAATTAAAATAGCCCCCCCATCATTACATACCCTTCACCACACCTAGAGATAGGCATGGTGTTATTTCAGCTAGCTTAATAGCTGGTTTTTTTTGCATTGAGAGATGATCTTAGGGAAGGTTCCCCATGCCTATCTCTATGTGTGGTGAAGGGTATGTGATGATGGGGGGGCTATTTTAATTCCAAAGGCCAAGTGAACTTTATCAGGATGCATATTTAATGTTCTTTTTTTAATGTATTTTAATGTTCTTTTACAAAGAAAATTGGTGTCCTTAAATGTTTTGAGTTTTCCTTATTTTTTAATTAAGGCAATGAGATCCATTTCCAAAAGATAATTTTTTTTAATCCTCATTTTAGTCAATTTAAGCAGGACTTCCTATACTCATGAGCAGCACTGTACATTTTATTATATTTTTCTTAAATTTTGCACAGACAACCCCCCTTAAAAGAATTAGGCAAAGTACAGTGTACTGATGGTCATGTTTAAAAAGAGTTAACAACAAATTCTGTTGCTTTGGTGCATTGCAACATTCAGATATGTACTTCTGGTTAGAGGCCTCCAACAAGTTATGTTAAACACACTTTGATCTTCACTCCAACCAAAAAACACATTTGAAAAATGGCGCTGCTTTTAGTGCATCATCTCATGACAAAAGGAGTGTGCGTTCGCCAAATGATGCTGCCATTACGATTAATGCCACTTCCTTGTGAAATTGAAGCCCACTTTTTTTTCTCTCGCAATTATAGGCTCCTTCAGGAGGGGACGTATTTATGCCCAGCAGTTAGCAATGCATTGATTTAATACGTTTCTAATCAGGACATACAGCTTCAGGGCCTAAAATGTTAATTTTTCCTGCTGCTTACAAAGTAGCCTTTGATTTTCTGTCATGGCAGTAATTACAGTGTTTTGCCACAAGATAGGGAGAGAGCTTTGTCTCCTCTAATTATGAGGTAATCATTGCTGTAGTGCCAGCATGTTGTTTTCACCTTTTTGTTAATACTATTTTAATTTTAATTTAGCAGCTTCTGGCGGTTACCTTCCCTTTTCATTCACGCTGTGACACTGTTACCACTGTGTGTGTCTGTGTGTATATTTGGAGTGTAGTAGCCCAGTGACTGTAATTGTTGTGGTATGGGTGCTGTTAATTACTGGAGTAAACGGTTGAATCACGGCCAGGGCCCTTTGTGGTTGCAGAGTGGCGGGCAGCAGCAGAGAGAGACAGAGGGCTGGAAAATTGTTTTTACCATCTGGGGACCGAGGGACAGAGAAGG
The DNA here is from genome assembly GCF_013103735.1 of Etheostoma cragini. NCBI lineage: Eukaryota > Metazoa > Chordata > Actinopteri > Perciformes > Percidae > Etheostoma > Etheostoma cragini. The sequence continues at coordinate 11,626,064 of NC_048407.1, read as the reverse complement.
GGAAGCAGAAAGGAGAAAAGGGGGAACAGTGGCAGACAGAAAGGCCCAATAGGTGGCCAGAGCCTGAGGGTCCCGGGGCCCATATGGAAGGAAACACTTTGCCTTGCGCTTTATTGCACACCTTGCTGTTTTAATCAATGGCAAGCCTGTTCACAGAGCCTAGAGCAGCAGTAGTTGTTTCTCATTGTCTCACTGCTACATCCACTTGTCCTGCTCCACTACTCCCCAACACTTCTTACCACATCTCTGAAGAGCTGTGCACCACTTTCCTGCCTCTCTGGAAGCAGAAGAAGTGGATGTGCTGCGGTGAAAACATTTGCACTGTGTGCAAGGTAAAATGCTTCTATTTTGTAATGATGATTTGATGCGCTTTTAGTTCCTGCTCGCGCTGTTCTAATTTCCCAGCAAAGCAGGGATGAGAATGTAGACGCCTGCTGTGTTTGCAGTCGTTTCTTAAAATGGAGGGCACCATTCCATCTGAATTCCATTTGAGTGTTGAAAGTAATGGGATTAGGCTACAAAAGGCGTGTTAACACTGAGACGCTGGGACGTGTGCTAATAGCCCCATAAAAGTGCCAGCCAGCAGCCGTCTGACTCCCTCGTAACCTCACCCTGGTTGGAGGCCGTTCTGGTAATCACCCCCCTCAGACCTAGCACCATGTTAAAGAGTAGGGATTTAGGCCTTGGCTATGTGGTAGGTTGAGTGTTTGATTTCATCACAGAGCTCTTGCATCAATATTTCATTAAATGAAAATTTCATTTAATATTTCATTAGACACATTTTGTAAAGAACAAACAAAACAGGTTGAGCTACCTGTTTGAAATTGAAGACCTGCTGTTTTAATTTAATTTCAGTGGCAAAATATTAGATAAGTAGTAACATAGCAGCAACCAGACAGTGGAGTGCTACACTGTACTGTATGTCTTGCAGCTGATGGTACACAGTGACTACAAAGGACAAAACTATTCAAATTTCAATTCATGTTGGACACTTGGCGCAACATCGCCAACTCATTGAGGTCCTTTACCTAAACCTGAGGTAAAGGACCTCAGGTTTAGGTAGGTTGAGATTGGTCCCTTGTCTTGTGTCTGTCAAACTCTACCTCTTTTCTCCAGATGGGGCATTGACTACTATTAATACTTTACCTGACCCTGTCTTGGGCGGACTTTATGGACTCATGAGAGACCTTATCATGTAAGTAACTGTAATAACAACAGATGACAGAATTGACACAGGATTTCTGTTTAATCAAAATTTGTAAAACATCCAAGATTATGGCAATGTGGGGTGCATTTCTAGTTTGATGATTTTTTTTTTCATTATAATTTTTTCTTTAGATACCAGAGTACACATTTCCGTGGAATACTGAGACAATGCATGGAATGTGTGGAAGACGATATGCAAAAATAACTGTTTCATCACAAAATAACTATTGCAATACTATGGACTGGAGATTATATAGTACATATTTGATGGTGCTACTATTGTCAGTATCTTTCAGAAGCAAGTAGATGTACAAGTGAATACCCAGTGATGAAACCATTGGCCAATCTGCTTTAAATGACTCATGGACATGATCCATGTCCCGGTTTTGATCTGGCACT
>NC_048407.1:11614459-11619459 GCF_013103735.1 Etheostoma cragini | reverse complement strand
CAGCACAGACTTTATAAAATAGGTTGGCAGGCAGGAAAATCTCCTCTGACAGGAAGGACCAACACACACCAACCCCGCTGCAACTTTCCACTGACTCACCACAGTATCAGGTATGTTGTCTGCCATAAATTAGACCAAAGATAGGTATAGGTGCTAATTGTCTATTTGATCAACCACAACCTGTAAATAATTGGCTGTTCATGCCACACACTGATCCCAATAACATTATGCTTTGAAATTGTATTGATTCCAGTAAGAAACATTTTTCTCTCCAGGGAGGTCAGAGGTCAGGTTAGTGACAGCACAGTTTTCTTGCAGCTGCTAGGAATTGATTTGATGGACACTGAAGGACGGATGCTTTTTTGGTAACTGGAAATTAAGCAAATAAAGAGAATTTACAGTTTATAGGGGGTTAGTGAATGAAACGAATTAAGATGGATTACTTTGAATGGACTAAGTGTTTAAGAAACATTGCCAGGTTTTAAGGAATATGCCGATATCAACATTTTGTGCTATGAAAATATCTTACCTTTTTTTTCATTTTAGCATGCTAGTTCAAACAGGCACCATGTCATGTATAACACTTCGATAATATACAGGTGATCTGATATTGAAACTCATCAATAAGTAAATAAATCTACTGTGCTTTTGTGGTTGCAATGTCTCCAAATATCCAAACATTAACAACCTGAACACTTTTTTAGTAATAATTTAACACAGCATTGTAATTCCCAACTGCAGCGTAAAAGTGTAACATTTAAAAACAAGTATTAAGAGAAAATAAAGGCACAAAAGAAATAGAAAGAAAGTACCAAACAATGAAGTATTTCTTTCATTATATTATTTATTTTCTTCATTACTTTCACTGTTCAGGTCATTGTGTTGGGCTTTATATGACATGTGAGCACTGACCATGATGAGTTCTTTCACATACCAAAGGTCAGAGGCATCACTTACAGAAAGAGAAGGACCCCCCCAAACACTCACTAAGTCGTTTACCTCATTCCCTATCAATAATTGACATGCAGTTGTCAGTTAAAAAGCCAGCCAGACTTTCCGTTGATCTGTTTGATGAATATTTCAGCTGACAAACAGGCTACCTGACACTCTGCACCAAATCAATGTGTGGTTAGCGAGAGGTTGCTTATCTTAGCCTCAGTCGTGCACACGTGCATGCACATGTATATACAGTTACGGTGTTGTTGTTGTTACTATTCTGTTCATAATGTTTTACTTAATGTTTATTTACATTGATTTCCCACTGGGCCGTGGGCTTGTCATTTCAGATGGAAATATTGTACTTTTTATTCCCCCACATGTATCTGGAAGCTATAGTATAGGGAGCACTTACTGCGCAGATTAAGAGTATACAAACCAAACCATCAAGATCATTTAAAATACAATTCATTGTTATAGATGAAGCTGGCCAACAAGTGTAGTTACCTCCACCAGCTACAACAGTAAAATCAGTAATCTGATGTAGTAACAGGCAGGAGTCTCTGTCTGTGTGTCTGACTGTCTCGCAAATGTGGTGACCTGCATGTGTAACATGCTTATGTACGGAAGTAAACATGGAAGGGATTCTGTGGTATCTTTAAACATACTTTTGTGTGAATAAACTAGGGCCGCCCCCCTGAACGCGTCATGTTCAATGATAATAAATAATAAGAAATTACTGTAGGTGCTGTGGGGGCCTTCGGTAAGTTATTTCAGGGTACAATGGTTCTCGAGAATACAGGACGCCAATCGTTCGGCCCATTCTGAACAGACACGTTTTGAACGGACATGGCACTAATTATAATTAAGTACCTTAAAACACACTCTACTACTTGAGTAAGCCCTTTAGTTGTCCTGAATAATGTGTCAAAACGTAGTTAGGCATTTGTTTTTGTACATTAGAAAAAAAAACATGAGAAACAAGAAGGTCTCAACCAGCCTTCATTTGTGACTTCTACCCTCCATATGTCCCTCTATGATTCGATCACAGAGTTCCCTACATTCAAAAATTCAAATTGTTTCAGAAATGCTGGAATTTTAGATGACATCATCCATAAATTGGTCTGTCTGCCTGGAAAGATACAATGTCTGCACAAGGCAAAACCAAAGTTTAGATCCAAGATTTCCACAGACTTCACCAACCACTGCTGCAGCCTGCACAACAACCTACATAAGTTTCTGTGCTGTGGGCAAAAGTGTTGTCATCCTATGCAAAAAGCAGACATCTGTGAGATCAGGAAAATACCTTTGAAGACGCAATGAACTGCTGGAAAAAGTAAATAAAATGACGTTAAGACTTTTAACCTAAAGTTGGGGGAGATGCATCATGGGAATTATCAGTACTTGGATTTGGAATCTAAAATAGGCAAAGCCAACTATATCGTCATCATCATGAACTATATCATGGCTTTAAGCATATTTGTTTTCACTGTATCATGTGAAAAACAACACCATGTAGTCACATCTTGCATTCAATAAAGTCACTTGACCACAGCATGAAAGAGGAGCCAATAGAGCTCTGGTGAACTGGCGATGTGTTATTTATGTCAGGCTCAGTTCAAAAGCAGCCTCTATGGAGAAGACACACCCCATAAATCTTTCTATGGCCCCTATGAGCAGGTCAGGAAGGCACCGATATTTCCTCTTTATTAGAAACAACAGAAACAACTTGCAGCCATAAAAGGGACCTCCGAGATGAATCTGAAACACGAGGAACGGCAGTGAAAGCATGCTGCTCCGAGAGCTGAGAGGTAGTCACACAATCCATTTCTTCCAGTCTGCATTGTGCATACTGGCGTTTCCTCATAACTCTCACACCAGTGACTCACAAACTCTCCATGCTTCATCACAGGTCAACTTGGCGATGAACTTTAAAAGAATGTGTAACAAACGATCGCAGCGTCTCAGGCAATTCATATCGGCTGAAGTGCCATAACCCTCTACATATCCTGACCTCAATTTGGAGTCTGCGTGTTGAAGGCCCATCTGAGGGAGATAGTATCGATCTGAGCCGGTACTCTGGCAGCATCAATAAACAACAGGCTTCAGGCTTCAAGGCTGAGGAGACACATCTCTATTTTAGCTGGAGGATTCGCATCTGGATACCTGAGTTGGGACGTGGCCCTTGACAGATGATGGGACAGGTTTTTTTCTCGCTGAACATACAGCAGGTCCCGCTCCTTTGCGAGACCAAGCCAGCGCTATTTTCCCTTCTGTTGGTTATATCAAAGTAAATAAGGCCTTAAACCACCACGAGTTCACATATTTTTTTATTTTGAATAATTGCTGTTAATGTTAGGGACACAGTAAATAGAAAGCTACCAAGTAACAGTCGATATTTGCTTAACCAGCAGACAAACAGTATTTCAGGATCTTAGATATCAGCATTACAGTGAAGGAGGACAATGCTGACTTTGGCTTTTTAATCAATAAACACAACAAGCAAACCAATACATTAGACATAGACTAATGACATAATAATTATCATTAGATTAGGAAGAAGAAGAAGCAAATACATGCTGCATCTGTCCACTGAGTTGCATACAAAAGAACGCCATGAATGAAAATAAAATTAATGGTGAGTAATATCATGTAATACACAGCAATATAGTAAGTAAGGGAAGTAATTCACAACCTTGCCAGACCATTTTGTTACTGTGTTGTTTACTTGCTTTTTCATCCTTGCTGAGAAAGTTAAATAAGTGTGCCTCATACATTCAGAGTCAAATTGAGATCACTTTGCGCTAAGCAGCTTGTCAATAGCAAGAAAAGAGGTGCGGGGCAAGAGAGGAGGACTGATAAAATGCCTTTTAATTACCAGACAGTGAACGCTGGCCTTTTTCACTTTCTCCTCCCAGCTAAGTCAGGAGTTTGATTTCAGATAATGTGGATTGCTGACTGGGCTTCATCCTAGTTGCCCCTAAAGCAAAAGGACCTAACGTCAAGTCCTGGGCGAGTATGTTTGACAAAGTGCCATATAGATCCTCTGCTTTTCATCAGAGGGCAGTGCTGGTGAAGGCATTAATTGGAACGCTTGACAGTCTGTCTTTGTTTTCCCTTTTACTCTCCTGTAACAATTAGGCAAAGTAATATTTTAGGCATTACATGGAAATCAATGGGTCTTTGACCCATCTGTTGGAACAGGTGTAAGAGATTACAATAGATAAGTGCAGAGCAGGTTGATGCAATGAACTTCTAACCTTTGTGTGTTTGTGTTTGTGTTTGACAGTTGACAATAGACAGAAAAGCAGATAGATAGATAGATAGATAGATAGATAGATAGATAGATAGATAGATAGATAGATAGATAGATAGATAGATAGATAGATAGAAAGATAGATAGATAGATAGATATGGAAAGTACATTTACTCAAGTACTGTGCTTAAAAAGCACTGGACATTTCCACATGATGCTACTTTATAGTTATAGAGGTAAATACTGTAATTTTAACTCCACTAAATTTATTTGACAACTTCAATAACTCGGTACTTTTAAGGTTAGGATTAAAATAGGATACATTTTATAAATCAAACTACCCATCAGCACATTGAGCAATTAAATCTAGGCTACACCTTGACAAGCCGCAACATTGAAAAATGGCATACATGTTAATGCATCAAACAAATTATTCAATTCTACAATACATAAAATGAAAATAACATCTGAATCAGAATCAGAATCAGAATCAGAATCAGCTTTATTCGTCAGGTGTGAGGACACATACAAGGAATTTTTCTTTGGAGCATCGTTGCTCACACTGTGCTTACACACAAAAAAAAAAAAAAAACGGGATGATTCTGCATTTCCTCATTTTGATGCTTTAATTCTTGCGATGCATAAAAGAATTACTGTATTTTACCTTTACTTGAGTAAAATCTTGAATGTAGCACTTTTAATTTTAGCCTATACTAGATGGTAGAGATGATTCTGTATTTTCCCTTTCCGTTTTGAATGCTTCCCTTACCTTAAAGGAGATGGTAACAACTGCTCGGGGCGCCTTTCT
>NC_048407.1:11549578-11614449 GCF_013103735.1 Etheostoma cragini | reverse complement strand
CCCTCCCCCGACACACACACACACACGCACACACACTCTGACATCTCTCCATTTAGTTCATGTATTGGTACTGAGCATGTGTGTGTAATTCAGGCCTGTGTGTAATGTTTATAATAACAACAGAGTGAAACTGTTGTAATGTCTCCTTGCGGGATTAATACAGTATACATTATTATTATCATTATTATTGTTATTATTATTATTATTATTATTATTGTTATTATTATTATTATTATTATTATTATTATTATTATATAAGTTCATCCTTAGGACAACCTGAGGTGGATACTTTTGTTTTAGCAGCCAGTGAAACCCAACCCACTGCAGTGGCTGGCACAGGGCACGTCTCATTGATCTCATTATTTTCAAGTACCACATGTCCAGCCAGACCTAAGCCATGGGGACAAAGAACAAGCTTTAACAAAGTATTATTATTACACAGAACGCTGGTTAAAAAACTTGGGTATGAGCTCTGTAAGCAGAACGCTGTGAATTGACCTAACTTCATTTTGCACGGGGATCAATCTCTTGTACTAGTAACTGCAATCACAGTTCTTTGGTGAGTGGGCAGAGAAACTGATGCAGCTCCTTAATCATAAAGCCGTAATCAAGAGAGGTTTTAAGTACCTCTTTGTTTTTACAGTCAATTATACACTAACGACTCACACCTATTGGAAACTGTTAATACTAATGCTGTGTTGATGTAGAGTGGAAGAAGCAAACTTTTAAAGCCCATGGTCATGAGGTCATATGCTGCTCTGTACACCTTCTACTTTTTAAATTAGTTTATCTCAGGTGTATTGTCATTATAGTTCAGGAGCCTTGTCAGTTTTTCATCTTTACAGCTGTTGAAGTGAGGACCATTCATACAATATTCAAATGTATACTGAACATTTACAACACCGATCTAAGGTCAATTACAAAAGAATATTTACCTATTATACCCATCCATTACACCCCCAGAAGTGTATGCTGAAAACTGTACTCTCAAACTTGATCTCCCATCAAAGTAGTCCAAGGTAACAATAACCTTGTTTGATGAAGCGTTCAGTGATTTCAATTCAATGTGAAAGCAGAGATGTACTCACACACATAGTGTGGTACTCAGTGTTGACTTCACACTCTTTCATCGCTTTATAGTCCAAGTCATGTTTATAACAAGAATGTCATCTTGGTTTTGTCAGGAGTGAATGATAAAATAAACTATGACACACAAAATGTATTTCAAATCACAATTTTTACAAACCGTTTTTCACAATGTGGTCACATTTCAATCGGTTAATGTTAGAACATTTTTTAAATTAAGTTTAATTATTTTGTTGATGTTTTGTATTATTTTTTGTATAACATATTGGTTGTTGGTCAAACTTATTCATGCATGATTGTAATCTTAGACCATTTTTCCTTTTGTAGGAGAAGCAGGAGGACAGATTGTCAATAAGATAGAATAATGATTTTTACTTGTGCTTACATATTATGCAAACATGTGACAGTTAACTTTCTTAAGTTTTTTTTTTTTTTTTTACCATAGAGTGGGCAACAGCCTACATTAATAAAGGTACTCTGTTACAAGTAACCCCGGATTTTAATGAGTGATGCAGTAATGTATAGGCATCACTAATGTTGCAGCTGGTAAAGGTGGAGCTCACTACTTTTGTGTCAGAGCTCTCACTTGACAGTTAAATAGCAACATGGATGAGTGGATTCAGGGACAGAGGTCTTTTATTTTGAAACTCCCTCAGCGGATGTTGATTCGGAAATGCTGTTGTATTTTCCTTGAAACTAGCTTCATGGCTTTATATCTCAGATAACAGTGTAAAACTTTGCCTCAGCGAGGTGGCGAAAACATATTTACAGCTAAAGCTAAACCTTTCATGCGGTTATAACGTGACAATTTACCGAGCTCCACGGGTAACGTTTTCAAATCCCCGTATCACTTGAGAAAAGTGTTTACACTGAGCAGGATGCTAGCATGTCTCGTTAGCAAACCACTGCAGGAAATTAGCTCGTTAGCATAGACAGCCAGCCTAGTGTTATCATGAGGCTTAAGTGTTCCTCTTTATGCTCGTACTCGATTTAAATAACCTCTGCGCAATGGACACCGAGGCAATAGAGATCCGTATAAAAACGCCATCAGGTGACATGGACTCGGTCGTTGACTGTCCATCTCTTCTGAACTTCAATGACTTACTGGTAAGTCTTCCCAATGCTAGAGAGCTAGCTAACTGTCATTTAAAACTGATGTTACGTTACAGGGAGATAACATGCACACAGTTTGAATTAGACACTTGATTTCTGTACACGTGTGCGTGTCTTAGATACACTAAACATTTACAACATTTTACAGCATTATTGTCTCTGTTATTTTCACTCTGACAAACATTTTCAGGTTGCAATCAGAGATGTCATGCCTGAAGCCACTGTCACGGCCTTTGAATGTGAGTGTGTGTATTATACTTGTATTACTTTGCTTCTGAAACACGGACTCTACCACCGCAGCTAGGGCTGTAATACATCACAGCACTTTGTTTAACTCCTTATAAAATTAAACAGTAGCCAGGCCTACTGTGAACCCTCTAAGTGACCTACAGAACATATACAGTATACTGTGTTTCTCATTGTTACATTATGTTGTACAACAAAATCGTATACCTATAATACACTAGCTGACATGCTGTTACTGACAACTAGGCCTGCAACTAACAATTATTTTCTTTATTGATTTTTCGGCCGATTATTTTTGATTAATCGATTAATCGCTTGGTCTCTAAAATGTCAGAAAGAAAGGGAAAGATCCCAGTTACTTAAATTCAAAGGGGTTGTCTTTTAAATGTCTCATGTAGGCATATTTTAAAAGGCTGAAAACAGCTTTTTGTTCCCTTTTTATTGCATGAAAAATTACTTTAAACATGAATCGATTATCCAAATACTTGCCTATTATTATTATTTTTATGTCGATCAACTATTGGAGCTCTACTGAGAAGCCCCCCAACTGCGGTATGGGAGCCCTTCATTAGTACAGCACCTTTCATACAAGAAATGCAGCACAAAATGCTTAAAGTGGCTATATCTAACTTTCAGTTTTTGTTGATTCTAGCTGCCACTTTTGACCAAAGCGGTAGTATTTTTACCACATTCCTGTCATAAAGGTATTTTCTTCATACAGTATACAAAAAGAGATGCTTTGTTGCGTTTCAAGTATTGCATAAGTTAACTTAGTTAACTTTGTTGCGTTTCAAGTGTTGCATACGGTAACTTAGCCGACTTTGGATGTTTTGTGAGCTAAACCCGGTGTTACTATCACTGTGTCATGAGCCAAAGCATTAATAGTTTGTTGTAGTAACTAACATAATAAGATAATAAGATAACTTAGATTTATACAGCACGTTTCCAAACCATAGAAAGCTTTACATGAGTACAGGGCGGGAAAAAAACTATTATTTCCCTAGGCATTAATGAAAACTATACAAAAATAGTGTTATCTTCAATGTCAGTCTCGTTTGCTGTTACAGGTCATTATGATCATCAGATGAAAACATTCTGAAACATTTAAAAATGACTTTAACAATAAAGAAACTTACATATCATAAAATAAGCACAAAAAACCAGAATTAATTTAAAATGTAAACAGAGATAGATAACCATAATTCATGTAAAATAAGTTATTATAAAATATAATTGTAATTTCTGTAGTTTTTCACTTAATTAAGGTATTATTTGTTTAGATGTATATGGCTACTGTATGTGGAGATGTCAGGAAAAAGCATTAATCAATTAATTGCATCCTGCTTATTGATGTGCATCAAAATATTAGGAATGCTGCTATTTTATAGAGTAACTTATAGCCTAATAAACAAGATGAAACAATTTTTTTGTTTTCTTGCTCTTTATTCTCATGAAAAAACACTTATGTATAAAATGCAAGAACATTTTTCTGTATGATTGCGACATATGAAATCCCTTTTTAGCAGGATTAATTCTAAATAGCTTGTTCTGATGCTTATGTTACATGTGGTGGATACAGGTGATTATAATAGTAGAAAAATAACTCTTTTTGTGTTTGTGTAATTTTCAGGGCAAGAGTATAAACCGTAAAGCACTGCTTATTAATGGCAAATATATTATTGCTGTTTTTTGTAAATTGTCTTATATTTTGCATGCAGTGGTAATTGTGTTTCTTATAAAATTGTGTAAGATATAAATTGCATGTCATTATTGGCTAATTAATATAATTTTATTATTTGTGTTGAAAGTATATGTGGAGAGGTCATGCATCCCTTTGCATGTCGGGCATCCAAAATGTTGCAGCAGCCTTGTTACTTATCTTTTTTCTTTGCTTGCTTTCCTTGCTTTTACGGTTTTCATAATATTATTATAGTTACAGATTGCTGTTTATTTGGTACATCACACATACAGTGGACTAATCTTATCTTTTCTAAATTAATCCAGTTTTATAAAAAATGATTTTATCAATCTTTATCATTTAAATTGTATTAATTAGGTATATAAAATAGTTGATTTATTGTTGCGCACTATATTTAAAGCTGTGTATGCCTTACTATTTTGTTAAAGTTTTACAGTGCAAATAATGAAATGCTTCTGTTTTTAGATGAAGACGAGGTGGGTGATAGAATCACTGTGAGAAGTGATGAAGAACTCAAAGCCATGTTGTCGTATGTAAGTATATAAATTAATTTGTAATTTTTCCACCAATGTCACACAACCACTCCACAAATTGCAAAACAGAATTGTATTTTAGTTTTTTTTAAATGTTGTAGCAGTTTTTTGCGAGGGCTATTTCATCATTAGTAAGTAGTTTTAATGAAAAGTGTACACATTAGGTCAGACCGTACTGTATTGGTCCTGACCATTTCTGTCTACAGTGTATCATCCTACAGTGATGCAAATCACGGGGGCGGCGTTAATTGCGCGAATAAGGCGAAGACACAACATTTTCCGCATTCGGGTATTCACGTGCATTTTGTTGCTCTTGATTCTCGGCATGTGGCTGTTGCCAGAAGACAAATTTAGTTTCAAAAGAAGCTGAAGGCGGCAAAAAAACACGGCTGGATAAACTACTTAAACACGACGGGTATGTTCAGTACACAATAGTGATGATTCTCTCAACCAATCAGTCTGCAGGTTTTCACATCACCTTTGGTATTGCCTCAGCTCGCTTGTTCCTTGACTGAGGTGGTACTAAAAAAGTACCTGTTAGCAGGTACCAGGGACTTTTTTTCCTAATGAAAAACCCAAAAAGTCAGGGCAAGTTGAGGTACTATGTAGCAGAAATACGCGTGTGCAAAAAGTGTGCAAAGAGTGAAGGGTTCTGAATACTGCCTGATGCCACTGTGTATTTTTGCTGCAGTAGCTAATCTTAAAAGTACATGATCCCTTCCATGCTCACTAAAACCTTAATTATTGGTGTTAACTGTTGTCGGATCCATCAGATATTGCAATTTCTTAAAGAAGTCAGTTAAGAAAAGGCTAGCTGCTATAATGTGGCACCATTAGTAAAACACTTCTAAAATGATAGGTAGATGATGATGACCAGATAGGATTAACAAATCTTGACTTCTTGTTTCCTCTTCTAAACTTTTATTGTATTTATCTGCAACTCAGGGACTTATAAAGACTCATTTAGCCTCATCCAGTTATTTGTATCCCAAGTCAAAAGAACAGCGTATTGGTAGTTATAGCCCCACACACACACACACACACACACACACACACACACACACACACACACACACGCACCTACAAACACACACACACACACACACTTCAACTACTTATTCAGCTCACCCACCTAGTGCAGTACATTTTCATATTCCACCATACTTACTGTTCATGCCCCGGACAGTAAGAGTAATGGCGTGTAATGGGTTTCTCTGCGAGGTACACTGAAAGCTAAATGAACTGTCAATTTTTATTATTTATTATTCAGTACTTAAAGTTTTGCCTCATTAAAGAACGAGGCCCCCTGGGCTGCAGAATTGTTCAAAATCTACTTTCATCTGTGGATGTCTTTTACCCCCCATCAGCTCACAATGATGCTGCTGGAGCCACAGGCACAATTTACACTCCTTGTTTTTTGTCCATTTTTATCATGCATTCACTTGTGGTTGCTTTTTAATCATTAAGTAGCATAGGGTAGCAGGGTGATTAGACAAAAAGAGACAGCTGTTGTGGAGATGAGTGTTATAAAACAGGGATGGAGAAAGTATTGACCTCAGCCAGCATAAATATGGCTGACATGTTTTTAAGTTTTCTTGCGATTTTGTGTTCTGGGGAATGGGAGTAGCTCTTGAGAAAATCACAGTATTTGAGGATTTATGCACCAATTAGGTTTCTGGGATTTCCTGTCATGGGTGTTTTGGTATCACCATTTACCACCATTGTTGTGTGTATTGTATGCTAAATGTACATCTTAATAGTCATTTAACAACTTTATTTGGAAGTAAAATGATGCTGCTAACGTAGATTGATGGTGTAGTTCTATTGTTTGGTTCTTTCAGGAAATTTGTAAATGCGTAAATTAAGCCTCATAGTTTTTAAAGAACAGATAATTGGACTTTTATACTAATCTGATGCATGATCAGACAAATATTAGTAATTATCGCTGATATACCTGTGCATTTTTAAATAGCAAAGAAGCAATTTTAAAACACAACAAGCTACAATTGGAGCCATCAGTGTCCCTGGTAGTACATTGTCTCTACAGCACATTGAATTCCGACCCTGACATGTATCACAAAATGTAATATCTACAACACTGCACTGCTTTGTCCGCAGATTTCAAAAGCCACAATATTTTGGCAAACAAATCCAGGAACCCCTGATGGCTTTCTACTCCTCATGGGACAGGCAGGTGCACAAAAAGCTGCTGATCCCCTGGAAAATACTGGGCTCACTAAAATCTAATTTACACTAGCCGAGTACTTTAAATGTCCTATGCAAGTGTTAGCATTTCAGCAGTCATTTATGCAAAGGATTTTTTTGGTTGTTTGCTGTGGTTTTCATTTGGCCTCCGTAGAGACACCGGTGAATTTTTTCCTCAGTGTTGTTAATTCCAGGTGAGCAGACAGCCATTATGTGAAATTAATAGGAATTACGCATGTTAGGTGAAAGGTGGGATAATTCATTAGTTTCTCATGGTTGCCTCATGTTTGCACATGTTTCTTTGTGTGTGTATGTTTGTGATAATTAATTGATCCATTTACAACCAGACTTTTAAATATACTGTCACTACACTTTTTTCTTATTCAAGATCTCTGCTTTAACATTGCTTTGAGAAAAATTAATGCTCCTTGTTGCTGAGCAAAATGAATACTCAAATTCAGCACTTAATTAACATCAGTCTGCAGAGGGCATTTATTGTGAAAAGTATCCCCCATCACTAAGAACATTGATTGCTACATGCTCCTGTGAGACCCACTAGTCTTCCAGGCATCTCTAATCATTGTTCGACACCTTGAAAGACAGACACCACTGTTCAAAGTTAAAGACTGGCCTGTGTCAGGTGCTAAAAAAAAACATGTGACCTCATCCGTTTCTCGCTCAGCCCCCCCCTGGAGCTGGTGGCTCTAATTCCACCATTCTTACTCCCATTTCCCCTTAGTCTGCTAATGATGATGAGACCCGCTCTCGCTCTCCCACTTGTCCCTTAAGGCTGAGCGATAGTATTTGGGATCGGACACTGTTTAGTTATTGCCCAACAATGGAGAATGTCTTTTAATAACAAACCTACTACAGATTAGGTGGTAATTGCAGCCTTAATCAATAAACTAGCTGAGCGGAAAATTAAAGTTATGTGAAGTCCGACCCCCCCCCCCCCAACACCCTCAACACACACAACATGTTTTTTGGTATTAGGCCCCAATGTTCAGATGTGGCCTAGTGAAAACGCTGGAGGGCGAAAGCAGAGGGCTAGGAGTGAGAGGGATCTGACAGTGATAAATAGTCCTTTTAATAACAGCTGTGCCACTTGGGTAGCCATTCTGATCCATTCCCATCCAAGCTGGTCCCATCGTCCTCCCTCCCCTCTCTCCCTCACAATGAGAGAGCAAATTTACATATCACAATGATGACTTAGTAGTTCATACTGGATTGTAAATAAAACACAATGAACACGTGTACATGTGTTCTACATTAAGGCATTAATACATTAATTCTACGTGGACTAAGTTAAGACATCTTCTAAAGTGTCCTATGTGTCTTTGGTATGTTCTTGTTCATTGTTGTTGGTTAAAAGCCTCAAAAAGGAGGGCACATAAACAACACACACACTTTCGTTTAACAGATGGTTTGGTAAACTAAAACATCAATTATTGCATTGCTTTGTCTTGGCAAGCATCTTTTGTGTGTGTGTGTGTGTGTGTGTGTGTGTGTGTGTGTGTGTGTGTGTGTGTGTGTGTGTGTGTGTGTGTGTGTGTGTGTGTGTGTGTGTGTGTGTGTGTGTGTGTGTGTGTGTGTGTGTCCGTGTGTGTGTGTGTGTGTGTCCGTGTGTGTCCGTGTGTGTGTCCGTGTGTGTGTGTGTCCGTCCGTCCGTCCGTCCGTCCGTCCGTCCGTCCGTCCGTCCGTCCGTCCGTCCCCTATAGGATATGAGTGTTTGGTGAGCTGTTGACCTGGAGTAGAAAGGGTTAATGCTACACTCCCTCAGAACAAGCCCACAGGGCATTGGTCCTCATCGGCAACAGATTTCAGCACAGCATGCTCACATTTTTGGGAACGCTGGATTATTTCAGATTTAATTTACATAAACATTTGTGTGTGTAAACGTGTAATATTCCAAAATGTGTCAGTGTAGTGCATATTTATCTAGGCTTTTCTTCATCCGATTTTATAATCCTTTATAAAGAAATGAGTTCCTGTACGTGTAATAATTACTTTAAATCACAACTGTTCTCAAGTATTTGTGACTGTCTTTTCCCCTTTAGTACTTCAACACAATGAATGAACAACGCATGAATGGACTTCTGCCTGACCCTCTACAGATTTTTCCACGAGGTACAAATGACATGTTATTGTTTATCATGGATTGGCAATGCTGAAAGGCACAATACACGTTTTAAATTTATGTATTGTATAAAAATATTCACACTTTCCTAGTTGTAAACTGTTAACTGTATGTGTATATCCCTTGCGCTGTGTTCAAACATAAGAAAAAGGAAGCAGTTGGTGGCTTGAAGTAACGAGGCCTCTGGAATACTGAGCTACAAATTCAGTTTGTTATTGTGTTGAGAGTAAAACATTTCTTTTGCTCCAAGGACATTGAAACTGCAAGCTTGTGTTCAAGCTAAGCCTTGCCCAAACCTTGTGTGTTGTGTAGTTTCCTACTAAACTGGTTTTTAATATGAGTGCTTTTTTAATATCTTCATATAGTTTGCTCACCACTCAAAGTCATACACAATCGCTAACAGGCCCCAAGGGCAAAGTTTATTGTGTCTCCCTCCTTTACTCTGTATCTGGCAATCTTTCTTTCCCTGTCTTTTATCTTGCTGTGTGATTCTGTTTTTACTTCCTACCTACCACCAGCTGCCTCAAGAGCCCAACATCTAAATCACTCTCTTGTCTACAACTAATTTCAGAGTAACCCTCATTTCATTTCGTCTTTTTTTTTTTTTTTTTTTCTTTACAAAGAACTGATTTTTTTTTTCTAGCACATTTGTAAATGGCCCAGTGATGTGTTCTACAATCTAGTCAATTACTGTTTCAGCCGGCAAGACTCCAGGGATCCGGAACATACATGGCCTGAAGGTACCTATCTCAATAATTGTTTCAGCTGCCTTACACAGAGAACAAGGGGAGAGGAGGGAGGGAGTGAAGTTGAGGCAAATGGATTGGTAACGCTGTGTTCCACTTATTGAAACGTCAATTGAAGTCAAGGCTCTCCTTTTCTTTCACTCATTCTCTTGCTACTCTCGTCTATGTTTATGTATGGGGATGGTTTTCTCTGGCTTTAGCGGGGCTCGTCTCTCCTTCTCCTATCAGCTTGTATTCTTGGTTCTAATGAAGTGATAGTCATTTAAAAGGAAGGTGTTATGCTGAATCCTTGATTCCACTCCAGAGTATTATGATCCACTCATTCCATATGATAAGAATACTAGCATTGGTTAGAGCAAACAACTAAGTCAATACAAATGTGTTATTGTTCAACCATGAAATTGTCATTACAAAGCCCCCCTCTGCCATTTACAAATGGCCTTCCACAGGCCTTCCCATTTTATGTAAGGCATATGTTGCTATTGAAACTCATTGCTAATTACCATGGGTTAAATGATTTGACACCTCCTCCATCTCTCCAGATGATCCATATTATATTCATCTCCATTTCAATAATAAAATCGACCCCCCTCTCCAAATACTGGCAGTGCTTTATTTAATGTATCCTCGAAGGGGTTTCTGTAACGACTACTGAACTATGTCAGTTATTTTTAAGGTCAAAGGTCTGTTTTGATAAGATGATGTTTTCCAAAAACCCTTTGGTAATCTTTCCCCCCGTTTTAATATCAAAGTAATTGGCTGAGGAAAGTCTTGTGCACTTTTTAAATTAGGTTTTTCTGGGCACTAATTAAAGAGAGAATCCCTGTGCTTTAGTGGACCTGACACACCGGTCTTTTGACCTCAATTAAATGAGTTATTTTTTAGTATACCCTTTACAGGGTCATATCTCTTCTTTTGTGTACAATATCTGGGTTGAGTACAGAGGTCAGTGGAAGACACATAGATGCAGCTGGATACAGGTAAAGAAACAATGTCCCTAGTGAGGTGTGACATTTTATAATGTCTTAACTATATTTTCAGAGAACCTTGGTAGCAGAATGCTTACAACACATGCTACATACCTACGTCCCCGGTTCTATTCCTCCTTTGCTGCGTGTCATACCCTTCTCTCTCTCTCCCTTTCTCTCTTTCTTTCTCTCTCTCTCTCTCTTGCTCTCTCTCTCTCTCTTCCCCTGTTTCCAGTCTGCCTCTACTTCACACTGTTATCTGTCCAGTGAAGGCTAAAATACCAAAAGAAACTACTTATTTTCCTGCTGCCTGTGTCCAAATCTGTGTGATCTGTTTTAACACTCTTACGTTTTAAGCCATATTACTGTACTTTCATGCAAATATTTTTCTCCTCTCCTCCATGTTCCCTATTGCTCTCTGTCATCCTCTCCCCTCCTCTATGTGGACATTTCTTTCTTTCGTCTTTTCCTTTCTCCCTTCTCTCCTATGAAAGCCAATTAACCTCTAGGCTGAACGGAGAGCTTGTGTTGTGTTCTTGTTCATTATGGTGTGTGACCATATGTCTGTCTGTTCAGGGGGGGTGGTGGCTTGGATGGATGCGTCGGATGAGGCTGTGTGTGGTGTGTCCTTTCACATGTTTATAAATGTGTTTCCACACTTTCAGGTTAATACAAGACCTAACCCAGCCAATGACTGCACTCATGGCGTCCCAGACTCTATGGCCAACAACAGGTGCGCTTGCTGGGGCACGAGGAGCATGTTACACTATTTGGAATGAACCATATTCAGTCGGTTGGTATATACATGACTAGAAAGATGTCTGTGGTACTTGTGTCAACTGTGCTGTGTTCCTTCCTCCAGCTTAAAGAAATCATCTGCTGAGCTGAAGAGGATTCTGACAAATGGGCAGGTGAGCCTGTTTACCTCGTTATCTCACTCCTCCTGCTCTCACACCTGGTTTCCACTCACTAGAAACACTTTCTCTGGTTGGCTCCTCTATTGGTTTTCTGTGATGCCAACAGTGGTGTTGTTATATAGAGTGTGCATTTGGTAATTGTCTCTTCACTGTACAGCACTGAGAGGAGTGTGTCTTTAGTTCCTAAGTTCACACACACACACACACACACACACACACACACACACACGAATAGATGTATAAAGACTGTCCACCTCACACAGTTAATAAAATATTCCACACTTATATGAGGATAAGGAAGTTGTTTAGTCTTTACATTCTGTATCTCTTAACTTAAAGTGTGTAATTTTAATTTATAACTGCTGAACTCTAGGAGACAATGTTTTTCCTCAGTCTTCATTTTTATAATTTTCCACACAATATCATCAGACAAGCAGTGCAGTACTATATCTCATCTTTCAGGAATTCAACAGATCTAATTCTATCTTCTTCAATGCTGACTAGTTGGTGTTATATGACTGAATCATTTGAGTGCTCTGAATTGCATTGACATACAGGACATAAAAAAGGGAAATTTTTAAATAAGTTACTCCTTCACTCACTGAAGCACAATGTATATTTATAAATTGGACAGTAAATGTTTTATTGCTCTCCTCTTCTCCTTCTGTCCTTCTGTTTTCTCTCCTTATGTTGCTGAACTTGGAGTGACCTGAATGCTTGTCTTGTTTATAGCCTCCAGTGACAATGTCATCCCCTCTTGCTCTCTTTCACTCTCTCTTCCTCACCTGTATAGTTACACTTATCATCCACTGGTTGCATGTCTTCTCATGTTATAACATCTAAGTACCATTTTTGTACACTTGTGTCTGCAGATAAATGCCCAAGATATCCACTATCAAGAGCAACTTGGCCATGGAAACGGTGGCACAGTTTACAAGTAAGTGTTCTCACATCGAGGCACCTCCATTACAAGGCCACAGCACAATAACGTAGAGTTACACTGAAGGGGTTCCCGGCGAAGCAAGTGAAATGGTCTGAATGATTTATACAGGGATGTTGTAGCCTCTATACAGTGCAGATATTTAGGAAAAATTTCTCAATTAGTGGCCAGTTTTAGACTGATGAGTGTGATACGATTCTTGTCTTTTCATATTTTTTCTGCTCAGTTTTTATGACAAACTCATCACTTTCCAATAGGGTTCTTTGAAGGGTTCTCCATTCTTCACCACCTTTCCTCCATTCCCTCATCTTGTCCATTTATCTCTGAGTCTTTGTCGTGACATCTATCAGGCTGGTTTCTGTCTTTACCTTCATTTATTTATTCTGGTTTGAAGGTTGCAAACATATATGACATTGATTTGGGGCTGTAAGGTATGACAGCAATTGACTTAATCTGTCTATAGTTCCACACATTACCTGCCACGGTAGGAGAGCTCCATCTTCTCTGGCTAGACAAATGTTTTACAACCCTGCTAATGTTATGACAAGGTTGGCATTTGTGTTGCTCTCTCTATCCTTCTTTTGTTTCCTCCTTCCCATCAATGTTTAGCTATTGAGCTGTTTTATTGAGATTGAAGTATTGATCACTGCTCAGACTAACCTTGACTTGACAGAGTGGTCTGCTTCACACAGTCCCCGGCAAACCTAGTAAATGTAAATTGAGCAAATACACAAAATTTATTTTTTAACTTTCACCCCTTTTCTTTACAGCCTCCCTTTACTGTTGTATGACTACGAGATATTTTCATTAAGAGCCAATCTCATAGTTGTAGGAGAATAAGAGAACAGTGTGGCACTAAAATGGTTACACTGCAGTGGGGAAGGCCAATATTGCAAGCCCAACAACTTCTCAGTCAATTTAGTCCAGCAAAAAATCCATATGCTTTGGTGCTGACATTTTCATGGTTGGAAAGAGAAGAAGAAAAAACAAACATCCAGATAAAAAAAACAGCCTGGGTTTTAGTGCTAGTTTGGTGGTGTAGATTGTTTTATTGCATGGTCATTTTAGATACAGTAAGATATTCGTCACTTAGTTAGCTTTTTTGACAGCTTTAAGATGCAGTTCTTTGAGCACGTCTTTGAACATGCTGTGTCTCAAATTCATACCACATAGTCATTCTCAGTAGGTTCTGAGTATGTGGTGTGTTCACACGAGGGCCGGGCAATATTGAGAAAATCAAATCTCATTATATTCTTGACCAAATACCTCAATGTTGATATTGGGACGATATTGTACGTTTGACCATTGGTGCTTTAACAAAATGTTATTTACACAATGAGATTTTTGATAAATATTCTCCAGAAATGATTCAATGACTTAGTGGGTAAAGGTAAATAATAGAAGAGCTAAAATAGTCTGGTAAGTTAATAAAATGACTTTACTGTAATGCAGCCTGTTAAACCAGGTAAAGACAACACTATATTATGATATATTCAAAATCTAAGACAATATTTAGTCTCATAAAGACTAAAACTGACTGATAAACTGTATCAAATCTGAGATTAATCAAAAGTGAGTTTCAAGTCAGTCTTATCATAAACAACCATGCTTGGATCATTACAAAATTATCAATTATGTATGTATTAAATCTCTAATAGCTCCCCTGCCAACAGTGGCCCCTGCACAGTCTGTCCAATTTAGGAGGTACTTTATCTGCTCCTTCATCGTTCTAGAAATGTCATAATTAAGGTCAACATTTCCCCAAACGTTTGAGGATATTTAGGGTGCTGGCCTTTTCTTTTATGCATCAACAAATGCTTTTTCAGGAACTCCAAAGGTGCCTGTAAGTCATTGTCAAAGCCTCTCATGAATCCACACCCTACAACTGGGCCTTTTCTTCTCAAACTACCCCATCTGCATCCTTCCTGTCCTGCCCACCCCCCTCTGCTGAGCCAGCAGTACCTTTGCTAGCACCAACCGGGTTCTGGGCAGCATCTTCCTATGCAAAAGTTTTGAAGAAGATGCACACTTATGCCACGTACCTAATCTCCAACATGACACTGGAGAGGCTGGCTCGACAATAAAAGCTAAAATCCTTCTGAAGAGGGTCACTCACATCCCTCAGGCTTTGCCAGAAAACTGGTATTACCCAACCCTGTCCAGAAGCATCACCTGCCATTAGTTCCAGTTCAAGAACCGAACAGTTGTCAGCTCAGCTACACCATCAACCCAAGTGTCTCATGCATTTAATTGCTAATAAAACAATATAGTTACTGTAATTGTATACCACAGCTTAGATCTGCCCCACGGTCACCCTGGACTTGGCAGGCCTGGCTAATGTTGATAAGGTACTTAAAGAACAACTTCAATCACATTTTGCTATGACAAAATTTATTTAACAGCAAAGCCATCAGACATCAGCTCCTAGAAATGTTTGTTAGTTAAAATGTTAATTGGCTAGTGAAAGAATGGAAACTTGATGACCTCTATGTAGCGCTGCACCCAGTTTGGCTGGATTTTTCACTTGAACATAAATACCTCTTTACAAATTATTAATGCCAAAACTAAATTAACTTATTTTAAGACACTAAGTCTGGGTCAAGGCAAAAGTGTTAAATATTGCTTATTTTATGAGTCAGGCTGTTCATTATTGTTTTGTCTTTTGTTTTTGTAAGACTTGTTGAGAATGAATGTGTTAGCACATTTTGCTGTATTAAGAAGGAAATTAGCCATTATATAAAATGCATACTCACAGAGGGCCAAGACAGGTTTCATGTGAAACCAATTCTCTGTCCTCTTTGGCCTCTACCCTTTAGTCCAGATTATATTAGTCTTATCACGTGTGAAAGCACTACCAAAGGCCTACCTTTTAACCTCTTAGCCCATTTGTGACCCAGGGCCATTTTGACTCAATTGGATGTTACCAACACCTCAGCTTTCCGTAGCCACACACTGACCTAGCCATCCATCAATGTCTGCCTTTGTTTTTATTACACACTCTCTCATAGGTCCATCTTGTCCAGCAATCTAACTGACTCTATGGCTTATAAATACAATAACAAGGACACACAGGCTATTTTTGTGACTCATTTGATCCCATAGTGCAATTAAAGCCCGTTTTCCTGACTGTGACTGTGGTGGCATCTACTTAGACACCCACAGCTGTCGCTTTACTCTCACAGCCCATTTTCTCCATTGATTTTGTTATTCGCTTCATTGATTTGACTGGATATTGAAGGGCCCATCCTCTTTGGTTAATTGGTGGTAACCTAGTATCTTGTATCCAGATATGTTCCGATTGTGTGTCAAACCAGTTGAGTGGGATAGCAGTTTAAACAGGGTACCAGTACAGCCTAGGTTTTGTCTTTGGGGAAAATATATAAAGAACAAACTTCTTCTGTAACACTTCTTGTCTGTAGGGATTGCAATACGTAGGGTTTAAGCAGCTATTATATTTTGTGTGTTCATGAATGTCTGTATTTAGGCTTCTATCTTCTCTGTGTCAGTTAGGACATTATAGCCGTATTGGGTGAGCGAGTCAGGGAGAGAGAAAGGCGGCCCGTCATCCATGTGGCAGTGTAAAAGTACCACGTTAGCCCTGATCCGGGAGGCCCGTCTCTCTAACCCACGGCCCCAACTAGACTAGAGAGGCCCTATGAATACTGCATGATGGAGCTTTTATTACAGAGCAAGCTGGAGTGTAAATAAGATCTAGGCGATGGGGCACGTTTACTGGGGTCAGATCAGGGGAAGTGGCGGGGGGTGGCTATGTAACCTTGTCCCCCATGTCTCCCGCTGTTACAAGCCTGTCACTGTAACTCATACAGGGAAGTTCGGCCCTGAAGTGGTCAAGGACAGTCTGAGAATAAAGCTTTAACCAAGCAGTAGTCACACCATATCTCCATCCCTAAAACATGCCCTTAAAACACATTTGTTAAAACTTTCTTTACTCTTGTATATCTTACTGAGACATACTGTATTTTTAATTATAACAGTATAAAAATTAAATGCTGCTTTGTGAACATGCAGCAATATTGGGGTGTTGTGCTTATAGTTATAGTATGAGGATAGTTCCCTTTAATCCTATGTAAAACATATTTAAGACACCAGCCTATAAAAAAAAGTACTGTATATGGATGGCTTCAATGTCTGATTACCTTGATCTAACTCTGGCCAAAATAAATTACAGACATCAGAAAAACAAAAACAAAAAACAGATCATTAGCTTTAAGAAACATATGTGATACTTTGCATGAAGGTATAGTACATGCACACAAAAATGGCACTTGTGGACATGGTGTCCCATGTACACATTCTTGTTTGTTAAAGTAGTAAGTGCATACACACACACACATACACACGCACACACACACACACACACACACACAACCTACCCAGACAGTATTTAACATGTCTACCCCTGCGATCTTGTCTCAATTAACATCTTCATCTTAATTAAGAGGCAGCACTCATGCTTAACTGATATTGATTGTAGCTTAAAGTAAGACCTTCACAATAGAAATAAGGCCGTCAGCCTATGTGCAAAGAGATCTTTTCCAAAGATTATGACACTTAAGATCAAAAACACTCTCTTACACATATCAAAAGGAAATTAAGAAATAATGTGTTCTTAAGTCAGAAGAAGGCTTGTGGTTTGTTCTAATAACTTATAACTTAATTTCTATCTTTTGTTATTCCATATTTTTATCTTTTTATGCATAAACCTTTTAAGAGCTACCTAATTCTTTTCAAATCTCTGAAAAGTCTTTAGTTTGTTTTTGACTTCAGCAGAGATGAGACTGTTAATCGGAGCTGTGTAAACTACAGCTCACATACAGCATGGCAAAGCTGCAGCCAAACCAGTGTTTGTTCTAACTGTGGGTGTATACCTAACATGGCACTAATAGACGGCGTTAATTAAAGGCCTGGGCCATTGCTCTTTCGGCTAGAGGTGTCTAGCCGAAAGAGCGATATGATACTCCAGTCCAAGATGCGGTAATCACACCTTTCGCCATATATATTCTCTCTGGAAGACTCACAGACAGATGAGAAACCAGGTATCACATTTACTAAGCCTACTTGCAAGCTAACCAGCCTGTGTGACGTACACGGCCCCAACTCATTCCCATTACCTAACAGCTGTTGGACAGTATTTGTCCTTGAGGATTGTATGTTGAGAGGGACTGAGGTGTTGTCACTGGTACCGTAAACTAACCTTCAAAGGCTGTAACTAAAGCCGATGTTTTGCATTAAGGAGTTTGATCATTAAGTCATTACGGGGCTTGTTTGTGGCTGCTGCTTCATTTGCAACTCAAAACTCTGTCTGGAACAATGAGTGATAAGGCCGAGTGGATCTGGTTTTGAGAGTCACATTTTCATGCTAATTTGGACTATACTTTTACTCAGAAATTACAAGACCAGTGGAGTTTTTATTGCAATGCTATTTATGTCCTTTCATTGACTATCATTAGAACTTGATTACCAAGTTTAGTTCATTATTCCATTAAATTTACAATTTGTGATTGCTCTAATCCAATAATAATTAATTAACCATATCAGAACATTACATCTTTTTAAGGGGCAGAGTGCAGGAGATTTTTGTTGAAAGGAATTGTAATGGGATGCTAGCTTAATGGAGAAAATATAAATTATGATCAGAGCTCCTCACTTGGAAGAAAGCTACAAAAAAGAATGTACCACTCTGGAAATGGTACCATTTAAGTGAACTCTAGCAACTGCTTTCTACAGTTTTGTTTCACATTGTCTTCTGTTTTGTTTCTCTAGAGCGTACCATCTTCTGGGCAAGCGGGTTTTAGCTGTCAAGGTGAGAACCCTTTCCATGTAATTGATAGTTGCTCTTTACTAAGTGACCCTCAATCTAGTCTACCACATCAGAACATCTAAAGAACGTGTGTTTATTTTATTTGTTTCACATGTTTGATTACAGGTCATTCCCCTGGATATCACAGTGGAATTACAGAAACAAATCATGTCAGAATTAGAAATTCTATACAAGGTTAGTGTTGATTCAACAAATTTCTCTTTTCTCCACTGAATGTTGCTGTCCTTCCAAATCTACATTGTAAATAAACCATGAGTCTAATGTATCTAACTAACATGTCAACATACACGTGGACCAGGCAGGTGAGTTTACTGATCCCCATCTGTGAATTTCTTTCCATGCATAAGAGAAGGTTTTTTTCTGTTCCCCCTAAAATGCGTAAATCCAAACACTGAGCATAGAAAATCACTTAAATGATATACATTATGTGTGTTATTAACATTGAACAGGAAGAAAGAAGTTGGGGTTACCCTAAATCAGAGGAAACGTGATCTGTGCTTAGTATATTGATGCGTTTCTTTCTGGCCTCATTTAGCTCAGCTAGCCCTCTTCCCATACTACGTGTTAAACCATAAAGGAAATTGTTTATTTCAACAAAACAGTTGATGGACTTCAAACTGGTGCTGTTGAGCTCTGACTACAATCATTTAAGCATAAATGATTATGAGAAACTTTACATTTGTACAATTTAGGGCAGCTGTTGCGCTTTTACACTTATTCCTATCCACAAAATCAGTTTTTTGCTAAAATTCATAATGAGGATAATGTGTAAACCTACTTTTGTATCACAGATCAGTATTTTGGCATGCTTTTTATAATCATATTGTCCCTTCTCTTGATTGCAGTGTGATTCACCCTACATCATCACCTTCTTCAGTGCCTTTTTTGTAGAGAACAGAATATCCATATGCACAGAATTTATGGATGGTAAGTTTCTTGGTGGCCCAAGCCAGTAGATCATGTGTTTTTTTATTTGCTAGCCACAGCTATGCAGAGGAGACTTTGGGGATCTGTACTCTGTCTCTCTCTACTGTGTATCCATTTACACTTCTGCAGATCAAAAGAACATCTTGCTGTGATCTGCTTAGCATGCCTGTGTGCTAAAAGCTACAAGGGTGTGATGAATCTTGACTTAAGTGCATTTGTAGGTGTGTTTGTACTTGCGTGTCTAGATTGGTGTGAGATGGGGGACCTTCTATCTTTTTAGGTGATGCACTCAGCTTGTCAGCAAAGTCTGTCTAATCTCTCAGGACTCTTTACTTCACGAAACTTTTCTCTGTCAGTCATTTCTGGTTGTACTTAGATTATTGCAAACAGGAGATTACGATGTAAAAATTTGACAGCAGAAGGAAACCTCCATAATAATAGTATTTTGTTGTGTTGTTTCTTGTTGAAATTTTAAGAAAGGCTGGATTTTGTTCAATATGACTGTGTAGATATGTTCACCGTTTCTATGTTTGTCATATACATATCTACACAGTACCTGAATTTAACAATATAGTTCAGGTGGCAAGGGCTTCTACTTTGCTAACCTAATTTCATCATTAACGCAACCCTATATTCCTGTTTGACACCTTCAACAGCATTGTCACTCATGCGCTGCCTGTCTTTTCAAAAAAGGATTGCAATGACTTTCTTTGTGAATACAATAAAGGATGTCAGGTCTAGCATCATCCCCATTCTAACTACCTATTCTGCTTATCCAACTTGACCATTGATTTTAAATTGCTTCTCTCATATTTTCCAAGACCTCACTGATCTGATGGGCAGTATGAAACATTCTCCAAGCCATGCATATTTTTAACTCTTGTTTAAAAATGTACTGCGGCCTATTGGTCCATGCCTGGTCTCTTTTGTAGCTCTCTGAAATCTGGTTGTGTCCCACCTTAGTTTAGAGGTCCCATGGCATGAAAATGTCACGTTATGAGGTTAAAATAAATATTAATATGAGTTCCCCCAGCCTGCCTATGGTCCTCCAGTGGCTAGAAATGGCGATTGGTGTAAACCGGTATCCTGCTCTGCCTTTGAGAAAATGAAAGCTCAGATGGGCCGATCTGAGGTTTCCTCCCCTTTCTCTGCTTTGCCCGCCCAGAGAATTTAGCCCACCCATGAGACAGAGACTTTTAAACAAGCAAAGTGGCAGTTGGTCAAGGCCACACCCCCAGCGTCTACCCCCTCTCCATCTCAAAAGCTACAGACTCAGAAATGGCCCAAACTAAGGAAACCTCATTGTGGGACTGGGTCTAGTGGCTGTAATTCTGCACCAAAGCTGAATTTTGGGAAAGAGACTTCAGATATGTTATTAGGGGACCACTAAGGCTTATATATAAGCATCCAAAGAGCACCATGTCACGGGACTTTTAATCATGAAGTTGTTCAGCCACTTCTGAAAAAAACTAACCTGGATGAATTTACTCCACATAACATTTCAGATAAATTCCAATCTGGTTTCCGTCAGAAGCATTCTTTTAAAAAAAAAATCTGAGTGTCTACTGATAAAAGGGTGTCTTCTGATGTAGGTGAATGCTCTGTTTTGGTGCTGTTGGACCTTAGCGCAGCTTTTGATACAATGGATCACAGCATCCTAATTGAAAGGCTTTGGTGGTGGGTGGGTGTGTCTGGGAGCACCCTGGACTGGTTCTCCACCTCTCGGATAGGAGCTTTTCTGTCTCACATGGCCCCTATTTGTCTGAAACTGCTGTCCTTTCATGTGGTGTGTCTCAGGGTTCTGTGTTGGGTCCTAATATTGTTTGCGTTGTATATGCTAGAGGTTTCTCATATTACTGTTATGCTGATGATAGCCAGTTGTATATCTCTTTTGAGCTTAATTAAACTGACAAACTGAATGACACCATTTTTCTTTGTGAAGGAATAAATTGTTGTAAATAAATAAATGTTCTTCCTTAAAATACAGGGGGCATAAGTATACACACCCCTATGGTAAAATCTTATAGAGGCAGTCACATTTTAATTTTTAAAGGCCAGTTATTTCATGTATCCAGGATACCATGCGTCCTGATAAAGTTCCCTTGGCCTTTGGAATTAAAATAACCCCATGTCATCACATACCCTTCACCATACATAGATATTGTCATGGTTTTATTTCAGGTAGCTTAATAGCTGGTTTGATTTGCATTGGGAGATGATCTTATGGAAGGTTCCCCATGCCTATCTCTTACTTACGTCCCCTGTATTTTAAGGAAGAACATTTATTGTTTACAATACATTATTCATTCACAAAGAAAATTGGTGTCCTTATAAGGTTGAATATTCCTAGATTTTTGAATTAAGGCATTAGGATCAATTTCCAAAAGATGTTTTTTTTATTCCTTTTTTTTGGATCAACTTTAGCACGGGTGTGTAAACTTATTCAAGCCACTTTAACTTGTTACAACTCACCTCTGCTTAGTTGTCCCCTACTAACATATCTTTCCCAAAATTCAGCCTTGGTGCAGAATTACAGCACTAGAGCCAGTCCCACAATGAGCTTTCTTTATTATTAAATCATCAATTGAATTATTTAAATTTGACCACATGGCCTTAGTGATAAAGATCTTTAATATCAGTGCTGTTTTTTTCTAACTGAAATAAATTGAAATGTTTATTTTGTGTAAACAACTGTTTTTTTCTTGCCAAGTGTGCCAGTTTTGGCTGCAAATTATTGTTCAAATTCAGGATGACCCAATGTTGATCTAGACCAGATCCAATTGCAAGCAACAATTTAGTTGCCAGTTGTTTGGATAGGTATTGCAATCTGAATTGCCAACATGAGTTTGACTTTTAAATGTTAAAAAAAACCTGTTAGGATAAAAGATAAGAAATAGCATAAAATTTGTGTTTGTCTTTTGTAGGTGGTTCTCTGGATGTGTTCAAAAGAATTCCAGAGCACGTGCTGGGAAGGATCGCAGTGGCAGTAAGATTTCATGAAATACTCAAAATCTCCCTATTAGTAGTTTAATTACTGAGTGAAATGAATTTCAATCAAGAGGTGTGTTCTGGAGTTTTTAGAAACTTTTATTTAAGTGTGTCAGGTTTAGGTTGCTTTATTTATACTCCTAGGTAAATTTGTTGCACAGTTAATATATGCAGGGCATCCATGAAACACAGAAAACATGCAATGGGACAATAAATAAAACAGTTGAAATGTTCCAATGCTAATCAAAATGCTGAAATAGCTAACAAATACCAATTTGGAGTTTGACTGTCCCATGTGTGCCTGGCAGTCACAGTTTTAAATGCAATCTGTTGTGTCTGTTTGATACAGATCCGGTCCGAGGAAAAATTCACTCATTTTACTAATGAAATAAAACAAAAGAGAACCACAGGTGTGAATTTTTCAATTAGCTTCTATTTGGTGAAGGGATGGACAAAGTCAGTGTTGCTTTCCCTTTATACTCTCCTCTCTCCCCATTTATACTCCCATTTAAAACTAGCATTTTTATAAAAATGGCCTTGATGCAGATAAATACATCTTTTTTCCACACTCATTACCCTTCAACTGTCTCCACCTCCTCTTTTCTGTCTCACCCCCACCTCCTTTAACTTTGTCCGTAATCAAACAATGCTATTTAGTCAGTGTTAATTCTAATTCACAGCTTTCACTTCTTTCCACTGTCACAGTTGTTAATTATCACAGAAGGGAAAGCACCCAAGAGGGTGTGAGTGAAGCTGCACACTACGGTTGTTGCATTCACAGCACCACCTTTTTAAAGCAGCAGGATTTCAGAGAGATTTTTTGCTTTCTTTCTTTATTTCAGAGGTTTTTGTATATCAGAGATGAATGACAGAAGCCTAGAGGCTAAAATAAGATCTCACATATTATAAATGAAATAAGCAGTAATATACTGATGTGTACATTTAAAAACATTACTGAATGTGTAGAAAAACCTTTAACTCACATCTGTCATCAGTCCCTTCAAACCAGTGTTCTGTTAGATAAAATCAAAATGGCTAAAAGCAAACCGATACATAAACCTGGAGAAAAACAAACTACGGACCCATTTCACTGCTTCCACACTTCTCCAAAAATACTGGGGAAAATATATTGCATAAGACTGTAGCCATAATATTTGAATTACTTATTTGCTACTTACATTTTGCTGATGACCTTTTTTTGTTTTTTCATAGTTGTTGCTTATAAGTTTTACTTTAGAGTTTGTTATATTGCCTAAATAAAAAAAAAAAGTAATACTTAAACAGAAATCTGATGATATGGCTGTTGTATAAATCAAGCCAGGAAGGTCAAACAACGACCAACAACACGCTGCACAAAAAAAAAAAGTGCCTCTCCTCTCGTACCTATATACAAAAATATATTGCTCATGCCTCCTAGGTTTTTGTACCCATTACCCCTTCTAAGGAGAAGCAGCAAGGGGGCCTCCTTATTGGCTGCACAAACAAACTCAATGAATTTCTTTCATTGTGAAGGAGCAACGTCTCATTACCAAGGTCCTACCTAATTGCATAGCTTCTAAGAGATAAATCCCCCTGTGAAGAAACATTTTCTTGGTTGCTTGTATCTGCAGTCTTATTATTTCATTACAGCGTGTGACCACACCTGAGGACTGCAACAAAGAGTGACTGGCAAATTGAAAGCTGTGCAACACAGCTCTCCCTTTGCCACCACAGTCTGATACAAAGTCAGCACTAAGTTAGCTTACATACCTAAACTGAAGTAACTGTTACGACCGTTTTTTTTTTGTTATTAAGACTTACAGATTCCTCTACTTGGGACAGATTCTCCCCCTGAACTGGGTTGAATGAGTAGTAAGTAGAGGAATTGTAGGTTGAGAGAATTATTGTCTCAAAATCAGAGAGCATCACAATCAGGTAGCCCATGGTCACAGTAAGAGAAACCAAAAGGACAACGTCATGCATAAATGGCGGTAATGCTACCCTGAGATCAAAACAGACACTCACTAGACACTCTATAGACCTTGGCTGCTCATAGATATTATCTTCATACAACAATGAACAGAAATACAGACAACTTGCACAACTGCTGGAATCTAATGCCAACAGTGTATGTAATTTACCTTTATTGCCCAGAATGCCAACACAGCTCTCACTCCAGAGCCCATAATATCATAACATCATCTTCAGAAGTCCCCGGGAACACAGTTTTAAGACAAATTCAGATTAGCACACTTCTCTGTCTCCTCAATTATCCGCTGTGTGTGTGTGTGTGTGTGTGTGTGTGTGTGTGTGTGTGTGTGTGTGTGTGTGTGTGTGTGTGTGTGTGTGTTGTGTGTGAGAATTGTTTGTAGATGCTTCACCACAGTCCTGTGCAATCAGTGTGTGTTAGTGCACAGATCCTTGTGCATATGGTCACTGCATTCATTTTCTACTCAAAACATCAGTGCCATCCCAGGGGTTTTCTTCTCACATTAACTTTCCCCCCCACCTCCATTGTTCTGCAGCCTCCAAAAAAATCACTTGTTATAATTATGACCCACACACACAAAGGCAAAGCCTCATTGATATGTATTCAGTAGATGTGGGGAAAGCGTGGGTGACAGACAATAGCCTAGTCATTCCGTGTGTGGGGCAGTGTGTGTGTTTGCAGAGGAATCATCAGGGACAGACCTTCAACGTTTCCCAAAACATCAACCCTAAGGACTTTGTCTCCCTTTCCAAACACTTACACATGCACACACATCATCCTTTCTGAGGCAAATTGTT
This sequence comes from Etheostoma cragini, assembly GCF_013103735.1. Taxonomy (NCBI): domain Eukaryota; kingdom Metazoa; phylum Chordata; class Actinopteri; order Perciformes; family Percidae; genus Etheostoma; species Etheostoma cragini. The sequence goes on along the minus strand of NC_048407.1, from coordinate 11,589,336 downwards.
AGTCATTTTTAACCTCCAATCCCTCCAAGGTGAATTTTACCGTGCATGTATAACATTGACTTGTCCTCTTTCTTCTTAAACTATAATTTTCAGTTTATCTCGTTTTCAGACAAACACACGACCCCTCCCCCTCTCACACTGTAGGGCATAGTCCTAACAAAAAAAAAAACAGCCATGAGGGAACAGACACTCATTATCGCAGTCCTGTCATTGATGGCATGTGCCATTGTATCCACACACACTCACTAATGTCTCCTTGTCTTACTCCTATTCCCTAGTGTGAGGGCAGTGCAAAATATCAACCTGACATGTCAATAGACACTTAGATGGTGTAAGTTAGGTCCAGCTCCTGTCTTTTTTATTCTGTAGTATAGGGCAATGAAGTAATGACTTAAGAGTTATTTACAAGGGTTAAGGTAGCTTATTACAGTCAGTTAAATAATTTGTATTAATATACAGCATCATTATTTTCTTATCCACTGTTAATTCATTTTCTTGCAGTTGGTGAATTCTATAGCCAAAACGTACGTGGGAACTAACGCATACATGGCAGTGAGTGACTCCATATTTCAAGCAATTTCGAAGTTGTACTAGTGAAGATATGAGTTAGCCTCTAACTTTGTCGTCACAGTTTTTGATTGATGTTTGTTTTTGCTCCATAGCCGGAAAGGATATCAGGAGAACAGTATGGTATCCATGCAGATGTCTGGAGTGTGGGAATCTCTTTCATGGAGGTGCGACAATAAATAAAAGGCTTTACACTATACCCAGAAGTGTGGGAAATGTTTGTAGGGGACACTAAATCCTCGCAAAAGTGGTCCATTCATCTTTTTTTAATTACACAGTTGGGTATAATACAGTACACTTAAAATTGAATTGATTATATAATATGTATTTAGGTTGGCTGTTGCTCATTATGTAGCACAAGATGCATATATGTGCATCAGTATATCTGTTACAATAGATTGAGTGCTTGACTGACACTCTGCATTTTAAAATAACATTTTAATTTCAGTATAACATTCCTTGGCCTCTTGTCCCCCCCACTGACACTATTGATTCTCCATCTGTTTCTGTCCACAGCTCTCTTTCTGCAGTATAAGAAATGATTTGGGCCTCTGCCTTTCCTTTGTTTGTCCGTAATGTTTAATATCGTACAATTATAACGACAATAGATGATTTCAGAGAGAAGGAGCCATGTCAAAATGATTGACATGTTTGCTGTGTGATAAAGATGGATATGTTCTCTTTATATCTAGCTGTGGGTGTGTGCATTAAGTGAAATTAAAGGGCTTGCAGTCCTACTCAGTTTGGATTGATATTTAGCATACTAGTTGGTCTAATACTTGTTCAAGGAAAGATTGTGAGCATTTTGACGTTTTAATAACGCAATATTGCCTATAAGCTGCTCTTGACCAAGATGAAAAACGCCCACCCTGAGTGATTTGCCAAATGTCAGAGAGAGCTGTCACCCAACCCCCCCTGCCAAAATAACACAAGTACACACATTACATATAACCGTCCCACAATCCTGTCCTGCTTCTCTTTATCCCTCTATTTTGTTCTCTGCAGGTGGTAATCGTGGGGGGGTTATTAGTGGATGTTGTTTGATAAAGTGTTATCAGCAGGTGGGCACTAAGCTTACCTCAAAGACAGAAAGTCTGAAGTTCTGCACACTTCAGTGGCTTCAGCAGCATTTTCCTTCCTTCCTCCCTCCTTACAGCCTGTGTAGTCTAATGGAGTCCAATCCAGCCATGCAAGAAATTCTACCTTTGTGAAGCACAGTGTCTCTTAGGAGAGTGGGTCAAACATTAGGTACAGCCAAAAATATAAGATAGAATATAGGGTTGTTTAAAAATGGCCATTATAAGCTACATTATAAGCATTATAGAGGGGCTATTTGATTGGAAAGCGTAAGTTTGTACAGGTATAACAGATAGTGCCACAGGCCCAGTACTCAGCCTTTTCCAGTATGTTTTTATCAAAATCTCAAGAAGAATCTAAGAAATATCTAATAACACTTATTTTTCCTTTCATCTTTACACAGTTGGCGCTAGGCATGTTCCCCTATCCACAGGTGAGTTATTTTAGTCTTTCTTTTATTTGTATTTTAGGCGAATTGTTTTTATCGATCTCAATTTAAAAATATCCAGATTTTGGGCTGGGAAGATTCCCCAAAAACACTTTTAGTTTACACTAGTTACAATATCCTCAGCGGTTAAACTACTGTTTGTTCTGCAAATTAAATTTTATTTTTCAAATCAGATTTTCCATTAGAAAATGTTGTTTTTATTTCAACGATTACATGAGGCACAAATCATGTTTAAATGCCCGGAATAAGATTAGCATTACTGTGTTGACATGAAATATTATTTTCTATCATCTACATTACTTTCTAGAATAGTTGTATTAATGTTGATATTCAACTTTAAATGTATAAATCTAATGTTCAAGTGAATTTTTTTGCCTCCTAGTTACACTAAGTTAAAATTCTCCCCAAATGTAATTGCTGACCTCCAAATGTCTTCCTAATCCCATCAAGTCGTAATTAGCCCTTTTAAGATGGGTTTATCTCACTAATCCCTAGCGGAGCAATCTAATTCTGGTTACCTCAGCTTACCTCCTGGCCGCTTGCCTTTACAAACTGTTATTTACATGAAGAGTTTGTTCCTAAAACTACATTCTGGTTGTATGAAAATAATGCTTGGAAAATTTTAATTATATTATATTAATGTTGTGGGTTTTAATTAGTTTTTACTATATGAAGACTAGCGATACATTCACACTTTTTGTTTTATTACCAAGGAAAAGTAATCTTAACAGTGTTCTATGTATTGGCACATTTGATCATTTTCTGTGTAATTTTCCTGTGGCCTTAATGTCTGCAACACTTGGACTGCTCCGTCAGTTAAACGAAACGTCATTGCGGTTGATTAAAGAAGCAGAATGTGATGTAACTGCACTGTCTGCCCAGGGAATGTCTAATCGACTGCTTCCTTTCTCTATGCCAACCATCCTCCCTGGGAAAAAGCAAAACCAATTTACCAAACGGATTGGAGTTGGATGTCATACGAGACTTAAAATCTCAGTATCTATGCATTAAAATTAACTGAAATTTCTAGAAAGTGTTTGGGATGTTAATGTCAGTTACCTCTATTTGAAGATGTAATTCTATCAATGTTATCTATTATGCGCTAATAGAAACCCAAAGAAATAAACTTAGCACCTACTTGCATACTTCCACAGTGAACTGCCATCTGTGAGACAGATTACACTCATGATGTAGCTATTCACTTCTTTTCTGTGTTGATCATTAATTCTAGAGCCATCGTGAAAATGATATCCAAAACTTTGTGCAAAGGTGTGTCTTTATAGCACTGAAGTTAAGATGGAAATGTCACACAATCAATCTAACTAATGCTTTCATTATTATGTTAATTGTTGTACTTTTGCAACTGAATATTTTAATCTTTGCTCAATGATATAATTTGGGGTAGACAAAATATTAGAAACACCTCTCAGTTTATAGTTTAAGCTCTCCACTGTCACGCAGCTTTCCTCATCTCAGTGTTAATTTTCCCCTTAACTCCATATGGTACTGCAGACACTTCACCTGCAGGCTGTAGCAGAGCGGTGTGGCGAGAGCGCTCAGATCTAGCTCGTCAGGCGCAGCCAGCCAAAGTCCTCGGGCCTAAGCTGTCATTTTTGCAGACGCTGGCACAGCTGTCTGTGCAAAAACCCCTGCTACACTTCACAGAGAACATTTTAGTACATACTGAGGGAGAATTTGGAGAAGATGAAAGGGAGAGAGAGTTTGGAAGAGTATCATCCGAGTTTCCAGTGTAGACTAGTGGAAGATACAGGAGAAGTTGCTATAGTTGAATTTGGCTTTGAGGCATTTATGATTTGCCAATTTTAGCATTGTTTGGGGTCTTTTGTTTACCCTTTACATTCTAAAGAAGGGTGTGTGCTTACCAGTTGCTTTCCCTTTTCTGGTTAGTTGATGCATAATCCTTCATTCATTCTTGTGTGCATGCACACACAGTGGAATCATCACCTCATGTTTGTCATGATTAGAAATGGTCTCTTTAATTCCTCTACACCACATGTCGGGATTCATTTGCGTCCTTTGTCAGGAGTTAATGGAGTTTTTGCACGGCTCGCTCTGAAAGTCTTTGAAGACACCAGACCTGATGTGATGTGTATACAGCCGCCAGCACTATTGCTTCTGATTGATTTGTTTGCTCTATGGTTGTTTTTGTTTCTCTTTATTTTGTCATATTTTCTCAAATTTGAATGAATCTTTGGATGAAATGCCATGTCAGTTATGTGTGTGTATGTTTCAGGAGCTTCCATTACACATCGCTGCATCCATCAAACAGCGTTTCCCTTTTTACTTTGTTTTTTCCTCTCAAGTGAAATGGAATGGAAAAAGATACTGTAGTGCTATATAAGTATAAAGCACCCTATACCAGCTGCAAACTCTTTAATACTTTACTTGGTCACATGTCCTCCTTTGTGAAAGTAGTTCAAACATTCAGTGTGTTAGGCTTCCCTTTAAGGCTTTAGATGATTTGATAAGTGATGCGAAAACATATTGGCCCTTCTCAATCTTAAGTATGTAAAGCTACATCTGTCGCTATTTATTACCATAATGATTATTGTCACCCATACAATTTTTAAATAACGCACAATATATGCATAACCTTGTATTAGGCTAGTCTATGCAGCTGAATAATACATTTTTTTCAAGATGTAATATTTTGACTTCATATAGCTTTTTTATCACCAATCAAACAGATGATGCAAATCAATGTACCACTTAGTGGATCTAAGTTGAGCTGAAACGTTTGGCTAGCACTGAGATGTAGCACATCTCAGAGTGACTTACGGCCCTTTTAGTACTCACAACAATGGCAACACTGCGCTTTGAAACCCATATTTCCAATGACTTGGGCCGTGCCAAATATCTGCGTGGCCAATAGAAACAAGGGAGCCAGAAATGCACGGAAGGCAAAGTAGAGAAAAAACCTAGCTCAAATCATGTTGTGTCTGTAAGGGCCTTTAGTGGTTGTTGACCTGCAAGTCAAGAAGAAAAATAGAAAGGGACCTCTCCCACCATTTCCCCTCTTTTTCTAGTGATATCTCCATGGTGCCAGAGTGGTACTGCCCTTGCCCAAAACCAAAACATGCATGTCAACCTTTGTTGACAGTTTCGATCAAAAAGACATCCTTTTCAGTTTTCTTATTCCTCACCTTAAAAGAAATATCGTTGAAATCTTTAAGGAGGGTTTCTTGAGTTGTACTTGAAAGAAACAGAAATCAGTTCACATCTTAAAATTGTGACTACTTATTTTCCCATCGAGCCCACTGTGATATTTTCAAACAACACGAATGAAGCTTGATGTGGCTCATAAATTGTCACCAAGCCACTTAACAGAGCAGCTCAGACAAACAAGAAGCTGATGTTTTACACAACTTATGGCGTAATTTAGAGATACACACACACACACACACACACACAACCTCCTTGCTTGTCAAGTTTCAATTGTTTGTCTTTCTTGGATCAAGTATCAAAAGAAACAACTGAAGAAATGCATCGATGGAAAGTCTTTTATTAGTATAAATGTCATATTAAATTATGTTAACTTACAGGATGAACATGCAGATAATGATATGTCTACCAGATAATCAGCTCAAAGTGATGAGAGTTAGAAAGGGAGGTCTCTTTTTGAAATGTGGTAAAGCTACCTGGTACAAGAAGAATAAGTGCTCAATTATGCTTGAATAAGTTAGTCTCCCACAATCCAATTTCAACCCCTGGAGCAGCATGCAATTTTGTCCTAGTAATTATTTCTGAACAAATTAGTTTTCCATAGTTGCCGTTAATGTGTCTGAATCAGGCAAAACTGGATATAGAGGCAGTTTAGCAGTCTCTTGGTATTTGCAGAGTGTGAAAACCTGTATTTAATCGAGTGAATCAATAAGTGCTCTAATGCACTGTCAAAAGCCCGGAGAAATGAGCAATTTATTTACCAAAAACTCTTAGACATTTAGCTGAGCTTAGTTTTCAGGCCTTTTATCATTTGTTCTATATGATGAAGTTATAAGTTTTGTGTTTTAAAAAAATTAAACGGATTTTCCTGACAAATTAAGCCCTGGGGGGTTTTAAATAGGTAAATTAAATGCTTTTGATATTTTCATGACAGTGTCACATTATCTCAGAGGCTGTCTAGATCTTTCATATTAAAAGTTCCTATTCTTTTATATTTTTAAGAACTCAATCCTTTCATATGTTTTGATTTTGACTATAGAAAGTACATTTAGTAAGTCAAATAAATATTAGATAGCAGATGTCTTTTTCTATATTTTGGCTGCCTTAAACACTAGTAATTTAAGGTCGTATCTTCCTGCACATTCAAAGATCTGCTTTTAAATAACCTTTTTTCCTGTAACCCTATTGCCATCATCTATGAAGGTAGCTTGCCGTGTCCTGGCCTGTTTGTTGCACCTGTGAAATTGACACATTGAGCATGCTTATTACAAAGCTTGCTCATACTGTTTTTAACAGCTATTCCAGCCCATCTAGATAACCTGGAGGGTATGAATAAAGTACTACTCTGAAAATTAGCATTAGTGGATCTTTTACCCCCATTCTCCACAAATGAGAACAAGGCCATTAACATTTGTGTGTTTTCATTATGTAAATGGTGTTAACGCATACTCACAAATTGCCAACAGGAAAGCAATAATTTTCTCCTAGTGATCATAATGTGTCCAAGTGCATCCTCTTGATTATGACACGCTAATTACATATTGCTGTGTCCTCTCTTCTCTGTCTTGCCCTACAGATTCAGAAAAACCAAGGATCTTTAATGGTGAGTTTTATTGCATCAGAATAAGAAGAAAGGAAATAGAGGTCTTTCACATTATAGTCTGCTACTCTCGGTTGGCTTTCTCATTTGAAAAACAACACTCAAATTGCATTTTTGAAATGAAATATTTGATCATGCTTAAACTGCTGGTATTACATTAGGTACCATTATGCAACAATAAAAACATGCAGGAGCTGAAGGACTTTGCCTAAGCTCGCTGAAATTGATTAATCTAAGTAGATACCTTTTTTTTTGTCACACTATTGATTTTCTCTATTGCCAAGAAATTCCATGTAGGCTGATGTGTTTTTTTCATCTCCTTGTGCCTCTCCTCTTCCAGCCTCTCCAGTTACTGCAATGCATCGTTGATGAGGTGAGTCGTCGTCTTATGTGCTTTTGCATCTAAAGTCAGTCCTAATGGCCCGGAAAGCTTATATTTTGTTTCCTAATGAAGCAAACCACTCAGGCGGCTTTGCTCCCCGCTCACTCAACCCTCCACCCTATGCAACTGCCTCAGGCAATTCACATATGCACACGCACATTACTGTAGAGGTTGGACCTGTCATGAGTGTGACACACACACCCACACAGACAGCAACACTGTTTTGAATTTGGTGTAATAGTGAGCCAATGCCACAGCAATTGTTTTAACCAGGATTATTTTTTCTATTTAAAAAGGCGTAACACAAACGCAAAACTAAAAAGACAGATAATGACACAGGAGCACTGAAGACCACAGTGACAATTTAGCCATCCATTAAGTAAGTCTCCCACCCTCCCCCCATGTACGCATAACATATAAACATACATGTGTATAAAAACCACAGTCAGACCTTCCCCTTTCATTCAATCTCTTCCACTTTCCAACAATTTCACAGTTCCACAATCGCAGTTGATTTGCACACTAAGAATAACTCAAACTTATACAAATCTCATTACAAAAATTAGACCGCAGTTTCACATTAAAGAAGTTTTTATGGAATTTGGTTTAGGGGATGTCCTTATTTATAACCGTCTTTATAGTGAGTTTACTTATGGTAACATCTGATACTAAGTGCTCCCTCTCTTTTTCCTAAGACACACGCAGTTTATGATGTCTTGATGTATGGACACACCATTTTATTATGTCTGTGGACATGAATGTGTAAGCTTACACTGCTCACATTTATTATCAAAAACAGCAATTGCAATCTTCCCTTCCTTTCTTTTTTTTAAGTTATCTACTGACCTACACTAATAGCAGAAATGCCACATCTCTCTAGCCTAAACCAGCCCCCCATTCCCCATCACCAGCTATATCACACATTAAACATACAATGTCACTTGTCCTTAACTGTCTATAGATTTGGCCGTAATTAATAATTAAATGCTTTTGGTTGTAATGGATTGACCTTGACTGAACTCTTCATTAGTCAGCTAGACAGAGGCATCACTCAAAACTATTTTTTTCTGTGCCTTGTCCTGTTCCTCCCCTTGAGGCAAGAGAACATTTATCCCTAGCGAGCCAGCACTGCCTTACTGTCCCAGCTAATGCTGTGCTTTGGAGGAAGGGATGAGGATAAGCACTCTTTAGAAAGATGAAGCCGCTCAGAGAGAACATAAGGGTTGAGGACTGCACTAGAATCAGGAAGTTTACAGTTCAATATGCAGTAGAATACCCAGAGAAGTGTTCTATCTTATTGTTCTCAGTTTGTTGCCAGTTCTATAACTCATTGAAAGAACTCGCAATCTTTTTCTTACAACTGATGCTGAAGATTGTTCAATTTTAATTATTCCTGATCTCAGCTCAGCATTTGACACAGTTATTGGATCACCTTGAAGAGTGGGTTGGCATATTTGATGCTGATCTGTATATGACCTGTGGCGTTCTCGCAAATCTCCTTCCTCGGCCTCCTGTGGTTCTGTGTATTCATGGTGCCACTGGGACATATCATATATACAAACACAAATCAGTACCATTGTAACATGGATGAAATGTACTTCCCCATTTTAAAAACCGTTACAAAGTGGTGTTATAATAAAATCTATAATTATTATTATTTCTACTCCTCCCAGATAGTCCCAGTCTAGTCCACAAAAACATGTTGGCTATCTGTCTACAAATGTCCAACCTGCAGCCAGAAACCTGGGTGTAATATTTCACAGTGACCTTTCAGTTGATAAACAAGTCACAAAAGTCGATTAATCACGTTTTATCTGGGAAGCATCTCATCTCAAGTCGGGTATTTTCTCTAATGGCCCTTGAGAAGGCGATTCATTCTTTTATTTCATCTCTGTTAGCTGATTGTAATTTGTTGTGTTCAGGGTTTAGCTAAACCGCTATCTAACAATGTAAACTGGTAAAAACACTGCTGCTTGGCATTTAGACAAAGTCATATCAGCCTTGTTTTAGCCTCTCTTTGCTGGTTAGTAAGTTGGTTAGTAAGTTTAAGAATTGCTTTATAGAGGTCACTGATTAACTCTAAAGCACTCTTTGGTTTAGGTTCCATTTATATTGCTGACTGTTCATAAGTCCTGGCTTAAGACTAAAGGTCTTGAAAAGTGTTGTGTAAATAAAGTGTATTATTGTTATATCAACTTGTAGAATTTAGAGTCACCATGGACTCAAGTGGAGTAGTTCATTTAATCCTAAACTATCACCTGACTTCAACATCGTAACAGGTGTGATAAATTATTCCTGACTCATTGACATTCAGTATTGGCATTTAGTACATACGGTAGGTGTGATCCACATACTGTTTTTGCTTTAGTTGTGATGCTTTGATGTTGTGCGTCACTTATCCAGTGGGGACTTAGAAGTTGCTTTAATGGCTGAATGAGTAATAGGCTCCTATGAGTGGATCATTAATATTATTGTAGCTAGAGGTATCGTATGGTGGGGGTGGAGTATAACAGTCTGCCTCTCTTTTTTCTCTCTCTCTCTCTCTCTCTCTCTCTCTCTCTCTCTCTCTCTCTCTCTCTCTCTCTCTCTCTCTCACACACACCCACACAGTGAGCCATGCCTGGGAAAGACTCAAATAATGATTTTAGTCTCATGAGGCTAAAAATAAAGGCCAAATAAATTAGTAGATGCACAATAAGTTGAACAATTAGAAGGTAGACATATCAAGAGACTTTACAAAGATTGTAATTTTATACAGTAGAACAAAGTTTCTGAAATCATTTTTATGTCACTAGGTGATTGGCCTTGAAAATCATGATCAACATACATACATACAACATCAACATAACTAAAATGTAATAAAGAAGAGAAAAACTGGTCGCAAGTCACAGCTTTCCATGGCAAAGCACATTTTCTCACTTACCTAGTGGTATCTAGCCATGCAAATTTACAAATGGAATTTTGTTAAAAGAATTCGAAAGCAATATCCCTTTCTAGAAATGGCGTCACTGTTTATCTGTATAATCCACAGAACAAGCTATGCACAGTTTTCATTATGGGCCTTTTCTTCGATAGAAAGTAGTTGGAATTAAAACAATTTTTAACAAAAGCTATTTGATGGATGCCTTTGTAGACATCGCTTTATGCAAGGCCAGCCAACAAAGAGACAAAATTGGGTTTGAGGAGGATAAAACCTTGGGCTCTGAGTCATGAGGGGAACAATGTTGAGTCAGCTTTGTTAAGTTTGTTCATTTGGATGAGTATTTGGAGAACCAAAGAGCACCATAGCACCCGCAGCTGTAAAATGTCAATATGAGCAATATGTGCAATATGAGGCCCTATTAAAGGACCATCATCCAACTGTAAAGAATGGTCCAGCAATTCGAGTAACTCTAAGGTATATCAAGGCCAAAGAGTGGTACCTAATTTCACTCAATTTAACTATTCTCCATTTAAGTGCATGCAAGTGCACTTACACCATTTGAATTTATCCAGTGCATTTTTTAAAATCTTAGTTGGTTTTTATGTATATCAGAGAAACATGCTCACCTTATTCAGCTAAAGGCGGCTGTGGGGCATCTGTGGCTCAGTGGTAGAGCGGTTGCCTGCCAATCGGAAAGTTGGTGGTTCAATCCCCGCCCCTGCAGTCATTGTCGAAGTGTCCTTGGGCAAGACACTGAACCCCGAGTTGCCCCCGAGGCTGTGCATCGGAGTGTGAATGTGTGTGAGTGTTTATCTGATGAGCAGGTGGCACCTTGTACGGCAGCCTCGGCCACAGTGTATGAATGTGTGTGAATGGTGAATGTATCCTGTATGATGTAAAAGCGCTTTGAGTAGTCGTAAGACTAGAAAAGCGCTATATAAATGCAGCACATTTACAGTTATTCGGCTAAAGTCTTGAACGAGAAGTTCTCTGTACTTGTTCCCACCATCTGTCCACTGTCCACCCTCATTAATGTGCCTCTCTGCTCTATTTCTCGAATAGCAAGTGGCTCCACTAATAAAGAACTCCCACTTTATTTTCAAGCCTGTAATTACTGATCTAATTTAGCTTAATAATTGCTTCATGGCAATGACATGTATATTTACTTGTACCCTTGTACCCTTGTAGTGTGTGTTCTATCTCATAGTGGAGCGCATTGACAACTAGAGGAATAATTCACTCAGACTAGCCACTTTCATCAGGCTGCTTGTCTTTTGTGCCATCGCCTCCTGCCACATCAAAGCTGCAGCAGTGTTCCTCTCTACTGGAGACATGAATACATGCATAAATGTGTGTGTTTGTGCCTGCAAAAAGGTGCGTGTGCATGCAAATATGTGGGAAAATGCAGAGACAGGTTTTGTATCAGATTTAGCCTACACAACACATAATTTAGTTGTGTAGTCGACACTTTGCACAAACTGTCGGCGCAATTGATCCTGTTTCTCTGCATGCGTGCCTGTGTTTGTGTGTGTGTACACACCATAGTACAGTGGTTGCAAATTATTTGGTACTCCCTCTAAACGGAGTGTACACTCAGGCTTCTGGTGTGCATTGCTCAAGGGCATTTGTTTGTGCATGACTGTGTGTGTGTGTGTGTGTGTGTGTGTGTGTGTGTGTGTGTGTGTGTGTGTGTATATATGTATGTGTATGTGCATGTACTATAATATATTGCTCATCCAAGCGGCGGCAGCAGTGTGAAGTGCAGTGAGATTAGAAGGGAACCCATTTCTTTGTTAATTTAAATGGGTTCATACATCATGCTTTGCGGGAGCCTGCCGATCAGAGCATTAAGGAATAGCGAACACTGCCCAGAGGTGTTTTTAATGGCACAGCAGGGCTACAGATGTAAAAAGGTTTAATTCCCCGCATTTGAAAAAATTCCTGGATGTGGACCCAGCCTTTATGATTTTTGTGCATATCTGAGTAGTTTGTGTATTTTTATTTTAGTATTTTAGTTCATATCTTTGTCATTGGATGGTACTGCTGTACATATTTTAAATTCCGCAGGACGTACACCCACTATTGACCTACTGGTCAACTAGGTTTTGATATTTATTGGACCTCTTGTATGAGGAAACATCTGTATTGTCTACATGCAGTGGTGTCACATATAGGAAGATTTAAGTAATTCGTAAGGAATGAGCCTGTGTATTTTCCAATTTACATAATTATTTGAATGCTACAGTGTTTGTATTAAAACAAAAAAATAGTATCTAGATGTTAACAACTTTTTACCAATATTTTTTAGTACCATGATTTCATACATTTTATATAATGTGTAACTGAAACCATTGTCTGTCTTATGATTAAAACTGCCTAGTTTTTTGTTCTATTTCTAATTTTTTGCAGAAAGGAAATTCTAATCATGCTACTTTTAAAACACTGTTATTCTTAGCTCTCTTCTGGAGTTTACTGACAATGAGACATCAAAAGAAAATACAGATGTTTGAGACTGCTATTGCTATGCAGTTGTCTACCTTTTTTCTCCATGGATACAGATTGTAAATATATATAATATAAGCATGAATATCAACGACAGCTAAAGGTAGGGTAAGAAGCAGACTGAGATTAGAAAAATTGATGGATTAATGAGGTGAGGGGCAGTAGTAGAGGGTCAGCCTGGCCCAGCTGTTCTACATGACACGGTTCATAGACCCTCCATTGACAACATGTCATAAGCCTGACACACAAATACACCTTACTCTTGTTCATTTTTGCAACAAGATAAAGTCTTAGTGACATTTGTACATTTGTGACATGCTGGATACTTGGAAAACCAAACTAAAAACATCGCAACATGTTTAAAATGGGCATAAATGGAGAAAAATACACTTTTTCCCTAAAAGAAATTGTTGCTTCAACACAGAGAGGCAGACTGGCCAAAAGAGTAGGAGATTAAAAAACGACAATGTCAAAGGTCGGATTATTATTCAAGAAAAGTCTTGAAATTTAGCTTTCATCTGAATGGCTAAACATAGTTTATAACACCTTTTAATAACCCCAGTTCTGTGTCCTGGTGCACCTTCCGGTATGTCTTGAGATTGGTAGGATTTTAAAGCATATGACACCATGACACACTTCTTTCCACAGTGTTATACTTTAAGTAAAGTAGATCTAAACAACCGCCTTTTTCCTACTAAAGCTTGATTTATGGATCTGCGGAGGCTTGATGCAAAGCCTTTGCCATAGCCAGCGTATGTGGCCTGAATTTTCTATTTGAGAGTTGGTGTGTACGTCGATCCGGCATCTGTGTATGTGTGTCTGTGGAGTGTGTGGAAGAGAGAGGGAGAAAGTGAGGGAGTGATGGCGATTGACTTTGAAGCGAGTACCGACTCCAGAGTCATAGTGAGAGAAACGGTCTCCCCTGTCTTTTCTGACAAAGGTGGGAAATCAGCAGCAGGAAAAGTTAACCCTCTCCTTGATTTCATGTTGTTTATTCAATTGATCCATCCATCTCCTTTAGAGCTTATACAGTAGCAGCACAATGATATTTATACATTTAACTCCCAAAAAAATTACAAAGAGGTTCATGTTGCATGCAAATCAAGTAACACTTAATAATACTGAATATTGTATGTTGATTAATCCGCTTTAATTGGAAAGTTGAAATCCTGATGCTTTTTAGTTCATGAGTGTTAGAATGACGAATGCATTTAACATTTCAGCCAGATTTTTTTAATGGCAGAATCCCACGTATAGCACATCAAACTCATGGTACAAAACATGATGCGTTGGAATTACAGCCCGGCTTGATTGTTCTCAGTATGATACTCTCAGCAACAGAACATAGAGCACATTCATTGACAAATCTTTCAGGACTGAATTTTAAAATGTGAGAAGCTAAAGCCTTAATAAGGTAGGTATCTTCAGGCACAGGGTTTTTCCTGAATAACATTAGGACAGTGTGTGAAAGATGCCATAGATATTCATTCATTAACAAAAGCAAAACATAGCCTAATAACCATGGCTGTGTGTCTGTTGTACCACCTCCATGTTACCGGCTGGATTCCTTATTCCATTGCATCTTAGTACTACCTCATGCGCATAGCTGGTCGTCATAGCAGAGGTGGTGCTAGAAAAGTATCTGTTAGCAGGTACCCAGGACTTTTTTTTGTAATGGAAAACCAAAAAAGGCAAGTAGAGTCGAGGTGAGTTAAGGAAGTACCATGCAGTGGAAAAACGTCTGGCTCACTTTAGTACAAACTATACATGTGTGAGCCTTTTTTAAGTTGCTGTAAAACGTTTATTATTGTTGATTTTAACTCTACTGAGACAAACTGTCTGAAAATAATGCAGCTGTGATTTAGCAGGTTAATTAATATTCAAAAGCTATTGATTCTTCTCACAGCCACTCTGGTCTTGATTTTTATAGATACTGTACTGATATACAAGCCAAACCACATGCCTCCCTCCCAAAATGGATATTTTTTCTGTTCTAGCATTAGCACACAAGGCCACAGCAGTTTGCACAAACTGCCTTTTAAGAGTTGCAACAAGCGCCAGTTTCTGTGTGAGGACCAAGGACAGCGACAGTTAGGTTCGCAGAGACGGGGGTTGGATGTTTGTGTTGTAGGGATGGGGGGGGGGGGGGGGGGGGGGGGGGGGGGGTGTAAATGCATAGCTGCTAACATATTGATTTGCTTGATTTTCTCTTCAATGAGAAGTGCATCCTGGTGCATTCAACATTGCCCCTTTTCAAGAGACTTTTAGAACCAGTCTAAGAATTAGTGCTTACGTTATTAACTATAACAGATAAATATTGTCATGTATAGCTGTTACAAATGTTTGTCATGTTCTTTTCACATTAGGCTCTGTATAATGATGGTATTAGAAATCCAAACCATAACAACTTTAATATATAGCAGTTTTTCTCTTAAATTTGCACTTTCCCCTTTTAAATCACCAAATTTGTGGATTGGTTGACCCGACGAGATCAATGTTGTGTCACCAAGTGAGTGTGTAGCCCTGAGGTCAGTGTTCGAACAGTTAAGGGACTTAATTCTAAACTAAATCCAGGCTCTTCGAGGTTACATACTCTTTGAACATATGTTGTGTCAGTAACTGTACCATAAGGGTTGATCTTATTAAACCATGAACTTTTGGCACCTTGTCTTTTTCGAAGAAGCACTAAAGCTTGCAACATCATGCTGTATGCAGAACAAGCTACTTTCCCTCCTTTGCAACTCTAAATAGTGTTGCTCTGCTTGCTGAATGGCATTTAGGTGGCTTACATGTTAGCCAAACAACTTGGTTGTTGCTGTTTATCTGTCAATTTTTCAATGTTTCTCCGTCTCTTGTAGACAAAAATCATTTTAACCGGTAAACCTAGATAAGATTATGTGTTATTTGATCCAAATCAGTTTTTATGTTTAGTCTTTCTTTACATGTTCATATAGGTGCTTCTTTGTTACACTGTATTTTGATCAACATTAGGCAATGACTGATATCTATGATCTGTCTTTGTTTTGGTTTGTGTCCTTTTTAATAGTGTTGTATTTCTGTCTGCTTTGTTTCAGTGCTATTTTGGGGAGAGTTAGGGTAATGCCTTTTTAAGAATTAAGGGTAGAAACATAAGGCCTATTAATCTAATTCTTCATGTAAGTCGTGCAGATATTGTAAGTTTCAGGATCCTTCATTCATTGCAGCGAGTTATCATCATCCCACATTACATTCTTACTTGTTGTCTAAATTGTTGTGTTCTTCTTCACAGGATCCTCCTGTTCTTCCTGTTGGCCAGTTCAGTGAAAAGTTTGTTCACTTTATAACTCAGTGGTGAGTCAGTTACTTTTTAATACTAGGGGTGGGAATAACAGGGTACCTTACCATACGATGACCAATACATGGCCTACGATGCCGATATCACAATACAGCAATTCTGTGATATTCAATAAATTGCTAAACAATCCTATACATCACGATATCCGTCTTACTATGAATGCTAAATGCTTGTGAAAAGATCAAGTGCAAGTTTTTTCTCCTTATTCACTGCAAGTCCAAACTGATAGAAAACAGCACAATTCTGCAGCACAAGTTTTTACTTTGTAAATTATAATTACAGCACTGTAGTGCAACTGTGTGTCCAGACTTTAGACTTAAAAGTGGCTGGAACATCTGTTATTTTCCTCAAACTGCTTTCCCCCACCCTGCCTTATTTTATTAATTAAAATATCAATATATGGGGAAAGTTAATTAATTATCGTATCGCACGAAGGACAAGGAAATATTACCGTATCACCATTTTGTCACAGCCGTTTTTAATACGCTTTGTTTCTTGTAGGTCATATACAAATTTCTTTTTATTTGACACCTTCAGATTTGAAATGGAATTCTGGGCTATTAAATACATAGTGCCTACAATTGTGATTCTAGTTTGTAATAGCTTAATATGTGCGGCACAGTCAACCATTTGAGCCCCGCTTAGCCAGACTGAACAATTGAAGGGAACATAAGCTGCATTTGACATAGATGAACCAAATTATGGTAGATGAATCAAAAGTATAATGGTAACACAATAGGATTAAAGTTCATTTGTCTGTGTAATAATTCCTTGTGGTTGTGGTAATGGCTTTAGCTATGATTTTCAGTGCTGCTAAATAAAAAGCCAAGGAATGAGTGATTAATCTAATGCAACAGGACAAAGACAATGTTTACTCTGGGTTTGCCTCCGTTTCATTAGCCTCTTGTAACCTTTACAGTGGCACAAACATCTACATACACAACCAAACCACATGCGTGTGTACGTATGTACGTGTGTGTGGTGTGTGTGTGTGTGTGTGACTATCTAGCTGGCTATACCATCTGTTGTTTATCCCCCATGCTTGCTTTATTTACTCAAACAGGGCACCTCTCTCCAGAACAGACTGAGGTACCAGCCCTGGCATTATCTTCTCCAGGCTATTCTTAGAGGGTCATGGTCCATTCATTGTGAAACATAAACCAGTAACATGACTAACAGCAGACAGGTCCCTGCACTAATTCCTCATAGTCCCCCATATACATACTATAGAGGACACTCACAGAAACACACACATAAATCCATTGTAATAATGTGGTAACTGCTTCAATTTAAGTTTTTTGAATAATAAAAACTATTATTTAAAGTTTAAGATAGGAATTTTATTCTCTTGAAATAAGTATTCTGTGCTGGTAGTGTGTATTGTCCATCATACCCTCCTTTTCCATATCTGTGCCAGGAAAGGTTTTGTTTCAGGCACTCTTAAATATTTATTTATAAATTAAAATGATGCCGTTGAAGTGAAAGTTAAAACAAAAACTGCTTTGGCACATATACAAACACAGTTTAAATGGTTGCTGGATATTGACTGTTTGTATCTTTTTTTTTTCAGTATGCGGCGGCAACCCAAAGAGAGGCCTGCTCCTAATAACCTCATGGTGAGTTAAACCAGGACTTCATTAAACAGTACCGAGGACAACAAAATATAACTTTTGAATAACTGTTTACAGACGGTGATCATATTCATGCATTCCAATGAAAATGAAATAATTCATTATTAATTATTTTAATATCTTTGTAGCTTTTGGAATATACAATTGTGTTTTTTTTTTTGCAAAGATTGAGGTGTTTAGTTCAAGGACCCTTAACGTTGGGATGGCTTTGTGGAAATAACAGTAATAAACGTTTTGCTACTAATGAAAGATGTTAGAGGTCAGCGTGAAACCTTGGGGACTAGCTTTTGTAAAAGAGTCAAATAATTAATTACAAAAATAAGGTTTTACACACTAATAAAACTTTGAGCAAGGGGTAAAAGGAAATTATTTGTAAGTGCGTCTGCCCCTCTTTGGCCATGTAACGGGGAGAAAGTGTGCACATGTTTATCATTTTTACATCTTACTGCACTTGAACATTATTCTCAATCCAAAATGTTTGCTGTCACCAAATGAACGTTGTGTCTCATCTGCAAGTATGATGATAAGTGTAATAACTAATTTACTATCTATCACCGTTGCTTTTCTGTTAATTACATGTCCATTGGCACAGAAATATTAAAATTTCTAACTGGACAGGACATGACTCCCATAGTCAAGCAATTGAGCCTTCCGTCTCCTATAGAGTTTATACAGTAGCAGCACAATGATGTTTAAACGTTTAACCCCAAAGATTCCATATAGGTTCATGTGTCATACAAATCATGTATGATTCTGAATAATGTATGTAGATGAATCCGCTTTAATTGGAGAGTTGAAATCCTGATGCTTTTTAGTTCATTAGTGTTAAAATGAAGAATGCATTTAACATAACATGTATGGTTGTTTTTTTATGGCAGAATCCTACCTATAGCACATCAAACTCACGGTACAAAAGGTATATAATGACTTTATGGTGATGCCTCAACAACACCTGTTGCGTTGGAATAATAGCCCGGCTTGATTGTTCCCAGTATGATACTCTCAGCAACAGAACATAGAGCACATTCAGTGACAAATCAGGACTGAATTTTAAAATGTGAGAACCTAAAGTCTTAATAAAGTAGGTATCTTCAGGCACAGGGTTTTTCCTGAATAACATTAGGACAGTGTGTGAAAGATGCCATAAATATTCATTCATTAACAAAAGCAAAACATTTATTATTGTTGATTTTTTAGCAGGTTAATTAATATTCAAACGCTATTGATTCTTCATGCAGCAACTCCGTTCTTGATTTTTATAGATACTGTAAGGCAAAAATCCTAACTAAGTTCCAGCTTTTCCTTTTAGTCTGTCTAAATGATATACAAGCCAAACCACATGCCTCCCTCCCAAAATGGACGTTGTTTTCTGTTCTAGCATTAGCACACAAGGCCACAGCAGTTTGCACAAACTGCCTTTTAAGAGTTGCAACAAGCGCCAGTTTCTGTGTGAGGCCCAAGGACAGCGACAGTTAGGTCCGCAGAGACGGGGGTAGGAGGTTTGTGTTGTGGGGATGGAGGGCTGGGGGGTGTTAATGCAGAGCTGCTAACAGGTTGTATGTTCTCAATCTCACACCAGAAAGGAGGAGTAAAGGGACATGTTGTCTAGACACTCAGTGGGCATTCCTGCCTCCACACAGAAGGGGTTCTCTTAAGGGAGAGACTATGCCCTACTACTTTTTAAGTTCCACTTGTTGTGTTTGTACGACTCTCCATCTTTTTCTATACAAAAATGCCACTGTTTGTGTTGAGGGACACCTTTGGGCTCTATATAATTGTTTTAGTGAAGAAAATTAGGAGCTCTTTTCCTCAGTTTCTTCTTGTGGTTTCCTGTGTCCTCTGTGACCTAGGTGCACAGCCAAAGCTTCTTTAGATCTACACCGATAAATATTCAGTTTATCCACAATTAATCAAGGTTGCTGGATCAACTGCACACTGCTTCTCTTCCTTTCAATGCTTCGGGTTATTGTAGCTCGTATGGTGGCATTTTCATCACTTGTTTTTCTCCCTCTCCTCGTACTCTGCCCCACTTTCTTCCCATACATTGTGGTCCCTGTGCTCTATTTTTAAATTTTTACGGCTCTCTCTATCTCTCTTTCACTCTCTCTCTCTCTATTTCCTACTTCCACTCTCTCTCCATCCCTCTCATCTTTCCTTTACCTATATTTTTGTAGTCCTGTAGGCCTGTCATTTCTTTTCTAACCACAATGAACGGAGATATAAGGTCATGGATGCCTGCCTTTGTGGCACCAGCCTGCTGATTGTCTTTCTCCTCTCTTCTTCTTCTCCTTCTCGTTCCCACTTTCCGCCCCACCTCTCACTCTACCTCCCTATTCCCCCCAGCATCCTGAGTACATTAAAAGTCTTTACCTATTCTATCTGTATGTTAATGCACCTAGCCACAGCTCCCTTTCTCTCCTCTCCCTCCGCTTTACAGATAGTGCACCCATTTGCTCTCAGTTTCTCATTTCTCCTGAAGGTAATGTGGGAAATCACACAACAGTGTAGACACTGAGCAAATAATGTTGTTTTATGACCATACAAACTCTCCTAGTAGCTCTAGTTTGCTCATCAGGTTTCAGCATGTGGTTTCTCTAATCACTGGTATAGCTTTTATTGACGTCATTATTTTCACTGGGATTTTATCCTATTAGACGTTCTTTAAAGGGCTTCTGTTTGATTGCATGCCTGCTCTTGATGGGTTCCCCGAAGCTTGACACAGTCTGCTACAACTACTTGTATTGGATGCTTTGCTCATGCTATTAATAATTTATCCTGTTCAGTTCAACTTTTTCTTATCACTTTACCTGACTAAGACACGCAGTGAAGGAAACCCCGTTTTCTCTGGTTAATGCTGTACTATGTTCCCAACACGAGTAAAGGGAGAGAACCAAGCAAGGGTAGTGCTAACAAAAGAGCAATGATAACGATGATAGAAAAAGTAACTTTAGAAGAAAGGTGCTATTAATATTAGTATAGCAGCTATTAATCTATTAATACAAGAAATACAGCTCAAAGTGCTTTACTATAAGGAAACCAGATGCACAGAGTGCTTAAATTGAAAATAGACAGTAAAAACATTAAAACTGTAAGTGACATAATGCAAAATAAAATAAAACCACCCATAGCACATCAAACTCAAAATCCCACTTGATAGTAATAGTCGGAAACAAGTTAAAAAGAATACATAAAATGCAAAAGATTGAAAATAAAACCCACTGAATAATTGTAATGATGAAAATAAAGTTTCAAAAATGTATTATACGTAGAATGCATAAAATCAAGTACATGCTGCATGTCAGTCCAATCTCAGCATCTCAGCAATCATGGGGCACTAGAGCAGGAGGTTTTAAACATCAAAGCTAAATCCCGTGCATTTGGACCTTGCTACCATTAAGAATTACATAGTTTTCTCTGACATAAATTAGAAAAAAAATGATATTCTCAAACCATGTGAAAAACCTGGAAACACAGGCCCAGCTGCATATCTGTCATTGGCAGAAGGTTGTCTGAGCATGTTTTTGTGATGTGAAGCTTAACATTACAAACCGTTTGAGGTGCTTGATAAAACACTTGATAAAACACAATTTTTGCTTATTAACCAACTCCAAAACCAGTTTTTTACTTCTGAATTCTTGCTCTTAAACAGACCAAACTCAGCCATTTCAACAAGGAATATGAATAGGAATTTGGTTAGGGCATAAAAGTAAATTAATAATAATAATGAATAAACATTCCACAACCATTTACATTCATTGTTCACTTACCAAAACATTTGTGTCCTTGAGGCCTGACAAACGGGTAGAAAGAATTTCCTTTCTTACAAAACATGCTTCTTTTGTTTTTGAATAATTTAAATTGTGCTTGGTTTACAGCCTTTGTTGTCACATTACTGCATTTCTTTGCATGTGAAGCAGCAGAGCCGCTGACACCAGCTTCAGGAATGTGTACACACATAAAAACATTGCTCCATTGCCCCGCTAGAGATCAAAAACTACATTGGTTACTTATTAGGTGTTAAATGGAAGAAAAACTAAATAAAACAAACCTAAATACACCCTTTCTTTTTGTCCTTTTATCCCTCTTCTTTTACACAAACCGTTTAATCCACAGTTGAATTATTTATGATTGATTGGAACATATTTTGGTCATTACTTCCTCACTAAGTTATTCAGGCTGATTGAATGGACTTCATTTGCAATATTTAATTTTTTAACTTTAGAAATTAACCCATTACTATGCGCTCCCTGTGAGATTACAGTGATGGACAGTATGTACGACAGTATGAAAATCAGTGGCTTGTATTGTGATACCTTAACACTGATGGAAACGTTGAGTTGATCTGAGCCCAGATGGTTTACACCATGACTGATAACATGTTTGTCATTTTGTTTGACATTAATTAACCAGGAAGAAATATCAACCTGCATTCTGTCTGGCTGTATTAAGCTCAATACTTGAGTCAGTAAGAGATCTTTCTTCAATTTCTTCCCAAGTCCCTTCATTTGCAAAGACCCGCATGATGAGCTGTCATAGTAGAGGAAAGTGTGTTTTTCTTTCCTTATACTGATGCATCTTTCATTGTGGACACCCTATCCTGTCATCATAAGCTAATGACTTTGGTTAGTTGAGGAGACTTTCCATTGGCCCGCTCCCAGGACGTTAGCCGCAGGTATTTGGTGATGACCCATCCTGTCTGAGGTTTCTTCCTTTTGGTTCTAAACAGAGTGGCTTTCTCCTCCCCCTTCTCCTTCAACACCAGGCCTGGTCTGTGTGCAGCACCTATTTCCTTATTTATTAAGCTTAAGGGCAAGAATACAGAAAATGTAGAAATTGGTGTAACATTATTTTGTGTGCTTCTTTGAGTGATGATCCCACACCCTTATATTCTTTGACTGCGATTTGTTAGACGTTTTATTCCCCCCCCCCCCCCCCCCCCCCCCCCCCCCCCTTCATTGTCCCTCATTCCCCGGCCAGCAGCCTTCACACAGCCTTTTAGCACCCTGGTCAATGCAGCTCTCCTATTCTGCTTTTCTATTCATAGGCACACATGCACACATTTCATAGCCCCTTTTCAAACCCGGAGACACCAGATGAGCCCCACGTTTTTTCACAAAGGAAACCCCTCCTGTGTCTGTCCGTCCCAAAATCGGGTTCAGACGCTTACGCGCGCACACACACACACACACACACACACACACACACACACACACACACACACACACACACACACACACTTGTTATGTTTGTTGATATTTGTCATTAACAAGCACAATCTTGACTAATTAATATTAATCCATACTATATCAGTCATAAATCAGAATCAGTAATACTCTTATTATTTTTATTTATTTATCATCTTGGACAACATGGATGTGTTAATTTACCACAGGGATTAAATAATCTCTTATAAACTATAGTTTTATGAAAGCAGAGACATCCTGCTGTTCCTGACTGATGTAGTGACACCACATCGTTGAGACAGACATGGAAGGCATGTTGAGTAAGGCAGTGGACTGAAGGCCACAAGACAACACACATTTTCCATTATGTTTACTCGACATCCACATAATATTATGCTTAACTGTAATCATTTTGGATCAAGAACGTAGTCAAAGTCAAGCCACTCATTAATCCTTCTTTCCATTTTATGAGCTGCCTGAATTCTACAGCAGTGTGTTGTATTGGTGTTTGTCTCTGTACTTAATGTGGTTCTGTTAAAGAGGTTGTGTGTGAATTTTTTATTTGATTTCATTTTGTTATTTCACTGCAAATTTTCTGAGCAGAAAAAATGGAATCATGTACTGTATGTGTGTTTGTTTGTGGAGGATTGAACTTAACTAAAGTAAAGTAAATGTATATAGATATATATTGATCACCCACGGGTTTTTATTGACATAAACGCTATTTTCACATACTGGGACTGCAGTATGTTACTGCTGCGCAACTGTTCAGTTAAGTTATTTTTATTGAGAGGTGGAGTCAAAATCGCACTGAAATCCTGTACAAAAAAGAAAATCAACTCTGGCGTTTGGAGGAAATATGCCTTTTTTGTGGATCTAATATTCTGAATTTGACACAAAACAGTTTGTGACTTGTGATAGTGAGCTATGTAAGAAATGTAAAAATGACTTAAAAAAAAAAAATTCTAATAATTAGACAGGAATGGGTTGGTTTCCTATAAGATTCATTGAAACCAAGAATGTCAGTAAGTTTAAGACTGTTTTTAATTTCTCTCCACTTCTTTCATTTTTCTCCCAGTCTTCAAATAACGTTACTCCATATGTTACAGTCCAGGTCACTGCTAACTGCATCTGTTGGTCTCTTCTAAAACACATATTTGTAACACATTGTGTAACATCCCACGATCCCACTTCTCTTTATGACCATCCAGTAGGATTTGTTAGTTCAGCGACATATAGCTGCTCTTTTATACACTTGGTTGGCGACTAAACTAGGACACAAAAATGATGGTGCTCTTAATACTCTTGTTTTATTATCGTTTTTGCTACTTCTTTCCATTTCGGTGGCTAACATTTAGTGTTGTGGCTCATTGATAGTTGGCTGTCTGGAGAAAGTGCTGCCTCACTATGCAAACAGTTTTAAAAGCAGATATTTGAAAGTAGCATTAGATGTTTGGATCATTAAGCTTAGGGCATTGTAACTCTACTAAGAGAAGTTTTCCTACATTTCCTATGCAGTAAGATTGACCAAAGTGTACACACACACACACACACACATACACACACACACACACACACACACACACACACACACACACACACACACACACCAACCAATGCCAGGCAGTTTCCAGAGGGGGCCAGTGATTAGCATGTAAAGACCTAGTTATTCTATCTACCTCTTTACCCTTCTCTCTGTCTGTCTCTCTAACTCGTACACGCACACACACACACACACACACACACACACACACACACACACACACAGACAAGAGCACCATGTTTCTTCTAACACTATTCTAAATAGGTGATGACCAGTCTCTTGTCATAATTGCCTTAAACTCCTTTTTAATTTCTTTTGAACGTATTAATCATACATAGTTATTTAAAATTACATAAATTAATCTTAGATTAAATGAACCCTTTATAGGCTTCAAACAATTAAAGAGTTAGGTAGAATTTCCCTTGGGTTTAAGCCATTTCTATTTGAGCAGTTGCAGGTGATTATCCCATTTTGATGGGGCCAGACGGTGATTAATGGAACTTTAAAATGAGTCCTTCCTCTATCTCACCTCTGTCCACAAACTGCTACAGGAGAAAGTCAAAGCACCTTCAGTGACCTAACTAAGAAGTAGTTATTCACTCTGTATTTATAACTCTCTTCACAGGTGTCATACTTAATTTAAGTCGCATGTAATTAAGTGATGTGTGCAGGTTGCAAGTGTGTGACAGACAGAGGATGGGTTCTTAATGTACTCAATATCCGGGTGTGTGCTCCTGTTTGTCTATGTATAAAAGTAAGACTTTTGAGACAGCTTATGTCTAATATAATTGAGAGTCTGCAGATAACGGTCTAAAAGTATTTTCACAACCTCCGGCTCTTGTATGTCGGGTGGTGGGGTCGTAAGATAAATCTGAATGCTTACGAGAAGATAAACAAATTTAAAGAAGAAAACATTTTTGCAACACAAAATTATGTTCTGAGAATATCCCTCTCTGGTTAGACTGCTCACAGCTTATAGATGTGGGACCTGTGAAGAAAAGTAACATGTACACATTGCTTCACAATAAAAGAGCAGAACGCTATAGAGGTACCATGGTTTTGGTTCCAGATGTGTATTCAGAACACACATGTTGGAAGCTCTTGTTGCCACCTGCTATGTAAAGCGCTCTGCTGTTTCAGAGCATTAAATGTATCTGGAGTGAGGAGTCCTTAAATAATGCTTGATATTTTTGATGTATCACTGGACAATTATGGTACATGAAGTCGGAGACCGGTCTGAGAGACTTACTGCGGGGTCTCCGAGCATGACTGGCTGAGCAACGAACTAGCGGCCATGGGAGGCGGTAGAAAAAGGCGGTTTTTGAATTTTTAAATTATGAATACACATGAATTATCAGCATTGGCCTTAAAAATTTTGTATGGTTGGAATGTAGTCATTGTTTAAATTGGAAGAAAGGTTTACACAGTAAGCAGGTGTCTTGTGCTCTCATGGATAAGACATACACATTTTTCTGTCTAAACATTCACAAACATCTTTTACAATTATTTTACTGGGCTTTGCAGGGCTTTAAGTCATTAGCAAAAATGCGGTGAGCAGTGTTGTTGTCAGCTGTTTGTTCAACATTAAAATACCCCCACAGCAGCACTCAGTCCAAATACAACATCTCGTAAGTTGACTATAACTTTGACTTTCTCTCCTGCAATCTCTCTTACTTGCTTACTTTCTTAATTTCTTTAATTTTCTACTACTGCCAATCGGGTAGCAGTGTGATTTGTGTGTTGGCGAAAAAATAAATTTAGAAAGGGAAAGATCAGTAACCCCCAGGCAAAGGGATTGTTTTGAGTTAGTGTGTGTTTCTACAGTGTATTGGCCTGTGTGCAGGTATAGTGTGGGTGATTGTGGTATGAGGAGGCAGGCGCCTACATCCAGGTTAAAGCAGATGTCTCTGGCCTGTCAGGGTTAATTTCTGGAGCAGAGATGGCGTGCTGTTTTAAAAACATCACTCAGGACTTCCTTTTTTATTTCTGTATCACTCCCTTTCTACTGAGGCAAAGAAGAATGATTGATGAGACGAGTATTCCGCACATAGGGGCACTCAGGAGCGTCCACTCCACCCGTCTCATACTGACACACGCACACGCTCACACACACACACACACACAGATATGAGAGTAATTAACCTCAGACTGTGTTAACCCCAGCTGCCCATTAGAAGGACAACAGGATTGATGGGGACTCCCCCCAGTCCTTCACAATCTCTACAGTTTGTGCCGTGTTATACAAAACAACACCAGACTAAATATGGTGATTGAATGATCAAGTCAAAAGTAACAATTGTATGAAAAGAAAGAATATACGTCAAACAGAAGTCAGACAAATAGATTTCAGTTATGTACAGGAAATGCTATAATACAATAACTTCACCATCCCTTTATTTTTTTCGTGTACTGTACATATTCTTCAGTTTAACATTTTCCAGCGTAACCGCAAATAGACAAGAAGGATCCCAAGAGGAAGAAAGTGGACCGTCACTACCACTCTGTCCTACTTTGTTGCTAATCTTACAATGTCAGTGCTGCTGGCGGTATTTTTAAGGGGCACAATGCAGTTTTGGCCATTTCTGCGCTTTTTGCTCTCAAGTGTCTCTATAGAGCTCCCTCTACAGCTTCGGCATAACCTATGTGAACTTGTGTCTGACTCCTCGCTCAGTCAACCTGCTGTTTCCTCTTTCTCTGTTCCTCCGACAATGCTTTCCTAAGTCTCTGTTTTTTTTTTTGTAAAAAGTCTTTGTGTAAGACATTGACTACGTTTACTGTACGTGCAAATAATCTTCCACTTTTTGCCCTAATGAAAGTAAATATTTCACTAATATTCCGGTTTACATGTATCCGTGCAAAATAGCTTATTAGACCTTGAAAAGTTCGTCATAGCGATGTGTGCAAATATCCAAAATGCAACTAACGTTCTTTGGGTCTGCAGCCTTGCAAACTGTTTACTGGTTGG
The DNA here is from genome assembly GCF_013103735.1 of Etheostoma cragini. Taxonomy (NCBI): domain Eukaryota; kingdom Metazoa; phylum Chordata; class Actinopteri; order Perciformes; family Percidae; genus Etheostoma; species Etheostoma cragini. The sequence goes on along the minus strand of NC_048407.1, from coordinate 11,561,998 downwards.
TTTGTATACAGCAACCATAGCAACACACAGAGCTGACCCTAAGTCCGCGGTAAAAACCCTGATTGAGACGCATATTCCGAACACATGTCCAAAGAAGGCCTCTAAAACCCAAATAATACCAAATATCCTACGTCTTAATCAGAAAATGCTACCTTCGGCTAAAGGTCCTTATTTGGAATCTCCAACCAGAATATACAGTTTACATAACCTGTATCAAATTCTGAACATTGTCACATTTAGAAAAATAGAGGACGCGGACGACCGGATGTATTTCTTGCATGTCAGACATTTTGGACGTCACTGTCTGCATTTTGAGCAGTTCCACAGGTCAATGAACGCTTTAAAATGAGCCGTTGTGAATTGTTTTTACTTTACTACAGTTGTATTTTACATGTTGTGGCTGAAGTCTTGAATGAGTCTGTGCTGTGATGTAAATCTGACCTTTGCGGCAGAACAGAGTCAGACAGATCATATTGGCTGCATCTTCCAGCGTTGCCATATATTTCTTCTTACCTTCTGTTCATAGTACGGCACACTATGCCTCTACGTGTCTTTTTTGAACACTGTTGAGGTCACAGCCTTCTCGTCAAATAAACTTTATCGGAGATGTCACTGGACAAACTGGTTCCTTGTTAGCGTTCGGTGTAAGCATAAAAGCCGTGCAGGAAGGCAGGTTAAAACGTGCACTATGAGTTAGAACAACATACAAGAGTCTGGCCAGCTTCAGTTAGAACTGAACTCATTAACAGTGACAGTCTCTTGTTGTTAAGGACAGATATCATTGAAATCATTGTTGACAAGTTCATTTAAACTGGCCGGCCACAGCATTGTTTATCTAATTGGACATCTAGACACCACAAATAAAATTCCTTGTCAGTCCGAGTTGAAGTGTCTCATTTACAACCTCCTCACCTCTGACCCCTGTGGGACCTCTGGCTCCGGTCCCCCAGATGAGGCCGCTGATTGGGACTGTTGTCATTGAGATATTACATGTGACATCTCTGTTTCAGGCCTTCAGCAGTAACAAGTTAACACTGCCAATCAACAGACACTGGTTATGTGTTTGGGGTTTTGAAGAGCTCATTTATTGGTGCTATTGCTGTAAATCAGTCAAGATCAAAACTGTATGAAAAAGAATTTATCATATTCAATATCGTTAAGTAATATATTTTTTAAAAGTCGACAAAGACGGTTTGTGTTACTGCCCGTTTTATTAAAAAGCTCATTTCAAAACCCGTTAGGACTCATGCAGATGATTAAACCGCAACGATATTTAAAAAAAATGCCCTGACAAGCCATTACTTAAACATTAAACTTTAAAAACCAAATCTGTTGGACATGAATATTTAACGGGGTTTATTGACGTACCTGTTTAGTTTATTTGTATTTTTATCATTATTTCTTCATTTGTGATTTAGAATAATTATACAAGAAGAACTTAACCAAACGCTTCACATAAAGGTGCAATGATGTTTGCGGCTCCAATCTGTTTGATAATAAAACATTATATTGCAGAACAGGTATAAAGGTTTTTCTTAATAGCTTCTAGAATATTTTTATTTTTATGAGAAAACTCATCACTTGTGTTTTTACAGCCACTTCAGTCCCTTTTTTTTGCTGTGTAATACAATTATCCTGAAGGTCAAATGTATGGAGTAAGTGACAGCAGATAGTTTTCAAGCAAAAATGTTTATTGGAATATGAATTTTAATTGCAAAGGGAAACTGAAAATATCTTTCCAATGATAAATTCACAAATGTTGCTTTTCTAGCAATTTGCGACTGAATCCAAAAACTTTTGAGTGAACTGATAATGGCCAAAATGTGTCTTTAATAAATAAATTAAAAAAAAAAAGACAAAAAAAAAAGCCATTGTCTGAATTTGTTTCAGGAATTTTAGTCATAAAAAATCATACCTTATTAGTAAAACTCCAACAGACGAACTTCTAAAGTCGACCCCTTTTCAATCCATTTAACCCTTGTGTTGCTCGTCAAAATTGAAAATCAGCACTTTTGTTGATGTTTTTAACTTTTTCTTACGTTTTTGTTCCTTTTTTCAACACTTTTCATGCTTTTTTTTTCAACTTTTGTCACTTTTTCGACGTTTAACACCACATAACACTAACTTTAGTTGTACAGTTATTTTCATAATTTATAATAATAATTATACCTAATGTTTGAGGTAGAAAAGCAGAAATTAGGAATTATTTTGGCTAAATTAAAGGAATGGATGTTGAGTGATAATCACAGACTGGAATATGTCAACTTTTACTCATCCAATTTGGAAATAAGACACCCCAAAATGAATGAAAATAGAGATTTATACTTGCCAAAGAGCGTTGTGTGGAATCAATCATGTAATTTTGGGTAATTAAAATTGGTTAGTTAAAAAGATTGACAAAACATTGATGTAGGAAAACTGGTCAATCTGACCCGAGGACAACATGAGGGTTAAAAAAGTCTGCCTTTTGAATTAATTTATTCACTTCATCTCATTATTGTTAATACAACATTAGTATAATAAACTCAATTTTTTCATATAAAACCTTTTTAAATGCACTAATTTAGTCCCAAAGATGTGTTTCTTCTATAAAAATGTAAACGAACCCAAACATACAGATTTTTCTTGAAATGAAAACAATGTCCCACTTCTGTCCTTCTCTTTATTTTTCAGGATCATTCGTTCATCATACAGTTTAACGATGGTAATGCAGAGGTGGTGTCAATGTGGGTCTGTTGCTGTCTGGAGGAGAGACGCGCCCAGCACGCTCTGGGACACGTCTGAAGTCCTAGTGCTGTCCGCCCATGGTGGACCAGGACAACACTTTTTTTGAAGGCTTCAGGGTCAAGTATGTCCATATGCACTGTACAAGAGACTCAATGTACATGGACACTAATCACTAGATGTTACAAACATTTTAACGGTTTAAGTCATTCTTAAACCGCACTGTGTGGAGCTCACATCCTTTGAACTTTGCATCTTAATATCTGCATCCAAAAAGTGCAGGGAGGTCTGCGCTTCCTTTCTAACATGGGTCTCCATTTTTTAGGAGTATACAGAAATGCAGTGAGCACATCACAGCCTAGTGGATAGAGATACACAATCCAGATTTAAAAGAGCAGTGACAAGAAACAACTTCAAAACATATGACAAATTAAATGCATGGCAAAGTCATGCTCTTTTCCTGGGATAGCATCTCAAATAACCGTTTTGTGCTTTACTGTAGACAGCCCTCCAGTGAATGTTAAGGTTTTTGCCTGTAAGTTACTGCCCATGTGTGTGCCTGTTTTTCCAGTGGTGTACTGTATTACCTCAGCAAACTTATGTTTTCACTGTAAAAGCAAAACTTCCCCCCCCCCCCCCCCAAAAAAAAAAATGACCTTTTTCTGGAATAGAACATTTGATTCCAGTCATTCCCTAATCGTGTGTGGTCGGGGTGTTACAGGAAGTGGATACAAAGCTCTGTCTCTGTATTCGAGCGGTGTTCGAGTGAACAACAAGCCTGCAGTATCAAGGAGTTTGAAGCAGCTCTGTGGTGTTAAAGAGTGCAATGAAATATTGGAAAGCATCTTTCCTGGGTTTCTAAAGCTTACTGACCACACAAAGAATAGTTCTCACTCATCGGGAAGAAACAGGGGGTCCCTCTATTTAAACCAGTCTCCATCTCGGTTCTCTGATTTCTGTTTGCACAGACATGCCTGACGTTGAATGAACTGTTACAGAGGAAATTGTGCTAAAGCAGTTCTCCACTTTCATTCAGCAGCTATTTGTTTTCCTTATTCATTAAGATTAAAAGAAACTATGGACAAGAAGAGAAACGTAACAAAAACTATATCTCTTTCATCCCCTAAAATTTCCTTCGGGATGAATAAAGTATCTATATATCATCATTTAGGGATGCACCGATCCAACTATTTCAGTCCAAATATCGGGAGTAGGCTTTGAGTATCGGCCAATAAATATAAATCCAATACTGGTGTTTATTAAAGTGACCATATTATGAAGAAAAAAAAGATTTCTGGGTTTGGCGTGGAATTATGTATGTCTGGTGCATACGCATACAAACTAAGAAAAAAACATCTATGCTGTTTTGAGTGAGAAACAGGTTTCTGAATGTGTCCTGCCTTCAGTCTCCGGGTGAGCTGTTCACAATCTGCACGGCCGTCTACATCATTGGCCAAAACGAGGGCGCTGCATGCTAGCAGCAGAGAAAGAGTTATCTAGCTGATGTGATATTACCTACTGCGCATGTGCAACTCCCAACAAAGATAGTATAGAAGTGAGATGTCTCACTCTGTAGCTAAAACAAAGACCTAAACACACTGGGTGAAAACAAGATCTGCAGAAATGCAGGACAACAAATATATGGTGTCTTTCAAAAATGAAACCATGTAAACCTATTCTGCTACAACCTCAAAATACAATTATGAACCTGGAAATGAGTATAATATGAGCACTTTATTAAGCTGTATGCCTCAATGTGTGGAAGTGAATACAATTTTTTTGTGTAAGGCAACATCAGGCTTAACTTGAACATTGCTTTCCTAATTTTGTATTAACAAAATTTAACAATACGTAGATATAAATTGTATGTCTACGATAAATCTTGCCCCATTAACTTGGTAGGAAATCTTCAAAATTATCAGGAATTACAATTCCTGTATACAATGTGTATTTTAATTAAACATAGAATTGAAGTCAATAGATCGGCCCAACTGTCACCGATATCCGATCCAAGTATTTTAGTCAGTATCGCCCCAATACCCAATCTCAGTATCAGATCGATGCATCCCTATTATAAAGCAACACTTTTGGGATTTTAAGTTATTTTATCCACTTCCTAAGTAGTACATTGTTACTTTAGCAACATACATACAGTATGTCATGTACTATACAGAAAGTATGTCATTTGATTAGATTGCCAAATAAGATCAGTTGATATCTATAAAGGGGAAACATTAATGCAGTGCACTTAACACCAAAGACCCATGGCAACCCACTGGTGAATTTCATATGTATTTCTCATGCCTAAGGCGTTGGGTTGTGTGACTAAAATCATTTGATAAGGTCTTCATGTGCAGCTATTGAAATGTGTAGAGCTCAAGTGCAATTAAATGCCATTACTGGAATCGAATGTAACGGCAGTACATCAGCCAAACACAAAAGGTTTAAACCACCAGTTTAATATGAGGACCGGTAGTGTCTTCAGTACACTGTTCAAAGTGCTTTGTCCTCTGTCACAATGTGGAGACACATGGAGGCTTCGTTTTAATCCCTGGCCTTTTGACAGTAAATCAGCCAAAACAGAGGAGACATTTTGTTGTTTGTAGATCATTTAAACGTGTCATTAATTATTTGGGAACTAAAGATTTCCTGTATTTTTTCCCGGAATAAGCTCTAAGTGGGTCTGTTTTATCACTTTGTCAAGCATCTTATTTCCAGGATGAACTATTCATTAAGCATTTTTGCTACAAAACAGCTTGAAAATGTAATTTGACTACAGATAATCTTAATTCAGGATCAACTTTTTGGGGTTTTCAGAACTAGGAAAACCACAAGATGGATTTGAGAGTTTGGGCAAAAGCTAGCAAGTGGAGTCTTTTGTCAGGCTACAGTTTCCCAGGTCCGTCGGATGGAATTTGGACTCAGCAAACCCAATCTGGCGTTATTTAACGGATCACTCTACTGGTTGTGCTGAGAACAAATCAAGGCAAGATTTCTCAGTGATTTTGAAAAAAAAAGAAATGGAATGAAATCCTTTTTCCATATTCAACAGCTCATTTTTGTTGATAAACGCTGCTTATTACAATGTCCTTAATGTTGTGTCCCAGCGGTTCAGATACAGTTTGTGATTAATCATTCCAGATGCATTATTTGTGAACTGCACAACCAGCAGAGGCGCTCTTTGCATTATCCTTTCCATACCAACACGTTTTATTAGTGCCATTATTCTTGCCTTAGAAACTTGAAATTGAGCCACAGCCTTTTGACGTTGATGTACATTAATATACTTTCACCTTAACTTTGGGAAGGCCTTGTCCTAAAGAAATTAAAATAAATATATCAAAATAATTGGTAAACTCAAAAGTTCCAGTAACAAAAATAGATCATCATGGATTTTCCAACAGTTGCTCATTGAATAGAATATATACTTTACATCATACGACAAATATTGTTAATTATATTCATCTGTAGTCCACTTTACTTAATGTTGGCCTTAAAATATAAGTGTAAAATAAGAAGAGTGTGTTGTGGCCACTGGTTACTGATGAACACTGCAAAAATTAAATATATTCTTGCAACTCAATTGAAACCAAAAAGGAAAATTATTTCTCAGACACATCTTTTATAGTTTGACAATCTAATTATTGACTGTGATTTTTAATTATGAATCTGCAGTATCAATGGAAATATTAATTTATTTTTATTTTTTACTTTTTAGCTTGTGACTTTTCTGCCCTGTTATTTTTCCAGTTCTTGCCTAAACCGCGGAGCATTAAGTCAGTGATGGGACTCAGCAGAAATATTAATGCTGTGGTATTACTGGCTGATTATGGGCTTTTCTGTTATTACCTGTGTTGGCACATATTTCAACCATAATGCATAAATAAAAGTATTTAAACATAATCATTTGGGTAATTTTGATTGTTGTTAACTTCACATTATCCATTTTGTTCAAGTGTGTTTGTTAGTTGTTGATCAGTCATTGAAACAGTAACACACAACATACAGCCAGCTTGATGGTGTTTTTATTAAAATTACAACCAGACTCGGGACACCTTTGGGACATGGCCCCAAATCTTCACATGACTCAAATTATACAGACAAATGATGGTTGCTTAATTAATAGTTTGACATTTGGATGTCTCACCGTAGAATGACCCAAACCTGTGAGCACCTTGCTGTCCTACGTTTAATTACAAAATGCATTTCATAATTAATCTTAGTCAACCTTTTGATTAACTTCAGCCTTATTATTAATGGGTGCAGCCGCATTTTTCTTTTAACTTTATGGTTTCTTGAAAGAGCGGTTAAGTAACGTGTGTCAAACATTACAAGGTTTAGTAAAAAAGTTCATATATTTTCAGGGGCAAATTTAAATTTTAAACCCATTTCTGGCTTCATAGTTTGGCATCTTCACTTTTAACATCCTATCAGCTCATCTCTTATTATGAAACAAGCAACGATTAATTTCGGAAAGGTCTTGTTTTTAATTACTGCATTTTCTCAAATAATCTCTTTTGTCTTGAGCATCAAATACTAGTTGGGATCTCAAGAAAACAAGCTAATGTCAAGATGCCAGAATAATTCCACTCTGGGCTTCCGTTCACACCTTCAGCCTTTAATGCTTTATTGTTAGTTTCTGTGAGGTTGTACGATGATGTTTCTACAAGTTTCTGTCTGAATGCAGCAACACATGTAATGACCTGATTTAATAATTATGCGGCTGTGTGTAAATCAGCCAAAACAGAGGAGACATTTTGTTGTTTTGATGAACTATTAAACGTGTCATTAATTATTTGGGTAACCCTCAGGACCCTGACACACACCTACATTCGAAGCATGTAGCCAGGTCAGTGCTGTGTTGTTATGTACTATTAACTTTTTAAAAGGGGGCTTATAAAGCAGAAGGACAAACTGTGTGATTTCAAAGCTTGTCTATATATATATATACATATCATTATTAAGAAATTAATTCCCTGCCTTATTTGAGTTTTAAATGAAAGCTGGTTAAGAAAAAGGATTTTGTGATCAAGGTTACCTTCACTGACCCTCCTGCTGTGACAGAAAGCCTTTTCACACTGTAATGTAAGCGCTTCGTTCCATTGAGACACACCGAAGGCAGTAATACAACAAATACGCGCCATGAGTCAGAATACTGCTCATCCTTGTATTTCTGTGTTTCTGCTTCTATGCAGTGTGAACTTTGCACCACTAACATCCAAGAAAAGTGTTGGGAAAGTTTGTTAGACGTTATCATGTGCAGGGTCGACTTTAGTGCACGATACAGCATCCGTCCAACCCCTTCACTCCATCCAGGCAGGAAATCATTTTGCTTTTTTTTCCCCCATTCACTGTTGTATCCTTTAAAACAACAACCTTGGACACCTGCTGCCGGATCAATAAGGGAGTTGCCCCCGAAGCGTCAACCTAAAGGCTGCTGCATGCCACCAGTGAGAGGCTCTTTAGAATTCGGATAGCATTGCAGAGCCTCTGTCACAGAGCGAATGTTTTTGTTTCTTTTTTAAAAGAGACAAACCTGAAGTCTCACTTTCCACAGCTGGCCAGGTGTGTTTGTTTCTGTTCAACTGCAACCACTGTCCCATGGATTGCTTCCAAAAACCTGAAGGTTGTCTGCATTTGTTTAGTGACTCATTATGTAAAAGATGCTTTACCATCAACAAAAACCTTTTACATTTATTTGGTGGTTTCCAGAGGAAGGAATAAAATCGAACCAATTGGGAATCTAACAAAATGCTTATGTCATCATGCTCTCAGTCTGTGGCAACAGGTATAATCTTTTGGTCATAAACCACAATTCTGGACCAAAAGTCTGGAAATTACCATTAATCATGATCAGGACATGAATGTCTGGACTAAATTTCATAGCAATCCATCCAATGGTTGTTTTAGACATTTTACTCCAAGCCTGAAATGCGAACCTCACTGTGGTGCCAGATGAAACGTCACAGGACAACCAAGGTATTCAGGATACATCCTCTGGGGACCGTGAATGTCTACATGAAGATGTGTGTCAATCCCTCCAACAGTGGAGATATTCAGTCTGGCCCACGCAGGCTCCCAATGCCTTCACTAGATCTGCGCAGCTAGCATGGCTGAAAAAATACTTGTTCCAAAACGAGTAAAAATATGTTTTGATGTATATGTTGTGGCCGTTTTTGTCAGCAGATCACTTTCAGTGGACTTCATCACAGCTCTGCCAAAGCACAGCAATACAGAGCCGATCACAAAACAGTGAGGATCCCACCGGTCTGGGGAATTTTAAGAGTGCACTTAATTCATTCTAACAGTTCTAGGGATGATCATGTCAGGCGTATAGTTACTCCACCAATTTGGTCCTAATTAAAAAATCCATCGAAATAACCTATCCATCCATCCATCCATCCATCCATCCATCTAATACCTGCTTACACTACTTGTATTCATATTTTTCTATTATTGCACCACATTATTGTCCCCCGTCTTGTATCTTCTCCTGTACCTGTATTGGATCTTGTTGTTTGCACCTTTGGTTCATTGATTTATTCTTTAGTTTTGCACCAGGAAATCACTATTCCTATTTACTCAACTGCAATGTAGAAAAGGATGTCAATAACAACTAGTCTCTCTTATCTTATATGTTGGATGGAGGGCCCTGAGATATTATGCAGGCATTCATGCCCCAAATCCCAAAGATCTTGGTGATTCCCACACCTTTCCTCCAGAACCACCAGCAGGTTCCCATTTGTCGTTCTGTGTGAAACGTTGCCATGAAATTAATCCATATATTAATAATTTTAAATGCTGGTGATCCCCTGACTGCTGTCCCTTCACTGCAGCTCAGCAAGGGACAAACAGACCAGGACTGTGGAAGATCCTAACTCAGACTGAAGAAGCATCACATTATCTTTAGTTAAAATGTGGACACAGAATTAGGAATGTAGATGTTAAAGCCCCTCTCTTACACTGGAGTAGCGCGAGGAGGGGGTTTCTTCTTCTGCGGTAACTGGAGGGAAAACCACACAGCGCCCTGTGTCCAGCTACATCTGGACAGGTGAGTAATGTTTAAGATATACTTTAAAGATTACAAATCTTGTCTTTAATAGAGGCCCACATCTCATTTCTGAGGTGCAGTTTATGTGGTTTCTTACAGGGATGATTGTTTGTTTTTTTTTATTTAATATTCAGCATCTTTTTTAGGCTGCAATAAAAGAAATAAATTTGATTTTGATTGTTTTTTTTCTCTTTGTATGGTATCAATAAGTCAAGGTGTGTGTCCCAACTAGATGTGGGCAAAATGCACAGTTAGACCACAGTGTGTAGTTTTTGCGGGTGGGCATGCGTCGCCTCAGTACATTTGTAAAATCCTAGCCAGGGCATTAACAGTCGGCTGTTAAAGTGGTGTTTGAAAGCTGACATGATAACTTGACTGTTAACCTGTCGATGGGACCGAGCTGCGGCCCGCTGGGACCAGTGATGATGATCAGTCCGTGTTGTGACAGCTCCGGCCGCCACAAATGATTTCTCTTACATGTAAATTGTGGCATCAGATGATCTATGGCTGTGCTTCATGTGACCTATAGTGATAATATGTCTGGAATGAAAATGCGGCTACTCCATGATCTCATCTGGCGGGCCTCTCTCCGAGATATTGACCGCGCATGGTTTGGAGATGCGTCTTCATTTCTGCCAGTCCGGGACCTTCATATTCCCAAAGTCCCACCGAGCTGCGGCTCGCCTTTGTATCGGCCGATGACCTTTTTTTTCCTCCAGAGCAGTCCGACTTGATTAGCACATCAGGCGGGACAATGACTGGCCGCCCTGTACACAGCCATTACCCAGATCCCTTTATCAATGTCCTGTAATTAAAATGTCACCCTTTAATTTTCGAGCCCTCGCTTTCCTCTCGGCGGAATCTTTCCTCCAATAAAAAAGTGTAATCGAAATGCTCTTTTCACTGGAAACCAAAAAAGGATACGGAGAAAGCGTTTAGCAGAGAGGGATCAATAGGCCCTTTAGTCCAAGAGGAGGATTGATTGGTCTCTAAAATGGGATTTATAGGGGTCATGGTTTTATAGGGTGCTGATACAACTGTTAATTATAAAACATGTGGCCTCAATTGCTGCTGTTATTAAACCTGGCCTGATTGAGGTGGACTTGATTTGTCTTTACAACATGCAAGCGTTTAGGAAATCCACCTTTTAACGTCCCGCAGAATAAAATATTATCATCGTGTTTCTTCTGCAATCTCACGCGCGCTTTCCACTCAAATCGACGATCTGTGGCGTTAAAACACCCGAACCTGTTTGACTGTTACGGACACACCTTTTTGTGATCCGACTCAGGTTTGAACTCATGCTGCTGAGAAGGCAATCGATCAATAAATGAAATAACATAGCAGTTATGAAGCGCTATATCCGCATATAATCTATACATTACTGTCGTGTTTGTTGACTTTAATACTTATGATACAGCAAATGATTTGTTGAAAAGGTAAAGCAAGGCAATTGTTTTTATCAAACATGGAGTGAACTCAAAGCGTTGCATAAAGCAAAGAGATGCACGGGGGAAATACATATACTCAGATATATCTCAAATAACTGGAGCAAGAGAAGCTTATGGCCTAATGTATCCTCAAATTTAAAAAAAATATCCAAAGTATTAAGGACAGTACAGGAGAACCCAACTCTATAGAGTAGGCTACAAACTGTCTCTGGATATATGGAGTTAAGCTGTAGCTACACTGTGTCAATGACACATTAAAGGCTTTTTAAACATGATTTCTGTGGCCGGGTTGGCCTAGTGGGTAGAGCCGGCGCACATTTACTTGGACGCAGAGGTCTAGGGTTCGAATCCCACCTGTGACGATTTCCTGTATGTCTTCCTCCTTTCTCACCTAGCTGTCCTGTCAAAGTAATTTTAAATGCGGAAAAGCCCTGAAAAATAATATATAAAAACAACAATACGATCTCTAACAAGCGGTGGCACCCAGAGCAGTGTCGTCAGGCCCGGGTTCAGCTGGTGGTGAGTTGGGACTCCCAGTGACTTCAACCTGAAGCGCATTCATGTTTCAGGTTAAAGGTCTGTTTAAACAATTGAGCGCATATCAATGAGGCCCGGGTAATTTGTATCCAGCAGTAATGATAAAGGGCTCGCCTAAAATTACCGCTGAAATGTCTAATTAAAACCTCCTCGCTGCTGATCCAGCCACGTCAGCTCACGTTTCCCCCGGAATAAGCAGCGACAATGGCTGCATTCAAGTCGGCGGTCTAAATAATTAAAAAGAGAGGAATAATTACAGTATAAAATTGTAATTATTGGCGGGTACTGCAGGGGAAGCCTCTTGATGGTGAAAGAGGAGAGGATGCGCTTAGGATCAGGTTCAGCATCAATATTGCAACGAGGTAAAACTGTCCAGCTCCGGCTGCACCCATGCTGATGATGTTTCATACACACTTCATACACTGGCTTCATACACACGTAATACACACACTAGCTCCAGTGGATGAAGCCTTGATCTGCTGTTGTGTCACTTCATTTATGATAAACTGTCCAAAAATACACTTATTACAATTCTTTGGTTTATATTAGCTGCCTTCTTGACTATAATTTTCTTCAGATTATGTAAAACCACATGCATGCCAGCTCCAGGGCCCGTCTGAGACTTTCTGGGGTCCACGGTCACATCTTCCTCACTGG